>NC_133203.1:20233947-20246447 GCF_958299795.1 Porites lutea
CTTGTGGAACTTTTGAAAGAAAAGAAAGGAGTACACCATTCACAATGACTTCGGCTTCTCCCATACAAAGTCACTCCTTCAAAATAAAATTTCAAGGAAAATGTCCGTACCTATTTTAGGTATACCAGAGGCGAATTTATGGTGATATGGATGGGTGCTTAATATGGGGAAACAAGAGATGTTTGGCACTTTGAGCAGTATCTGCCATCGTCTTGAAAACAAAATGCTTTTAGAACTGAGGAATTTTTAGTCAAGTGATAGAACACAAAACACATACTACTAGCATACTACTAGCACCGACTGTCATGGCGGCTGGACCGACCTGGGCCAGCTCGCTACAATTTCTAGTACTCCTGCTTGGAACAGCAGTTTTAATCCAAGAGAGTATAAGTGGCGACGTTTTAGGATCTTACCAGGCTACAAGCGTCTCAAAGGCGTTTATTACACCTGAATTCGTCTCATATTTGACAAACCACAGAAGATTTAAATCTCGTGCTAAACAATTTACTTCACGGAGGGTCCCACACACAGTCAAAGGAATAAGCAGCTTCAATCTGGAAAGGGATGTGCTTCTGTGCGGGGATGTGGCCATAAATCCTGGCCCGAAAGGGAAGAAGTTGATGTTGAAATACCCATGCAGTGAATGCCACAAAGCAGTTACAAACAACCAAAACGCCATCTTGTGTGCCACATGTGGAAACTGGTCACACGCTAAATGCCTCAATATGTCTCGGACTATTTTCCAGTACTACTTAGACCAGCCTGATATTGATTGGACTTGTCCAGCCTGTGCTCTACCGCCACTGACGGACTCCTTCTTTGAAGAAGTTTCTGAAGGAGATACACTAATTCCAGCCGAGGAGTATCAAGGGGAAACAACTCAAAATACGGCCTTCGAGCAGTTTCTTTACAGAGATGTCACAGAAATTACTTCTGAAAATGATCAGCTAGAACTCTTTAGGAAACATCACAATAAGGATTTCTTAATCGCCCACTTGAACATTAACAGCATCCAAAATAAATTTGAAGAACTGACCAAAGTAATCAAGAAAATCAACGCCCACATAATGTTCGTAAGTGAGACCAAGATCGACGCGAGCTATCCCAACGCTCAGTTCAAAGTTCTGAACTACTCCCTCTACTCAAATGATAGGAAAAAGGGCGGTGGTGGAATTATGGCTTTAATATCTCAATCGCTAGTCAGGACACAGCTCAAACCTGATAAATCCTTTACAACACTGGAAATAATTGCCTTCGAAATCAAAACAGATATGGACAATATGGTAATTGTTGGTATTTTTCGTCCCCCGAGAGCTCTGTGTGGCGAATATCAAACACTGCTGGAAAGCGAACTCAGTTAGGTCTGTAACTGGGCAAGCTTGAACAGTAATTTTGTTGTAGTTACTGGCGACCTAAATCTGAACAGACTTCGCCCTGACAGACCTGAAGGAAAACTGCTTCTCGATTTGGAAGTTGAACAAGGTTTTGAATGTCTAATTACTAAGCCAACAAGAATAGAAAAGTGTGGAATAATTATAACACAGAGTTTAATAGATGTTTTGCTCACTAATAGACCGGATAGCTTCCAGCTATCTGGTAATTACCATCCTTGCTTAAGTGATCACGACCTTGTTTACGGTGTCCTGAAGCAGAAAATAAATCACAACAAACCAGAGGTCATCACATTGAGGAGCTATAAGAACTTTGACCCTGAACTTTATAAACAGCTTTTGTCCTCTGCCCCATGGCACGTTGGACAATTGTTTGATGACGTCGACGATCAAGTTTACGTGTGGAGTGCACTTATGAACAATATACTGGACGAAGTGACACCTGTGAAAAAAATGCGTGTGCATGATAAAGATGTGCCCTATATGACGTCTCATTGGAAAAGTGCGATTAGAGATAAACGCAAAGCAAATGACAAGTACTTGAGAAACAAAACGCCAGAAAATTGGGAATTACAACGTACAGCCAGAAACGAGGCCACTAAACAAAGAAGAATCGCCATCAAACAGTACTGGTATTCCTTTTCCTTATCGCCAAACGATATATTTACACATGTAAGTTAAATAACTGTAACCCTGCGCTACAGGTTTATATACAAACCGTTATGAACTCCATGGAAATTGAAGAAGAGATTGCCTCTAATAATAACAATATGTCCTCCTTCAAAAACAAATGGAGCCCTCTTAAACTTTGCCCCTCGGACAAATAAACTTGCTGTTATTAAATAATTCCAAAAGTTCCAAAAGTTAAAAGTGATGCAGAAACAAATGCAAATGCAAATCACCTTTTAGTTGGTAGGAAAGACTCCTTATGTTTTTGTTGTATCGTGTTTTATTTAGCAATTTTGCAAATAATAGTCAATTTTGTAAAATTTTTTTAGGCTTAATTAGTTGCAAATGCTGTAACACTGTATTTTTCCTTTATCTCTTGTACGTTGTTTTTATTTTTCCTTCATGTAAATGTAAGTATTGTCATAAGAAGTGTTGTAACCAAATAAATGTTATTAAAAAAAAAAACAAAAAAAAAATTCAAAAACAATCCCAAGGCGTTTTTCGATTCGCTGAACATAAACAAAGCACTGATGGAATTTCTTCAAAGGCTTTAAAAACAGGTGCTAATGAATTATCCGCTCCACTAACCACCTTGTTCTATTCTTGTATTAACAAGAATGCATGGCCTAGTGAATGGAAATATGGGCATTGGGCCCCAGTATACAAAAAGGATGACAGAAATGCAAAGGAAAACTACCGGCCCATACCTCTCTTACCATGTGTAAGTAAAGTTCTTGAGAAGTTGGTTGGAGCGCAGATCAACTCTGGCTTTGGTAATCGCATTTACCAAAACTCATCCACTTATCGCAAAGCTCACAGCTGCGAAACAACATTGATCAATTTAGTAGAAGATTGGAGACTAGCGAGGGATCGAAGACAGGTTGTGAGCATACTTTCTACTGACATGTCAAAGGCATTTGACTCGTTACACCCACCACTACTTCTGAACAAGCTTGAAGCATACGGTTTTCAGGAAAGCGCTATTCAACTTTTAAACAGCTATTTAAATGAACGGAAATATCAAGTAAAGATCGGCTGTCATGTTAGTTCGAGCTGATTCGTGAGACGCGGCTGTCCTCAGGGTTCCGCGATTGGCCCGTTGTTATGGAATGTTTTCCAGAATGACCTATCCTACTGCCTAACAGTGAACTTGTCTATGTATGCTGAGGACCATCAAATTTACCACGCAGGAGCAGACCAGGCAGCTGTGACTTCCCAGTTAAAGGATAGTGCCAACTTAGCAAGAATGTGGTATAATTCTAACTTATTGACGGGAAACCTCAAAAAGTACCAAGTTTTGAACTTGGGCTTCACTCAAAATGACAGCAATATTTGTGTGAATAATGTTGTAATTGAAACTAAAGATAATATCATACTTCTAGGAGTAGTGTTAGATTCTAAGCTAAATTTCTCTGAGCATATATCTATCTGTAAAAAAGCCAGCCAGAGAATTGGTGTTCTAATGAGACTACGTAATCTAATTCCTATGAAATCTAAGTTAATATTATTCAAAAGCGCGATATTACCATTCCTCACCTACTGTCACCTAGTGTGGCATTTTTGCAAAGCGAGTGACACTCAAAAGCTTGAAAGACTACAAGAAAGAGGACTTAGAGCGGTTTTCAAGGATAATAATTCTAGTTATGAACAACTATTAGAGAAGGCAGACCTGCCCACACTACTAAATAGTCGCTTACAGGATCTGTGCATCCTTATGTATAAAGTAAAGCATAAACTGTGCCCTGCATATATAAGTAACATCTTTAAAGAACCAAATAGTAATTACAATCTGAGGCAAGCAGATTTCTCTATACCTAGGTATGAGACAGTCACCTACTGCAAGCACTCTATTAGATATCTAGGGCCTAGGCTATGGACAAAACTACCCAAGAGTATTAGGGACGTCACAACCCTAATGTCGTTTAAAAGCAAGATACGCCAACTCAATATAAGTGAACTTTTAGATGATGGCTGCGCACGCTGTAGCCTTTGTTCATTTTGACTTCTGTATATTTTTACTATAAATCTCGCAATTAGATAACTATAGATATTTTACCTACTACTGTATATAGTTTTTACTTTGTGTATTCTCCCCTAATTGGTGTCCCCAAATTAGTAATGGGGTTCTTTTTTCCCTGGCTAGACGGCTTTGACACTTTAATAAAGTTTCAATCTATCTATCTATCTATCTATCTATCTATCTATCTATCTATCTAACGTTTTCTCCTGGTGTCTTTTTAAAATTTTTTGTTTTGTGAATGGTAAATTGCTCTGATCTTATAACATTAACTTACTCAAAAAAAAACATTTTCTTGCTTTGTGATGCTTCTGAACATTACATAGTGACACTGAATTGAAACATAACCAGCTGGCGCAACATTTCTCTCAAATTTGAGTGATGCCAATTTTGGACATCTGGCCCCGGGTAAGTCAGAAAACTTTTTATATCGTAAAGGCAAATCCGAAGTACCCAGATTTTTTATTTCATATTCTGTTATGATAAGAGCTCAACTTTGTCCAGGTAAAATATACATTTTGGCTAGGTATCACACATACAAGATGAGTTTTTTGTTGCTCACTGTTTATCTATTTAAAAAGTGCGTTTGATGGTAGTTTTCGAAAAAGCATAAAAAATTCAAAATCAAGTTTATGTACATGTGGCATGAGACGATTGCAAAGCGCGGGTCATCCACGGTGGCCTCCTGCCTCAGACACTTCACAGAACCATACCAGACAGGCACAAAATCATTGGTGTTTTTTTCGTCAGTTGGTACAATGAACTTCATAAAGAAGGGGTATTTGATATCCTTAACCATAAACTCCCAACTAGAGGACACACTTTGACACGACTTCGCCCAATTTGAAAAAAGAAAATCAAGTGCAATTGTTTTAAGATTGTGAGGCAGACCAACTAGTGGAACCCTTTACAAGTTGTACAGATGGACAAAGACAGTTCTACAATTAAAAAGAACATATAGAAAGTATGTATAGGAACCGCCGCATTGTGACCAGCGGTTCAACTTTTAGAGACATACATTGGTTTAACTTCAGTTGGTGTGAAGAATTAAATCCATCCCTGAACAAGTTTGTGCTTGTTCATCACCAAAACAAAGGTTGGATGAGAGACATCCATTGTTCACTGGAATCATGGAGGAAAGTGAAAATATGGAAGGACAGGGCAGGGGACATTTCTTTGGAAGGGCTGTACCATGAGCCTCTTGCACCAAGTGATTCTCCAGCAAGAATGGCTTTTTTGTCCTTCGTAGAAATTTTGTACTTGCTGCTAATATTGTCCGATATTTTGGTGGTCCATTTTAACGATTTATCTTCAGTTTTTGCAAACAAAATCAACTTTAATTTTTTGAAGTCTGAATTATATACCTTTCCCTTATCATTGAAGCTAACTTGTGGGGGGGGGACTTAAAGAAAGAATAAAGAAAATTTAAGGCATTTTAGATATATTGATTGAAGGAGCACATTATTCTAATCCATCACTTTTAGGACTGAATTATGCCGGGTTTAAGAGAGGAAAATTAGGGAAGAGGAAAGCCTTGGTATCTTAACCCATTCGCCCCTGAACCGCCCGTATACGACAACCCACGAATTCCCTGAACCGCCCGTAACCGCCCGTAAAAATGGCCGCTGGTCTTGGCCCTCTCCCCACTCCTACTGTGTTATTTGCTCTTTTGTCGTCATAGAGACTTTGACAGGTAATAACCAATCATTTGCCGTCTTTTGCGTAGATTTTGACAGCTGATGAGAATAACACGAGGTCAGGATTTTCCGATGAGCGCATGCGAACCATTTTGCAAAAACAAAGCCAGCTTCTTTTGAAATTGACCCCGAGGTCGTGTCAATTTTTGGGGACTCAGAGAGCGAAGACAGCTTTAATGGATTCGGAGAAATAAGCACGGATAGGGGGGATATTTCTGATATAGATTTAGATGACCTTGAAGCCAAAGAAGATGAAGCTGGCTCTGAAGATGCAGAAGTTCCTGAGGATCGCGCAGATGACATGGAGGATGAAGAAGAAGCTCGTTGGACTGCCCACCTCATCGACGTTCAAGTTCCTGATTTCCTGGCAACTAGTGGAGTTAATGTAAACTTAAATGATCCTAATGAATTCGATGTGTTTTTGCATTTCATAGGTGATGATTTGTGGGATCTAATTGTAAATGAGAGTAATTGATACGTGCAGCAAAAGCTAGGTGATAAATTTGTAAATTTCCGACGCATCACGCGCAAAGAGTTAAAGGCCTTTATTGGAGTAAACATGATCATGGGGATTCAAACGATGCCAAACTATGCGTTGTTTTGGTCTGACGATATTTACATAGGAAACCAAGGAATTAATGCTACTATGACTAAGAATAGGTTTGAAGAATTATCTTGTTATTTGCATTTTAGCGATTCAAGTAAAGAACCTGCCCGTTGCGACGCAAATTATGATCGTCTTTTCAAAGTTAGAGCTGTGCTAGATTATGTCCGCAGTAAATGTGAGAATAATTTTAAGCCCACTAACAATATTGCTGTTGACTAGGGTATCTAAAAGATAGTAATGCTGCGGCACATTCTGTTGATACTGGCATTAGTTAGGCAGTGAGACTTAAAAGAATAATTACTATCAGTCTAATAGAGAGAACTCGTGGGAACGTTGTTTAAAAAATGATCAAGTGGTTGTAACTCTGGTTTTCCCACAGTAAATTGTAGGAAATAATAGAAATTCAGATTGTTTATCCATATATTAAAATACGGTGCACGACATTTTCTCTGGAAACACAATAGTTTTCTTTGCTGTTTGTTGCACTTTATTAAGTAACAGTTATTTAGCTATATATTTATAGAAAACAACAACACAAAAAAAGGAAAAAAAAAAGAAAGAAGCAATAAAGAATTCGGTAGGATTCGAACCCTGCACCTTCTGCTCGACGCGACTTTCACATCACCTTCTAGCAAGCTGGAATTTGTATATCCCCCATGTTGCGGAGTCGAAGAACAAATGCTCATCTTCTCGTCAGGTTTAACACCTGGACGAGTCAAAGGCTCTTGAATTGAAATCCAATCCCCAAGTTAACCATCGTACTCATCTGAAAGACTCCTGCGTGTCTTAAAATTTGGTAAGACCTCTAACCGTGCTGTAGAAAATTTGCCACAAAGAAAACTCTAAGTCTGAGCAGCGAACGATGCACTCTCTCCCCCACCGAACTTCCCCATGTTTTTATTTGAGTTGCTCGCGGCGCAATGCACTCTGGTTAAATGCAATGCATTGTGGTAAAAAGTGATGAATTCGAGAATTTGTCGCCCCTTATATATTTCCTTTAAATCCTGATTATGTTGCTGCTCGCTCCCTTCGGTCGCTCTGCAGCAATGAGGGCATGATCGGTTTTAGGGGTAGATTATCTTTTAGACAGTACATGCCAGCAATACAAAGCGGGGGGTACATGCCAGCCAAGCCAACTAAGTGTGGAATTAAAGTTTGGATGGCTGCTGATTCTAGTAATGGCGATGTGCTGAATTTTGATGTTTACTTAGGAAAGGAAGCGAATCAGCGGAGAATTTTTGGCCTAGGTTATGATGTTGTAACTAAATTGATTAGACCATTCATGAATAAGAACCATCATGTATATTTTGATAATTTTGTTAGCTCTGTTACCTTGTTAGAACATTTAGAAGCAAATGGTACTTACGCTTGTGCCACCGTTTCATGTGTGTGTAAACCAAAGTGAGTATAGTTTTTCTTTTCTTTTTAGTTTCTTCAGTATCGATGCCATTATAGGAATAATTGAGCTTAGTTTTGGTTATCAATTTGCAACATCGTTGTTGTAATCTTTTCTGTTTATGCGATCTATTTAGTCTTGTCATCACTGAGCTACAGTGGTTTTAAGGGTTCTTATGCGCTACTCTTCAACATGAGTATGCTGAGTGACTGATACCAGCAGTTTTATCGTCGTATTACTTTAATCACTTTATAGGCTTATTTAGTGTATTTTCTAGTGTTATTTAGTTCTCATTCACTATTTGGTATCATCGGTGTTTAGTCAGATATTTTCGCACTCTACGTATTCTTAGCCAAGTTTTCGTTTGATTTTATCGTTTTCAGTTCGAACCGACTTTGTACGACTTTGTACAATTCACAACTTAAGGACCTTTTGTCTTGTCAATCGACCCCGTCGATTCTTCTGTATCAAGTTGTGACCTCTGTGCTAGGAACATTGATCTCTGGTTCAATAAATCTGTTCATGTTACTTCCTTCACTTCTCGTGGAGTTCGTTTTTTGTCACGCACCATGTTAAGTGGTTTACTTGGATTTTTGGTTCCGGTATTCTGTCCTTGTAAATTACACCCCCAATTCTTCAGGGTAGTTTGCAATTTACTGCTGAGCAGGTTCAGTAGGCAAAGAAGATAGTGCAGATAGTGAAGAATGTGCAATTAGAAGAATGACGAATTTCATATTTTTGATTCACCCATTCCTCTAAACTTAAAACAGAAGCATAAAAGGTGTGCATATTACCTTCTACTGAAAGGACAATACAATGTTCCAAAATCAAATGTTCTTACAGTCTCATTGATTTAAAATATCTTCATTTTTGTTACTCCGTCAGTAGAAGGTAAAAGCTAATCAATATATAGGTTGTTATATTTCTAGAAAGATCATGTTACATCACTTCATTACAAGTAAAAAGAGGAAAAGAACCTGTGTATGTTATCTTTAGCGGCTTGAAAAAAGTAAGGGTCAAAATAAATTCTTTCCCAATAAAAAGTAGTGTCATTAATGTAGCTAGAAATGTCACACTATTCAAGTCCTGACAGACCACGCTGACATTGCACTTCATAGTAATATTCATGGTCTCTGTTAAAGAGAGAGCTATTGTGTAACTGTCTTTTTCAAGGTATTGTACACTGTCAAAGTTAATTGAACCTCTTTGACAACTTTTATTTCAAAGAGACCAAATGGAACCGAGTGAGGGTTATTTGGGATTGATTATCAGGCCAGAAGGATATAAATTTACTTTCCCTTGTTTTGTGATGTTAGCATATGCATTGGCAACAACAGGCTCGTTGTCTATACCTCTTTGCACATCAGCAGTAACCACTCTTCGACTTGGTTTGAGCTGGGTAACGAAAGATTCCAAATTTGGTTTTCTTTTGGCAACTCTACGAACCTTGCTTGCTGCAATTCTTTTCCAATGTAAATGATACAATATATCACTACTACCTGGAGGAAGTGGACCTGAGTACAAGCAAACTATAATCATCACACCCTGCATGCGCATACTACTCCACCAAATACCACACGAGCTCAGAAGACATGGCACCTTTATGTTCAGTGGACAAGGTATTTATTTCTTTTAACGTTTTAACCTTGTTTCTTCCTGGTGCTTAATTAAAGGCTCCAAAGAGGAATGTGAAAATTAAAAAAGGATCATTGACCAGTCTGGGCAAGCTGTATCTAACATGTACTAGCCTAAGACGCATTTTCATTAGCCCGAAAAGATTTTCAAATGAACAGGATTGATTACAGTTCTCCCGTAAGCTTGATTTGCCCACTATGCAAATTAAGAACAGAATTCACAAGCCTGATAGCAAAATCAACTAGCCCCGAGCTATCAGACACCACTTTCTTTGCATGCTGTTAACTGCTATGAATACTTTTACAGGAGCTAAGAAAAAGAATGACAATTCCCGAAAATATTTTCATAGAAAAATCAACCACTAGGTTCCTGTAAAGGATCTTTTATTAGTGGAGAAACAGCAGGAAGAACTGAGGGATTGTGAAAGAGGAAAGAGAGTGTATGTGAAAAGGAAGGAGTCTTTCTGGATGGAGGAAGGAAAGCAGAAGGCAGCAAGAAAGTTGTAAAGTATCCACATCAACACCAGAATTGCCCAATACCACAACACCCACACATCAGCAGTACACTTTGGAACATATGTCTCAATAACGGAGTGTATTAACAAAATGACAAGGAAGCAAGAACTAATAAATGCATATTTAAGTGGTACAACTTCCGACATATAATTAAAAAACGAAATATATCACAAATTGTGATAAAATTATAATTCTAATGAAACAAACATTTATATTTTTATATTAAACAAACAGCTGAGCAATACATTGACAGCTGAGCAATACATTGTGGGTGAAAAGTCTACAATTTTTGACATCATCATTTTCAATTTAAATGCTGATTGGTCCATTTTCATCATGTGACCCAAATACTCAATGCTGATGGGCTACTGGCCAAAATGCCTGTTATTATTACTACTAAAATCAATAAGTGATAAATCTAGTTGAATTTGTGGTGTAATAGGTGGGCGTCACTTGGACAACCACATGTCTCCTCATTTATTACGTATAGCTTATAACTAAATAAACTATTTCAAATTATTGTTATAAGGGAGGGCACTGTCACTTGGACAGTCCCTAATGTATTAGGTATAGATTAGCACCAAATGAGAATCATTAGGTTATTACAGGGGCAGGTGTCACTTCGATGACCCACATGTGCCAACAACGTCTTTGTATTTATTCAGTATTGCTTAGAATTAAATGAAAATCAATAGGTTAAGCAATTATTTGAAATTGGTATTATAGGAGAGGGGTCACTTGGACAACCTACACGTCCCCGCATGTACTAAGTATAGCTTATAGTTGAACAAAAATTGATAGATTAAGTAACTATTTCAAATTAGTATAATTACATTGATGATTATCGAAAATTGAGCACTATGTTTGGCTAGGAGCTTCGCTTCATCCCGCTATAATCACCGCACAGTGATTATAACATTGAAGGCTAACAGTTTTCAAAATGGCAGCCAGATTTGTTGATGTTTCGGAGACGGAAATTGATCAATTTAAAGAAAATGCTGTTCCTCAAAAAACGAAAGATGCTACAAAATTTGGAGTCAAGATATTCAAAGGTAGGTTGATAAAATTTCTCTTTTGTGAGTAACACAATTTACTGAAAACTGATATGTTTATTCACATTTTTTTTTGCTTCAAAGTGTTGGCAACTTTTAGTAACTTTTGTGAAATATTTTTTCTACAAAATGGTTTCAAGAGCAGCAAGAGTTCACAAATGAAATAGAAAACATGAAAGTCGAATTAAACAAATGTCTGGCAAAACTTTATGTTCCTGTGAGGAAAATGGGCGGCAGCTATTATAACAAACCCAGCTTGTTGTCAATCAGAGCCGCCCTCGACCGACATGTTAAAGCCCTAAAATCTTTCAAAAAAGTGTCTCTTTTTTAATAAGTCATCTCAGGCACGTGAAGATCGGTGAATAGTCACCTTGACGGCCAATATTTACGTTGCCTTCGGTGACTAATTGTTAATTATTGTTATAGGGGAGGATAGTGTCACTTGGACAACATAAATGTCCCCAAATGTACTAGGTATAGATTAGAACTAAACGAGAATCAATAAGTTATGTAACTAATTCAAACAGTTCTTCAAGGGGCGGGTGACACTTGCAGGACCTACAGTGTCCACACATCACCTGGGCACTATATTTCTTTTTCTAGTAGGTGTATCACAACCATAGTTGAGTGTTAAGACTGGTTTCTTTGTGACAAGCTTTTCACTTTTTTGTCATGCAAGCACAATTGTGTTTTCGTAAAACATTTTATAATTTTTTGCCCCCTGCAAAGTGAAATATTGCTCCATGCAGCAATTTACTGCTAATGTCCCTTACAACACTGATCTCATTCAAAAACCATTCAATATCCCTTGTGGACAAATTTGGAAATATTCCAATCACGGTGTGGAAAAACAGATTGAAAGTGTGGAAAAAGGTTTTTATAAAAATCAAAAAACATTTGTCTTTGAGAGTTTAAAAGCGAAAAATAATTTTATTAACATTTATTTTACTAAATATATTCATAAGTTAATATGACTTAATATATTTACAGTAACAGTAAATGTACCGGAGACTTTTTTATTTCTCAGTGCTATAGCACACATTTATTTGTTTTTAAATCTTCTTTATTGTTTTATTAGCTTTGAAATCTATGATAATCGCAAGTTTCATGAAATAGTTGAGTCAACTTATACACTATCCTCAATTTTCTAATATATAGATTTAGCCAGGGCTAAAAGCGAAGCTCCCATTAATAAATTATATTTTAAATCAAACAATAAACTTGTAATCCACAAATCAGTTAACTTAAGGGCACATTCATGTGACTTTTGAGGGAAAGGAAAAGTTATTTTAGAGTGAAACATCTTACATCGAGTTGATAGCCTAAATATACATGTATGTACACCTAAAAAATAGCAAACATCTTCTATCACATTCAAGAGCCATAATGGCTCTTGATCACAGTAGATTAGGCCTCGAAAACAAATTCTTGGAAAACAAATAAGGCTGCATTTTTTTGCGTTCGACAGGTTTACTTTACAAATTCTTGCCAACAAATCTGAGCGCGCATGGTGTAAACCAA
>NC_133203.1:20251447-20266447 GCF_958299795.1 Porites lutea
GACTATGAAACTGTGACTGTGTTAGAACCTAATCGGCCTCTTTCTGAAGATCAGATCTCAATTTTGAAAGGAGAGATTGACCCCTTGTCTAATAATACAAATTTTGGTGTTGGTATCTACCTATGAACGGTACATTGCGTTGCGTGTATCCTAGGCTCCTCACAAAGCCATTGTTTAAAAATGTGGAGCTCCACGCCCGCGCTTCATTTTTTTTTGGAGGGACATACGCGGAGGGAAGTTTGCGTCACTCTGAGGATTAGCAATGTCGAAATCATCATGTGTGTAATATGTAAAGAAAGCTGTGATTTATTAAGCGTGGAGAAGAAATGAGAAATGATGTGATCAAATTCGATGATTTAAAACAAAAATCCATCTTTCTTTAAATATCACAAAGGAAAATCCAATTTTATAAAGTGGTACAGAGCCCAAACACCCAAACAGTATTTTACTGTTACAAGGTTGAGTTCCTTTATCTTCGCAAAACATTCCTTCAACTGTCCCAAGTCATGCACCCTGGAAAAGGTTTTTCCATACTGGATTAAGTCCACTTTTAACAAAACTGATCAGCTGTCGCTCATTGGGCTCCAAGCCAAACTCAAATGTTACGACTGGACACACCCTTCAGTTACCCTCCAGAGGTGTTGGCGTCATTTTAGATGGAGACAAAGCCTCTGTCCCCGCCTCCTCTGGTAGTTCTGCCTAAAGTGAAAACTCCAAGTCAACACCCCACAGACAGAAAGCATCGTGACGCAGCCAAAAGCCACAACTCCAACCACCATTTCTATGCTGCCCTTAGTTTCTGGTTATTGATGCTCTATCAGCCAATCTATGGTGTCCTGTCATGTTATTCTTTGTCTACTTTGTCCAGTTGGGTTTTGGTTTTAAAACACAATGCCACCAGGAGCAAAACATTGGCGTTTTTTTAAGGAAAACCACCTTTCCCGCCCTTGACTGCTTTCTCTGTTCCATGATAAGGATGCAAAATGCGTTGTTTGTGGAGAAATCCACCAAGTGTTGGAGGCCAGGAAAACACCGAAACTTTGAAACTCCAGATCATACATTTGATCAGGCGTGAGTCAATGCAGTCACACTAATGACTCCTTTGTTAATGGACATTAAAAAACAGAGTTGGAAAATTCCAGCCTACCGGAACTGGAAAGGCTGTGACCCTTGTAAACCTCTCTGAAACAGAGATGGTTTTCCTTGTTTTTAATGAACTAGTTCTCCTAATGTCAATTCCAAACATGGACAAGTTCTTCTGTACCCAGAAAAAGAAAAAAATTGGTTTTCATCAGAGACAATGGTTCATCAGAAGCACCAAGCACATTAATTGGCCGGATGCTGCTTGTTCAGCTACTGAACTTCCTTGACCTGGATAAAGTAACTGAGGGATCATTTGCAGAATATTTGAGCAAAAGAAACTTTGTTGAGCAAGTACACACAGCTTAAAACAGGTTAGATCACGGCCCAATTTCCTCATTAGACATGACACGAGACAGCATCTCTTGAAGAATACAACTGGTGGAGACAGTAAAAAATATGCCGTGAAAGTGTTTTCCATACTTTTTACAGTAGAGAAAATGGCTGATGGCATTGTCCAGCCCAGTCGTGCCAACTTAAGTGGCACGGCTACTCTTGACCAAGAGATAGTAGACCTTTCGAAGTACAGTTACTTGTGCAAATGTGTTCTTGTGTTTCTTTTTTTTTTTGGTTTTAGTGTGTTTATTTTGTGAAAAGCTCATGGGAATAACAAGGGCCACAAGTTTATTAGCCTTGGCTATTTAGTGTTAGCCTCGTTAAATAAAGGCAGTATTTATTTATTTTATATAAAACAAAATTAGAAGTTATTATTTCTCCTGAGTGAACCTTGCTTTGTCTTAATTGTGATTTCCCTTAAAGTCTTGGTCACAATTCCGGTCCAATTGTTGGAATGCTTTTCAGGTTTTCGGTCCCTCCCCCTTCAATGTTGATATTCACAAGGTATGTGTCAACTACTATTGAATGGAAGAGCCATGCTTTTGCCTTGATACAGCCTTGACCTGTCTCCTGTTTTTTCAAGAAGTGTTTCAAGGAACTATGACTATGATTGCAGCTATGAATTCTGTTTCGTCATTGGTCATTGGTCGCTACGGAGTCACGTGAGAAAGCGCACGAGCCCGGGAAGATCAGTTGTGTGCGATCCTTCGGGAAGGTCGGACGTTTGTTGTTTTGCTCGCTCAGTGTTGAGCGAACACCGAGAAAATCGCCGTATGGCTGCCGAAAATATCAGTGAAAGGGACCCCTTTTCACCGGCAGAAGAAGATAATTTACTTTCTTAAGAAAATGAGTCAGCGAATCGCTCGCACCAGGGCACAGACAAAGTGCTGGCTAACGTATTGTCGGCCATGACCCAAATGAGTTCCACCATGCTGTCAATGGAAAACGCAATGAAACGTTTAGCTGACGCACCAGCAGACCATGCTACACCACCGAAAAGGAGCAGACAACCTCCTGCACCTAGTACAATGAGCGATAGCGGAGATTCAGACCCTGAACAGTCAGATTCCGAGGCACTCAATTTCCCGCCCAACGGCGACCCGCCAAAACCGGGCAGCTCTGTCACAGAGGACGCGTTGCTCAATGAAATTGCTCAAGACTTTGAGTCGGACGAGCAAACTGACCCGAAAGTCCCTCAGAAATTGGCGGATATCGTCAATAAGCGATGGGGCTCTAAGTTGGAGGAAGCCAAATTAAAAGAAAAATTGGCGAAATATAATCGACCCGATAATTGTGAGAAATTAACTGTGCCAAAGGTCAACCCCGAGATATGGAATAAGCTGAAGCACGGGACCAAGAGCGCGGATTTACGTCTTGCAAACATGCAGAAGGTACTTGTCAAAGTCGGTAGTGCTGTCGCTAAAGCGACTGACACACTGCTGGCCATCCGTGCAGATCCTGAGAAGACTTCAGCGTTGGCTCTCACTGAGAAATTGGGGAAATTAGTCACATATAACGCTGACGCTCTGGCATTGTTAGGCCATGTAAACATTGAGCTGTCTTACCGTCGACGCAACGCTATCAAACCAAACTTAAATGCCGAATATTCCGCGTTGTGTGGCTCTCAAGTACCCATCACGGGCTTGTTATTTGGCGATGAGTTGCACTCTCAGCTTAACAACATCAAAGCAACCAACAAAATTGGTCATACGACCACTGCCAAGTCATCTTATCGAAACCACAGCGAGGGCTGGAAGGGCAAATCTTCTCACTCTAGTGGAAAGCCTTTTTTAAGGAAGAGGGGCCGGTCTTACCGGCCACACAACAATTTCTACAAACCACGGGAAACCGCGAAGAAGTCCAGCCAGTGAAACGATCTGATATTCCTACAGATAAGGTAAATATGTTGCAGTATCTTGAGCACAAAGTTCACTGCTTTAAAGCAGGGGGGCTGAGAGAATATTATAATCAGTGGCAGGCCTTAACCTCAGACCCTGAGATACTGCAAATGATATAAGGCCAGCCAATTGAATTTACTAGGACTCCTTATCAAAGAGTTGTTCCCAAAGAGAAGAAAATCCTTGATTTGGGTGAAGAGTATGTCATTGATACCGAAATAGATAAACTACTTGCTAAAGGTGTTCTTACCCCAAGTAGTCACGGAGAAGGGGAATATATCTCTCCTATTTTCACTAGGGCCAAAAAGGATGGCTCCTTCAGAGTTATTTTAAATCTCAAGTGCCTAAACACTCATGTGCAATATCACCATTTTAAAATGGACTCACTTAATACTGTTTTACATATGGTTAAACCTGGGTGCTTTATGGCATCAATAGACTTAAAGGATGCTTATTATTCTGTACCTATCGCCACTGCAGACCAAAAATACCTGAAGTTTCAGTGGCGAGGAAAACTGTATAAGTATGTTTGCTTTCCAAATGGATTGGCATTTTGCCCCAGGAAGTTTACTAAATTATTAAAGCCAGTGTATTCACATTTAAGACAGCTGGGTCACCTTTCAGCAAGTCATATTGATGACTCATATCTCCAGGGTGACGACTATGATGACTGTGAAAGAAATGTTTGGGATACTGTCAACTTATTTGATTCCCTTGGGTTTACTGTACACCCTGAAAAATCATCCTTTGTTCCGCAACAGCGAATCACCTTTATGGGCTTTATTATAGACTCAATTACAATGACAGTCTATCCAACTTCTGAGAAGATCGAGAAGATAATTCATACCTGTCAAGGCCTGTTGCAGTGTCCACACCCCACAATAAGAGAGGTGGCATCCACTCTTGGGTTGCTCATATCAAATTTTCCGGCAGCACAGCTGGGACCCTTGCATTTTAGGTCACTGGACATGGACAAAACAGAGGCCTTGCGCTTAAACAAGGGTAACTTTGATGCATTTATGCAACTATCTGAGTTGTCTCGCAGTGATTTGCAGTGGTGGCTAAACTCAGCAAGGTCACTGCATAACCCTATAAGCCTTCCTCAGCCAGAGATCACTTTATACACAGATGCAAGTAAAGGAGGCTGGGGAGGAGTACTCAATAATGTCAAGATTGGGGGGCATTGGACCCCTGAAGAAGCTTCTAATCACATTAATTATCTTGAAATGCTTGCAGTGTTGTTTTCTCTCAAAGCATTTCATAAAGAACTATCAGGGAAGCATGTCCTTGTGCGAATTGATAACATGACTGCTGTGTCAGATTTAGGTAAAATGGGCACAAGCCATTCCAAAAAGCGAAATGATTTAACCCGTACGCTCTGGGAATGGTGCCTTGACAATAACATGTGGTTAACCACAAGTCATATCCCGGGTAAAGAGAATACTCTAGCTGATGAAGAGTCCAGGAAATCTAGGAAAGAAACTGAATGGACCTTAGACAGAGGAATTTTCCACGAGGCTGTTAGGAAACTTCATGTTGAGCCTCAGATTGACCTGTTTGCCTCTCGGCTTAATTACCAGTTAAGGCCATTTGTCGCCTACCAACCTGATCCTGAAGCAATTGCTATTAATGCCTTTTCAATCTCTTGGAAACCTTACATTTTTTATGCTTTTCCTCCTTTTAGTATCATCCCAAAAGTGTTACAGAAAGTCCAAGCAGAGGAGGCCACAGGACTGTTGGTTGTGCCATGCTGGCCGACTCAGCCATGGTGGCCATCGGTAATGAGACTGCTGCTTCAGAAACCCCTTGTGCTTCCCAAAAAGAAACACACCTTATTTCTACCTCAACAGCCAGAATTGGTGCATCCACTACACCAGAAACTCACCCTGCTGATCTGCCACTTGTCCGGAAATCACTTGAAGGCAGAGGCCTTTCGGAATCAGCTACCTCACTCATCCTGCAGTCCTGGAGAAAGGGCACTAAACAACAATATAAACCATTCATCGCTAAATGGGAACAGTACTGTAGTCAAAGGCAGATTAATCCCTTTTCAGCCACTATAGAACATGGGATTAATTTCCTGGCAGAACTCTACCAAACAGGGATTGGATATAGTGCTCTCAATACAGCCGGGTGTGCTTTATCTACTGTTTGTTTTACGTCAGAGCATTACACTATTGGACAGCATCCCTTAGTCTGTCGTTTCATCAAGGGAATCTTCGAATGCAGACCCTCTCTACCAAAGTATCAAGACACTTGGGATGTGACGGTGGTATTAGCCTACCTAGCTAAACTAGGCCCACCTGAGAAACTTAGTCTGAAGAACTTGACTTTGAAAGTGGTTATGTTGATCGCATTGCTTTCAGGACAGCGTCGCCAGACTCTGCACACATTATCAATTGATTGTATGCAAATAAGTGCTGATAAGTGTGTGTTTTCCATTAACTCATTGTTAAAAACTTCGAGACCTGGTAAACATTTAGCTTGTATTGAGTTTCAGGCCTATGCACCAGATGTTTGTCTTTGTATTGTAAAGCATCTTCAGCAATATCTGAAGCGTACAGATATTCTTCGGGGTGATGTGAAGCAGCTTTTTATTAGTTACACTAAGCCTCACAAAGCTGTTTCCCCTGATACGGTAAGCCGGTGGATTAAGACTACATTGGTTGATGCTGGAATTGACACTTCAAAGTACAGTGCACACAGCACCAGATCAGCATCTACTTCTGCAGCAAAGGGGAACAACATTTCTATTGCCACAATTATGAAAAGTGCTGGGTGGTCCCAGGAGTCCACATTTACAAAGTTTTATGACAAACCAGTGGCCCCTCGAGAGAATTTTGGGGCTGAACTCCTTAAAGCTGTATGTGGGGACAACTAAGATAGTTTCTTACGGTTGTATGTTTTGGTGGCTAAGAGAGCATATTATTAAAGCAGATTCATGTTGATATAAATCATTGCTGTTTATTTGAGTTCGCACTCACACTGCTTTAAAATCTCACGTGACTCCGTAGCGACCAATGACCAATGACGAAACAGAATACCAAAATTAAACGAGGCTTACCTGTAAGGTGAAGTTTGATTTGGGTTCTGTGAGTCATTGGTCGGGAGCGAAGGAGTCATGTGCCCACCCATGCGTTATTCACCCACCCATGCTTGGGTGTAAGTGCTCACATCTGTTAAAGACTGATCTTCCCGGGCTCGTGCGCTTTCTCACATGACTCCTTCGCTCCCGACCAATGACTCACAGAACCCAAATCAAACTTCACCTTACAGGTAAGCCTCGTTTAATTTTGGTATTTTAAGTGGATACATTATATGAAGTTGGTATACAGTGTAGTTATGGCTGCAATCAGGAATTTTGATTCCAGAGAACACCTTCACCCTTACCCAGTTTTAGGGGTCGGTCACTGAAACAGAAGAGAAATATTTAGAGGTAATAATATTGATTGTTTCTTTGGCTTTGCAGGTGTCATCACAGAAAAGTATGGAGAGAATGTGTTGAGCAAAAAGTGTAGTGTCATGAGGCCTTCTCTAAACCAAAAGCGCATCAAATAGAAAAAATAGAGAAAAGGCCTATTTTGGAGTAAAAATTGGCAACAGTGGAACCCCAGTAACTCAAACTGAAATAACTCAAATTATAAGTTCTGTTTCTCCTGAATGTCAACCCACTTTTCGGTAAAACCACATTTTGTTTCCCTCGTTCATAGTTTACCCTGAGTAATAACTAGTACTTGCTTTGACGCAACCTATGCCATACCATTAGGTCATCTTGTTGCGCAAAACACCTGAAACTTACTCAAAGCCATTTGATTTTAATTAGTGTGATGAACAGATCATATAGATAACAGTCATTTTCCAATATTATGAGTCGTAACAGATCATGTATACAGTTTCTTATGAGATAAGTTTACTTTGTATTGCACTGTACACTGATGTACTAAAAAAGGAAACCATCAGTAACTATTAACATGGCATGATGGCTATTCAACTGATATCAATAACTTGAACCTCCACTTCGAAATGTTTCTGTATTTTCTTACAGTTTAAGTTTCTTGGGGTCTACTTTGGATTTAAACAGAACAGCGATTGAAATTACAAAGAATGGTTTATGGATGTATTGGAAATTATTATAAGTTGTATTGAATAGTACAGTCAATTTATTGTTAATTTTATGTTCTTTGTCCTATATTTACTGCCTATATAATTGCAAACTTTGCAACTTTGCAATGATTAGAATCCATTTTATCAAAAAAGTGAGATAATCTACATAGTAATTCACAATTTTCTTTAATAATATTTATAAACTGACGAATCTTACAATTATGTTTTGTTTTTTCTCTTCTTTCCTTGAGTTTTGTGGAGGAAATACAAATATTGAATTGAACATTTGACTTGAAGAATTGAACATTGACGTGTTTAAGTAACTGGTAAAATAGCATGATTTCAATAACATAAAAAAAACTACGTGATGCTAATTTATTGAAAGATACAAATGTACATTATGGTGTTTTTTTGCTACAGGGGTGTACCTTGTAGCACTGGACTCGAACTAATAGTCTGCCCTTTCTGTTTTGTTTCTGAACTAGAGTATTTCAACCTTCAACCACTGCACTGACTGACATCTAGTTAAAGATATGACAGCAATTAAAGAATCTCAATTTGAAGAATCCTGGAAACGTTGTTGGGAAAAGTGAACCATAAGAGTGACATTGTTATATTGTCATTCAAAAATATTATTTTGGGGGATGATTACTGGTATATGATTGTCAGCATCTTATGACAAGATAGGAGAACCCTTGTAACATAGGCTGCAAACAAATTAGACTTTCTTGGGGAGATTTTCAAGCCAATTTCCTTTTGGCCTCAGAGGAAACGGTAGGTTATCTTATCACCGTGTAATATTTACCCTTAAGGTTGTGTGGATTTTCCTTTCACCACTTTTTTGAAACACTGCTTGGTGATGACATATATCTCTCAGTCCAAAGCCCTTGGATTGTCTTCCCTAACAGATTTTATTGTAGTCGTGACATTAAATATCATGAGAAGCGCACCACTACACTCAGCTGTACTTGATTTAGATGTACAGGATACTTTCCAAATACCATTAAAACCACACTTTATTAATTCTTTTATCACCACTTTACCTGTACGGTAACGCACTAAGCAAAGAGTGCATTATCAGAAAATGTTAGAGGTGTGACATAGACAAACTCGACCTCATAATTGAAGAGAAGGGTGTCAGCCTTTATGTAACAGTAGTAAGCAGAAATTTGAATACGTTGCATTTGGCCAAAAACAGGACGGGCAGGAAAAGACGTGGCTTCATATTCCAGGTGTCATCTTTCATACATTGAAAGTCTTCACTGCATGGTTTTTTGCAAGTTGGCAAAGCAAACAGATGAAGAATCTGATAGAACATCTACCCCACAGGACATACGTTGTATCCACGACCCATCAGAGAACTATAGCTGGACAAGTCAGAATCAGATGCAGAGCCATTACTATTTCCAAATGCAGGCATCCATACATGTGACTTGGACAGTGTCACAGACATGCCTATTGTCTTCCTATTGCAAAAACCGCATCAGTGAGCACTACAAAGCCTGCAAGAATCCTGATTATGTTTCTGCATGGCAGACAGTACAACTAGAGGCTTAAAAGTCAACAGCAAAACAGATCACAAGAGAACCTGTCTTCAGTGGAGGACAGTGATGTAGAATGCAATTGTTTATGTTTCTTGTGATCCTGGGGAAGAGTATTACCTTCTAAAGTAACTGGAAATGGCCCAGAGCATCCCCCCAAACTCCTTCAAGATGACTGGGGCATGTGCCTCCTTTTAGAGAACTTCGTACCCGTTAATAACTGCCATGTCTGCCTTATCTTTCAATGTAGCCAAAAAATAAATAAATGTGATGTGAGAAACAATGACTAAATGTTTTCTTTTCATTTTCATTTCTGTGCCTTTAGCTTCAGTCTTGCTTTCATGTGATAGTTTTTAAGCAGTGTGGCAATAAATATTTCTACATAGTTTTGTTATTTCTTGTGTTGGACAAAGAATTCACATTATTTAGCAGGCGCTTGTCTTTGAACTACCGTGTAAGTTTTGTAACAAAAACTAAGGAGTGCCTTTGCTGCAAAAAATTGATTGCTGTGAAGATTTTCTACAACAATCCACCGTGAACTACTCCAAATATGGCAAATTTTCCAACAAGGTTAAAATTCTTCCAGTGCATAGGCAAAAAAACTTTTCCACATTAATCTAACGCTATGTGAAGCAGAAGAAATATGGATGGACATTTCCAAATCAATCTTTACATCTCCACAGTCTTAAACAAAAAAAAGACACGTTGAATAGAGTAGACACTTTTCTGTACGAATTGTGGACAAAATCATAGACTAATATAAACAAACACAACTCTGCAATTCACTCTCGATGGTTTTGCAGCGCTCAAAATAACGGCCGGTCAAACTCTCGTCTTGCCGGTCATTTTGACCAGTCATTTTTGGATGTGAACATTTTATAACATTTTCCATATAGTTGTCACTTAATGCGTTTTGCTCTATAACGCTGTAATGATTTCTTTTTTCTTTGGCTTTTTTTGCTGCTTTGCACTAAACCCTTTGAAGAAAAAGAACACCGCAATAAATTTCATGTCGTCATGTCTTAATGAAACGCAACAAAGGGAAACAATAACAAACTGACTTATGGAGTAATGCAATGATGCAGCAGGTCATACTGTACATTCTGCTTTGCTGTGATCAGTAATGTGATCTTCTTTGGGAAAACATACACTAACAATAATCCGTTATTTGTTGGAAAACTAAGGAATAGCTAACAGTTTTTGTCCATCAGACGTTTCACATCTAGCTGTAAAAGGATTGTCAAAATCACCTTCCATGGAAATCGGGCAAATCGATCACTCATACTGTACAGTTTCTCCGGGAATGAATTTCAGCGCATCAGTTATAACAATTTCTTTAGGTCGAACATGAACCTCGTTTTTGCAGACTCGATTCCAGAATTGTCTGATAAAAACTTAGCTAATCAAGAACAAACGTCGGCTATCTTGGTGCAATCCCTCTTTTTGTAAACAGTTTAATGCAAATTTCCGTTGACATTAATGAGCCGTTCATGATAAAGTGTTGCGCGACAACCCAAACAAAAGCTCTGTCATATATTTATTGACTTCTGATGATAAATACGCTGTTTGAGGAACAAATTTCTTACCAAATCAACTTCTTTGTGGGAAATATTTAGCGACGTTTCTTCTTTGTGGAGGAGACTTTCGATCATGTGCCAGGCAACGAAAAAGATCAAGTTTCACTGATACGAAGATATAGGATGAACCTTAGAGACTTCAGACACCACCGTACGATGATACTCAAAGTATACATAAACAGACATAAAAAAGGGCGAAAATCGCGGAAAGGAGCTCAACAATGTGTGAATAAATTTTTCACCAACTGGCTGCCAAAAACATGAACGTCAATGCGGTACAATGATCTACTGCCAGCATAATTCGATATTCTATGGGCAAAAAAAAGAAAAGCGTAGTATTCATTATTTGACCGGCCAAAATGGGGGTTTGTCCAGGCTAAAAAATATTTGGCCAGTCATCATAACCGGCGACCTGCTGTCCGTTACTTTGAACCCTGTTTTGTAATTTATGCTAGTTCATTTATATGCAAGGGACTTTACTGGGATATTTACAGTGATGACAAGTGGAGCACTTGAGAAAAAGAAGAAAGAGTTAACAAGTGTACCACTCAAACAAACCATTGTTCTGAAAGATAAGATCCTACGACTGAAAGTTTTCAAGAAAACATTTCCACACTCAAACCATTCAGACAGGTCACTGAGACTAGAAAAGATGAAACATCCTGTAGCCACTTCTCCTGGGCTGAGTGCCTTATACCACCCACCAGTGTTAGAAGTGTCACAAAGTGCAAAAGCCACAACTTCTTCTAGTGCTTATAACAAAAGATACTTCTCTCTTGTTTTTGCATAAGATGCAGTCAAGGAAGTAACCACCCTCCTTATTCTGTTATAAAAAACCTTCCCCACAACTGTTCTGGCTGTGCAATAGGACACTGAACACAGATGAGTATTCAACCATGACTTGCACAGAATACAACTGCAAACAAACATGTATGAAAACTGGAAATTAAGAAAGTGATTACAAAACTAAAAAGTGCCTAATGAGGGTCCAGGACATAAGACTAAAGACCAAAAAGAAAAGTCCTTCAAAAGAAGCAAATAAGATGTGCTTTCAACAAGATGATTTTAAAAAAAGGGGGAGTGAAGGAGCTTACACCAAGGAAATTCCGGAATCTAAATTTGTGGCAGAACTTGAGTTTGTGGAACAACAAAACAAATGAGGTGCCCACAGGGGTGTTCTTAAACCTCTTTCTTTTTTGTTCAGTGCCCACAAGGGATACTGCCAAATCCAAGGTAGCCTTTGCCTCAGGTACTTAGAGCCCAAAATGCTTTCCAGTACTGTGTAAGCCTCACTGTTGTATATGAAGGTCATTGCATATCACACTGGGGGAATGCTACAAAAAAAGGAGAGAGAGCACTCAGGATATGGTTTTCTCACTAGCCCTGAATATAAAATTTACAAAGTAAACTAACCATGTTTGGATCGGATTTTGTGTAGTGAAACATTTGTAGTACACCATATAATATTGTTTCTTGAACTTCCTGTAGTACTTAAAAAGGGCTCATTTTGAAATAGCTACTGTCATACATTACACCTGTCTTATTTTTTTCTCCTTCTGAAACTTCCATTCATTCCTCTGTCTTTATTCATGTACAAATAGGTATTTGAGCAGACGACTTGATGAGGGATCACATGCATCTGTTGATGGCAAGGCTCTCGACCAAAGTCTTGTGGATGTGACTAAATTCACCTCTACCAACCGAGAAATGGTATTCCAGGAAGTTCTTATCAATGGAAAGCAGCAAGTAGACCTTCCACTTACTCCTCTATATGTAACTAAAGAAGAGACACACAGCCTCTCAATTGAAAAACATGAAGAAAGTGATTGGTGAAAAGGATTGAAGACCTAGTATCCAACTTGTAGATGAGTCAGTAATAGAAGTTTTTATTGAGTAGTTAAGTAACATCCAGAAGAAGCTGGTATCCACCAAGAAAGAAATAATAATCGCCCTTTGTGAAGAGGTTGAGCAGCAAGATGAACTTTTGAATGTGGATAACCAGGAAATTGCAACAGATGAATGACTTCCAAATCATCATAAACATACAAATTTTATTGTTTACTCCTTCTAGATGAGCCATGAACAGAATTAATTAATTAATTATAAGATCGTACTTTTCCACAACATTGGAAGGTCTTTGCAAACCAAAGGTCTTTATTTCCAGTTTACCAATGTAATTAGCTCTTACCCAAAAACAAAACCAACAAAACAAAACACTCAAGCGAAGTATTGTAAATATGGAAATAATAGTGACAAATGGTGTGATCAAAGGGTAAGGAAAAAGGCGTTCATAGACTTCTGACTTCACCTTTTGGTTTCAGTGGAATATAGATTACAATGGTAATCCAGAACCATGCTATTGTAGGTATCATAAGTTTGGAATCAAGCTTCCAGTCGGCTTCTAGGTGACAGTTCAAAGAGAAGACACACGGAGAGAGATTCATATGTACTTCTATGCATAGCGCCCCTTTCGTTGGATGACGAAGTATTGGACATGGTCATGAAGAGCGAATCAAGGCAGGTGGAGTACAAAGCATGTGAAGTATTGGGGAAGCCTGTTGGACATGTCCAATACTTTCTTAACAAGACCTTCATCCAGCTACTCGAGGAGGGGTAAATCAAATCAGTTCACAGGCTAGTCTGCTGTATTTGGTAAGATTTCATGTATGCCTTTTGCCCTAATTAGGTTCATTGCGGGGGGATATGCCCTCCTCTAACCCTATAATTTTCAAATGAGGCTAGGATTAACTGGAAAAGGTGTTTTGAGCCCAAAGTCAGTTTAGAAGTAGATTGGGTTGATTTGTTGATGTCTGCAAAATTTGGAGTAATATGACTCAGTTTCACATGAGTTACAACCTTTCAAAATTTTTTTGTGGGCTGATCCTCAAACGTCTGAGAATCAGCTAAGTTTTAGAAGGTTTTCCTTAGATTTTGCATGTAGAACGTAAAAAGCATTCTATAAGATTCCATCAGAAGACCTGTTGATTCCCCTAATTTTTTTTTTGGAGAATTCAATCTTCCAAGCAGATACCGTTAGGGTATATGTAGTATACTATGTATGAGACATATGGAGAGTTAAAAAAGACCTATGAAACACTTTACTCATTTTGCAAAATACTGATTTCCATAAAATTACAGGGTTCGGCTTGAAACTTGGCCAGATTGTTCCTTCGGATATTAGACCACTTATATCTAGAAATGACGTTATTTGGATGCTATGCAAATTTTTTACGAATTTTAATAGTCATATCGGTCACGATTTTAGATTCAGGGGGCAAATCCACATATTGGTTTTTATTTTTTCTGCCGCCTAATTCTACATTTACGGGTCATATAATATACTGCCAGAAAGCCCGTGATAAGAGCTACATTATGGTATATATTTGGATACGAGTTACTTGCACCTTTTTTTTTAAATAATATTAAAGAAAGTCATAAGTGGGCATATCCTCACGTTTGCTTTTAAAAAGCGTATGAAGGAGAAAATTCATGAAAATTCAGCGTCTTAAGTTTATACTTTCAGCTCGTGAAATGACATTGCTTGATAGTGTTTCTAACTTTCTGGAAGGTTTCATAACTCTTAGTTATATTGCCTTTATAATATGCTTGTCCAAACCTGACCTTTCCTGAATCTTCCTTATTTTTACTAAAAAGTTTACTTATTTTAATGCTAAATAGTATTCTTGTCTTTTTTTAAAATCTCTCTTAGAGTTTATTTGACAAAAGGGAAACATGTTAGCTTTCTAACAATGTATAGTTTGTATATAAAAGTTAAATTCTAATTTTTTTACGATTTTTTTTAACATTAGACCTCATACCATAAGATAATCTTTTTTCACGCCACTTCTCGACCCTGTAACTAAATTATGGGATATATTTTTGGAAAACCAATTATATGGTAATAAAGCACACAGTTTAAGCTTTCCAACGATATCTTATACATTGCTGTTTGTTGAATAGTTTTTTTTTAATGAATTTTTTATTAGATTTTTTATACTTTCATACAACCTCCTTATGACATTTAGTGACACATACACGACATCATACCCCAGCAAGTCTTCATTGGGTGAGTACACGCTTTTTTGAGCTCCATAAATAGCAACTTTTTACACCCTTTGGAGGCTAGGTACAGGCAATTCAACTACCAAAAACTGTTTATAAGGTGACCAAGACACTACACATGATATTTTTTCCTCACAATACCCAATTGCTTGTGCGCAGTCTCCAATTACATTAAGGGTGCTCTGATATTACTTATAATGGTTAAGTGATAGCTATTATAGGCGTTTAATGCACTCTGAGGCTCCATTATTGCATTAGTTGGTTAGATAAAGATGCAAGGAATTGTAAGGCATCATTTTTGTGACAATCGATACATGCTGTTACAAGTTATTACGTCATTTA
>NC_133203.1:20271447-20343947 GCF_958299795.1 Porites lutea
GTCGAGATGGGTAGATCCTCAACTACAAAGTGGAAAGACAGCCCGGGAACAATAATATCGTACCTTACAAGTCTGGAAAAATTCCTCAGGTTCATCACCTCCAGGCTCTATGATTTTAAGAGCATGCCGCCGCTACACCCCAATTATCGAGTACTCTTCAGAGATCTCATCCCATCTCTAAAGGGGTGGAGAGCTACAGTAGACGCATCCACTCAGGACCGTCAAGTCCGCAGGTACATCGATGAGTGTGATGCGATGATCACCATGAAAGAAATGCAACAAGTGAAGCAAAGTGAACCCTATACCGATGGAGAGAGGTACCTCTTAGACGCAAGTGAAGGGTAAAAACTTACATTCGAAGAGTTTGCCCTTGTTTGGGATCTTCTCCTAGTGAAATTTGCCCTCCTGACAAGCACCCAACCTGCACCATTAAATAACGCAGTTCTTGGAGACTTTCAAACTGCGCGAGAGGAAAGAGGGAAACGAATAATTTTAGTACCGAAACACAAACGGTCCAAGGATGGACCTGCAATGCTGGGTATGAACCAGGAGCTCCAGCGCGACATGGCCATCTATGTGCAGAAGATCAGGCCTCATTTTGCCAATCTAGATGAAGACAAGATCTTCGTGAAAGACGATGGCTATGGCTTCAAAAAAGGAACGATTGGTAGACGGCTTACTGAATTTTTTTGCAAAGACTGGTGTGACGACCCAACGAGTATCGCATACCAACATTTGCAAATTCATTGCAACAAGAACCATGGAAGATGCTACGCCCAAGGAGGATGAGGAAGTGGCAAAAAAGATGGGACACTGTGTGACCACGCGGCGGCGATGCTATGTCCGTAGACCGTGCACAAACCTGGTGGCAAATGCCATGGATATTGTCGAGCGTGTAACCAACCCAGAATACAGCAAACAGAAAGAGAAGGAGACAGAAGACGAAGGGGACAGTGTGGATAAATACGAAGGTGAGGGACAGATTACCCAGTCTTTTAATCTTAGTTAAACTGCTGTAAAACAGCATATCCTCAAATCCAAAAACGCTTTTTTTGTTTGTCTATTCCAGAACAATCTGGACCAAGTCCCTCAGGACAATCAGGACCAAGTGCTTCGGAGCATGATGATGGTAAGGACACTGGTGAGCGCGTAATTCACTTAGCCCCAATGGTTCTCTCACTTCTGTAATGACAATACTCTACATAGAAAACGCTTTTTTGTTTGTCTATTCTAGAACAATCTGGACCAAGTACCTCAGGACAATCAGGACCAAGTACTTCGGAGAATGATGGTGGTAAGCACATTGGTGACTGAGTATGATACATTTACCCTCAATGGTTCTCTCATTAGCGTAATGAAACTACTCTACATAGAAAGCACCTTTGTTGTTTGTATCTTCCAGAACGATCTGACCAAAGAGGTCTTACAGACAAGCAGACGAAGGCAACCGCCAAAGTTTTTGCAGCCGACCTTGATGGTCCAAACCTGCCATTCAACTTTGTAAGAAAGAAAATGTGCACGAACCTCACGTTGCGCGCACTTTCAACGTACAAGACCAAAGTCAAAAAGGTTGTAGATCACCTTCACTATTTGCAGAAGAAGAGACGGGATGAGAAAACAACAACAGCACCCAAGGAAGCACAACCGGAGTCACAGTTTGACTTTGAAGATGACAGCACAAAGTCAACCAGTGAGGGACGCCGCTTCTGGGATGAACAAGATTCTCTTCTCGTAGAAAACGCATTTAAGGATGTTGTGGCTGTTCCAAAGAGGGCTGAGATCAAGGCGGTCTTTATGAACGATGAAGACTTGCAAGAAATATGGAGCTCAGAAGGTGCAGATAGATGCTGCAATAAGGTCAAGAGTATTATAAAAAAAAGGCTACGTAACTGAATAGTTTAAGGTTTCAAACACAGTATAGTTGATGAGTAAAAGTAAACATTTTTAACATAACCGATGAGAAATAAAAACGTTACGAGTTAAAAGAAGAAATAGTTTAGACAATAATAACTACAGCCATGATATGTTATACGTGTATCTTAACTAATTTGTTTTTGTTGAGTTATAGTTAGGTTGTTGCTTTGTGATGTAAGGGGACACAATAAACTGAACTGAACAGACTTCTATTTTATTTTTATTTTATTTTCTTAATTTATTTCTGACCCAAAATCATGGGTCAACCCCTTTATAAAAAATCCAAGATGGCCGCCATCAAAATTTAAAATCTCCATATACGGTAAAGATGACCTTGTACGCGCTCTACACCATCGCCAAACATCATTTCCAGGTCTGATTAAACCATACACAGACTTAAAAGAAACGTGACATTGTGACCCAAAATCGTGGGTAAACCACTTTGAAAAAAATCCAAGATGGCCGCCATCAAAATTTGAAATCTCCATATACGGTTAAGATGACCTTGTACACACTCTACACCATCGCCAAACATCATTTCCAGGTCTGATTAAACCATACACAGACTTAAAAGAAACGTGACATTGTGACCCAAAATCGTGGGTAAACCACTTTGAAAAAAATCCAAGATAGCCGCCATCAAAATTTGAAATCTCCATATATGGTGTAAATGACCTTGTACACACTCTACACCATCGCCAAACATCATTTCCAGGTCTGATTTCACTGTACACAGACTTAAAGGAAATGTGACATTTTGACCCTAAATCATGGGTAAACCCCTTTCCAAAAAATCCAAGATGGCCGCCATCAAAATTTGAGATCTCCATATATGGTAAAGATGACCTTGTACACACTCTACACCATCGCCAAACATCATTTCCAGGTCTGATTAAACCATACACAGACTTAAAAGAAACGTGACATTGTGACCCAAAATCGTGGGTAAACCCCTTTCCAAAAAATCCAAGATGGCCGCCATCAAAATTTGAGATCTCCATATATGGTAAAGATGACCTTGTACACCCTCTACACCATCGCCAAACATCATTTCCAGGTCTGATTTCACTGAACAAAGACGTAAAGGAAATGTGAAAATTTAGACCCAAAATCATGGGTCAACCCCTTTGCAAAAAATCCAAGATGGCCGCCATCAAAATTTGATATTGACCACCCTCCTGTAGAAGCATTGGGTACTGATTTCAGTTCCACATTTATTCACTTGCAAATAGAACATCAGCCAATCTAGTCAGTAAGACAAACAACTCAGAAATTACCCCAGAATAAATTATGTACTAAGCAAGTCCATGGTGTGACACTGGAAAAGAGACCTGGCAACTATTTTTTCTGGCGAGCTGAAGATGTTTGCAAAACATGCAACGATGGGCTGTTTTACTCCCAAATATCCTCAACTAGACCAGCAAGTGAAGTGGTTTTCAGGTAGTATTACATTTGTAATCAGAAATTTGGAGAGTATATTTTGCACAGTTAAGTGAGGTCGTTTTTCAGTGTGTGGGAAGCAAAGACTCTGATTGGTCAGAAATGCATTGTTGTCACAATGATTTTGTAACATGCCACAAAAATGGCACTGCAATTACACAATTTACGGTTATCTCACATTGACATTAAGATTGCTATTTCATTTTTAACAGTTATTACTGTGAGTGGATTGATGTTTCAGCTTAAAGCCAAAGAACTCTCAGATGATCCTTCCTTTAAAGCCTTCTATGGATGGTAAGAGAAATGGAAGCGCCACCACTTGGTCAGCATGCAAACAAAAACAATTCCTGGCACAATGATTGCCTGCGGATGAGACAACCATGCATTTCAAGCTCCCATCAAACCAAACACTGGAATTCAATGGGAGCGAACAGGAATCAGTGAAAACTTGCAGAGTGAAAAAGCAGAGCTTCACCATCGTTCCTGCTGTTGCTGCCAAAGTGGGTTGAAAGCCCTTGCACAAATGCATCAAATGTCTCCTTTAGGAGCCACCAATTTCATTAAAGTGCATAACATTCAGACGTTACTGTTGTTGTGTTGTATTACTTCTGCTTCATTGATAACTTGACTACAAGCCAGGGGAGTAATTTTAATTTCATATCATTATTTTATATTATTTTAAGGTTGGTGTGATTTCTTAGCAATTTTCACTGACCTTATATATTATGTAGAAGTAGATTTTTTGTACTAATGCACTGGAGATTTTTTTTCAGATCTGTATTAAATAACTGTGCTATTAATTTTATGCAAAAGTTAATTTATTGCGCATGGGTGTAATTAGTCAGTTTAAAGTACATGTACATGAAAATAAATATTCATAAGTTAAGTGCAGTGACATAACATATGATATGTCACCAAAACTAATAAGGGAAGGTTTTCAAAATATGAAGTCCTGCACGTAATGTAATATAAGCCATTGATATGTCAATTGGCTTATGAATTATTAATGAGTTTTTGAAGAACTTTGTACAATGCTCTATTACTAAATACCACTCGTAAGAATAAAAGAATAAATATTAGTGGAGCTCAATGTGCGAGTGGAGCCACATAGCTCAGAAAATCTATTGAAATCTATTAAAATTTGGTAATCACGTGACGCTACACCAACCACTTGACTATCCCTTCACACCACAGGCCAACCAAATGTTTAATTTCACACTATCCAGCTTGTTTGAGGGCCTACAACCTGATATTGCACCTCCATGTTGTAATCAGGGTATCCACTGACCTGTATCACCTGACCGTATCGCAGGCTCAGGTATCAACCAATCGAGGTCAAGTATTTTTTTGAAGTTAACTGCTGACAAGTTACTAGTTTTTAAATGATTGCAGGCTGAAGTTCAATTTCTTTTAATGCATAGGAAATAAGTTGTGCTTATGACCGGCACTATTAAAATTTTGATTTCAAACTGACCTTGGCTGTGAAAATTCAGCCACCCAGGCAGGCAGTTGCTTTTCGCTTTTCACACTATGGTCATGCGTTGGTCACACCCTGCATTTAATTTTTATGCTCTGATTCGTCAAAATTTGACAGGTGAGTTTAAGCGGAAAACTTATCCAGCATCTGAAAACTTGGTAACTGATAGCTGAAGCTGACAGAGTTTAACGTCATACTGTGACATTTTTAAATGCCTTTTTCCACTGGATGTACAAAATGAAATAAAGCTGCTATCACGATTCTTCTGTTATTCATGGCTGGTTTGCTTATTGGGTTTTTGGTTGACAAATGCACCAATTGTCAAAGTCATCAGAAATGCAATTTCAGATAGCATTGTTTTAAAAAATAAGCTTACTCACTTCACCTTGCCTGATGAGAAGTTTGAAAAGTCTCAAGCTATTCTGGCCTTACTTGATGGCTCTCAGGAGCTGTATCTCTACTGGTGAGCCTCAGTAATTATTGCGTTTGATAGTTTACGGACTAGTTTATGTGCATTTGTAAGATTTGAGACAATTATATGACCTAAAATCAGGTTGGATATAAGCTTGCAGAACTTTAAAGTGCCTTTAGACATTTTCTTACTGCAAATAGAAAGAAATGTTCCGAAACATATTTAGTAAGTAATAATTTTGGCTGTAAAAAGAAAGCTTTGAGCAATTTTCTTGCCTCAAGTTTATCTTGAAAAATAGCAAACCCTGGGAAGCCAGCTTTAAACAAAAATCTGCAGGGTTTTAATTTTATTTTCAGAGACACTTTACTCTCAATACTTGTTTTTGTGAATAAAAAATTGTTGCCTCTGTAAATGTTTCTCCAAAGGATATTTCTGTTATGTAATAGATAAATATGAGTGAAAGACCGTTATGGGCATTTTAAACAATTCGCTGTTTTTGGGTGTACATAGAAGACTATTGACTCAATGTAAGATTTGTTACACTTTTGGGCTGTTTACAAATATTTTTTTCTAAAATCACCTAGCCTTTCTCTCAAATGTCACATGGATGTGCCCTACAAATAAATGATTTGTGAATTACAAGTTTACTGTCTGATTTAAATTAAATTTATTAACGGGATCTTCGCTTTTTCGCCTTCTTTTTTTTTGCTAAATCTATATATTCCATTCAAACTAAGAAAACCATGAACACCAGATCCTGATCTTTCCTGTGATTGGTCATAACTCAATAAACATTTCTGAGATATTTCAAGTGTTCTCAGTTTTCAAGGTCACACTGTAGTGCAATTGACTTCAAAGATTACTGTTATTATTTGGCTATAAGTTGCGCGATTTTCACACAAATTAAAGTTAAAGTTCAGTTAAATTTGAACCCAAGAGAAGGTCTCGGCTTAAAGCCAAACGTTTTAACAAAAATTTTTTTCAGTGCATTGAAACTCTACTAAATGGGTAAGCATTCACTTACAAGTTGAGCAAATAGCAGCAACAGATTGAAATGATCGCGTAAATACAAATCTGAATGTTAAGTTAGAAAAGCACAGAAATTCTGTCCAAATTATCAAAGTATCTGACAAAAACAGGTCTGACAACTAAAATCTCAGATTGGTAAGCTTTTTACAATAAGGGAAGGTATAAAAAAATAAGAGATGTCAAGAAATATATAAACAATCTGCCATGTTTGGTCAAACATGCTTTGAAACATTTGCCTTGTTACCAATCATGGATGAATGAAACGAGAACTGGTGTGGTTTGTTTTGATTGCAAGACGATTTATGTGATCATCTCAAGCATTATGTGATGAGGACACGAGGAAAGATTGATAGCAGCAAAAACCCAAACAACAAATGGTACGTTTTCCTAAAGAAGGTCACTTTTAGTGTCCACAGCTTCTAGAGAAGCGTAGACACTATGTCATCGGGTCAAGTGATAGAGTGAAAGAGTGTAAATGCCACAGGAATCCCAAATGGAATCTGATCGAAAGCTGATGCTAATCCGAGGCTGACCGGGTTCTAAGCGATTGTATTTGCGGAAACTGAGATATGATCATCAATCGGTCGATTACTGTCGTTTAGGAGACGGATTACGACGTCCTTACGAGATGGTTCAACGATACTTTGGCAGCCACATGTGCTGGACGGCGTTTTATCGATTGCGACATTAATCCTATGTCTTTACCATGTGCTTTTTGAGATTTGGTAAATTTTATTCCTGTTGAAGGTGAGTCTAATTGTATTTTCTAGAATGTTTTCATCCTATTTCACATCAATGACCAAGCACAGCTTTCTATGCATTTGTAAAGTATTTATTTCTAAAGAGTTTGTCAGGTTTTCTTATGCTTTGGGGCGATTTTATGCCAGCAAAAGAATCATTCAGTCAAAGGATTTTGATGCCAATGTCCATGCACATTCACATTCTCTGCAGTTCAACGCGTTCAATGTCCGTTTGGTCGTCGCTGGATCATGTGTTACCCTTTTCAAGGGTCAAATTCCCTACCGGGAGCTAATAATCTCTTTCAAGAGATCCAAAATTCCCTTCGGCTCTCTCTTTTAAAATCTGGACCCATCACCATGCTTGTAGACAAATCTAGTAAAGTTGTTACACAACTTCTGTAATACTGTATCTCTTAAAGTATGATACTTGCTCTTCATAAGTTCGCTATAGATTAATAGTTTCTGTTGCATTTTATGCCTACGTTTCATATTAGAACTTTGCTTTCAGTACTTTACCTACAGAACTTTGCTGCATTGCTTTCAGTACAAAGTTGTGGTTCATGTTGTAAGATTATATAATATGTTGTTTATGTTAGAATAAAGTTAAAGTTCTCTTCATAAAAATGTTTGTGGTAAAAGGTACCAGCTTAATCTCTTCTCACCAGTATTCTGTGCAACATTTTTACAAAGTTTTCTTTTTTATCCCAATTCTATTTCCACTCCTCCCTCCTCGTTTTCATTTCAGTCTTATTTTCTTTTCTTCAATTCTTTTATATTACATTTCTATACCAATACTGCAGTAGACACATGTAGCCTTCGACTGCGTATTTTTTTCGAAAATGTTAGGTTTTATGGCGGTTAAAAGTCCCGTAACGAATGGGTCTTGGCTTATGGCCACGTGTTTTGGATTTATCTTTCGTTCTTGGTTATGTTGATTCTACAAGTTCAAAGTTTAGGGTCTCGGCTTATAACCAAAATCAGCTTAAAGAGGAATAAATAGTAATACGGTAGTTCACCTGCTTTGTTTTTATCAAGATTACAATAAAACATGTGAAATGACTGTGTTTAGTTTTTCTTTCACCATTAGCTCACCAGCTTTACTTCATCTGATATATCTTCCATGCTATTGACATTATTATCAATAATTTTATATTGTGAATCTGTGTGACTAAGTCTCTGACATACTAATGACAGCAGCTTTGCTCTGATTGGTTATTGCTTATAACCCGCGACAAGTGTAAGCAAATCTTAAACAAAAAGAAAGTCGAAATATGAAAATGTTCTAAAAAAAGAAGAGGCTGTACCGGAAGCACCCTTGTCAAGGAAAACTGCCATATGAAACAACACCACAAGATTAACCTGAGATCAGGCCCAATTTTAGCAGTTCTCGTAGATTTCTTTCTTATGTGCTCCCACTAAGATTGGGCCTGATCCAAAGACTCACAAGCTTGTGCACACTGCTGCCAGATTTTGGACGCAACTCTGCCTGGCTGTTAGAACAATGCCACAGGATCTGATTGGCCGTTGAAATCAATGGAAGTTGAAAGGGCTTATTCCTCACCTGGTTATTTTTGCAAATGATCCACTGTCAGCGGAGAAAAAGGTTTTGCTATCTTTTTTATTGTTTTACGGTCTTGTGGCAGGAAAATATGCCTTAATATGTCTCAAAATTCAGAAAATTCAAATGGTTGTCCATGTCTTCTCAGGATGCCTTTTGATTTACCAACAAAAAGTCTTGTTTCATTTAAACGTTTAGCTGGGAATGATTTCTCTAAACGGGGTACACAAGCGGAGGATCACTGCAAAAGAAACCTCAATTGCCAGCTGTGAAGTATTAGATGAAAAATATCACACCGTTGTTCAAGGCATTTTTGTACGCATTATTATAAAAGCTTGTGCTGCTAGTCTTAAGGTAAAAGACTTGTTGTTTGCCTTTACCTTTTGTAAAAAGAAACCAGGAAAACTGGTGTCCTCGCTCATTGGCTTTTTGCTGACAATTATTTTGATTAATAACTTTAGTGAGCTTTTCAGACCTGCGGTAAAACAACAACACAACCAAGGAGACTACAAAGTGTGTTTGTAATATTGTTTTTCATTTTGTTTAAAGGTCAGTTGAGCATGCAGTTTTGGTAGTGACGTTCCGTCTTCCCAAAGTGGTCGATTATATTTACCTTGAATTATAACAAAATATTTTTTAGGCAGTTGTTCCTAGTAAATTCGTAAATTGCAAGTGTACTAAGGGACTAAATTAAATGCACTTGAGAACTCGTTTGGTTTACTCTGAGATAATTTATAGATACCTTGAAAAAGTTTGCGATATATTTCTCCAAGAGTTTCAAAGATTTATGCAGTGAAAATCGGGAAAAATTGCAGAGGAAAATATAAGGGCAACAGAAAAATAGAAATTTCAGTAGTTAAAACATTGAGAATGCCGAGCCAAAATATTTAAACTACAACATTGTGTCGCCGTCTTTTCAAAAACTTTTTACATTCTATGGCAACGGAAATAACCTTCAAGATTTTGTTTAATCTCGCAAGAAGTTAAATGTGATTGGGTGCCCATCTTATTGTTAGTTGAAAAAAAGATAAAAGCTATTTTTTAAGTCAGTGCATCTGCATTTTCCCTGCATATGGAAAATTTACATACAAAAAAGTATGCAACGGAAGTAATTTTGGTTGGCTGATTCAGCAAATGTCAATCGATCAAAAAAGTGAGTGGCAGACGCTTCATAGAAGGATTGTATCAGGCTCTATTTTCATTTCGCTTTGTACATTCCAGCGGGGCAAGGTGAAATGAAAAGAGAGCCTGATAAAAACGTTCTATTACCACAAGACTAACAAACCAAGGGGGTCGTGCATGCTCAAACATCAAACAATAATTAACTTTAACAACTCTTCCTTACATCCTTGGTGTTTCTCCTAAGGATCTCCAATGTCATTTTCACGACTGAAAATGAGCCGGCCGCTCAACGGAGAAGCGTTCGTGCTTCTCGTCTGCTGTGAAGCTGATTCGACAGAGGTTATTTAGGTCAAAACGTGCGAGCAAAATGTTCCTTCACGAAGCTTCGAAGCGTGAAACACTCTTCAAGTGAACAGAAACTTAAACCGTTCAATTCCAAATATCATGAAAGTCAACAATTTAGCAAACTTTCCACGTTTCAAATCCATGTAACCTCCTAACTAAGTAAGCTTAAGCTTAACTTAAAAAAACTTATGTAATGGTACGAGTACCGAAAGGGTTTAATTCCTATTAGGATATAGGGTTTCAAGATGAAAAGACTAACTCCTTCCTATGTTCTTTTCATTCTTGAAAGCTCTTACCGTAAACAAGTGTCGCCATTAAGCCTTTTTATATCAAATCTTGACTGAATTGAAATCACCTGACTGAAAGATTTGGTTTTCGAAGGTGTTCTCTCGACGAAAGGTGTTCTGTCTCCCATCTCCGCACGTGTCTTTGGGTTCTGTAAATGGAACGAAATAAGCTATTTAAATCAACAATTTGCAGAAGACCTCAATTCAATAACGCTACCAACGTTTTATCATAACGCACTGAATGTTCACCTCCCAGAAATTGCAAGCATCTCGCTGGCGACAGTTTCGTAGGAATTCCAAGGAGCTCCAAGGCTCCAGCTTTCTTCGCGTCTCGTTTCAATCACAGCGGGGTCGAACGCTTTTGGAAGATCATCAATGCTCCGACGTTCACTCTTTGAAATAAGCAAAGAAACAAAACAAAACGACAGTTTCACGTTGGCATACTGATGCAGAAAGCGCTATCCGTCTCCGAGCAAAACAGCAGCAAGACACCTGAGCAAGATAGAAAACATTCAAGCGCTCATCTCAAAACGGACCAATCACGCTGCACGGATGAACAATAAACAATCCTGACTTTTAACTGGGGAGCCTGTGGCAAACAGGTCTACATTTCTAAGGACAGAAAAATAGTGAGCCTGTGTACAGACGTTCCCTCCTCCCTCAGGAAAAATCTCCTCTCCCGATTTTTCCTGAGAGAGGGGGGACGTCTGTACGCTAAAAAATAGGGGATCGCTCATCGTTTCTGGGAAACGCGCGATTTTTTGCTCAATTAAAATCGTCTCGATTTTACGATCTCACGTTATCGTTTCCGGCTATCGTAACCGTAGTCGAAGAAGGAGACTCAGGAGAGAAACAGCGCCTTTGCTCTGGACAAGGGAATCAAGAAAACAGAAGCATCCATTCAACAACTCAGCGCACACGCAGAAACGAAGACCTGTCCAAAAGATCTGCGATACAACGTACGAGTGAACATCACGCCTGTCCAATTTTTTAAGAGTGACATAAGCCGCATTCGCAGAGAAGCCGAACAAAAACTAGTCGCCGCGTTGATCAGCTACCACCACCAAAGAGCGGAAAAGGGCAAAATCAAGCTTGGAGTGCAGAAACTGACAAAAAACCCAGAGAAAGGAAATTAGACAATCTAGTACTGATTAAGAATCCGCCTCCTTCGGTACCAGAAAAGGAGAGCACTGAAAATGTAGTATTTCTAGCGAACGAGCTAGCAGACAAATTCAAAAGAATGGAAGAAATGATGAAAGCTTTACGCAATAAAGGGAGTGAATCTTATCCCTGTTTAATAACTGAGTCTTTAGTTAAAAGGATGGAGAAAGATAAGCGCAAAGTGAGAAATCACAAAAAACCGCTCGTGGCAGGGGCACTCAGGGGCACTCAACGACGGTTTCCTCCCAAAAACGTTAAAAATACTTTTTAGGCTTTACAGAGTACTTTTAGATCTCTAGAAATGAGTTCTAAGCGGCGCTTTAAAATTTGTGTCTGTTCGATCATGCTGGGGGAACTTGAGTCTTTTCGAAGTTACGAGGGCCTCAGCATTATTTTGCCGAAAATTTTTTAGGCAGTTTACCCGAATTTAACGTATTGTGAAAGTGATAATTTTTCTGATTTCTCTCTCAATCATATTTTTGAATTCGAACATTTTAGGTTTCCTTTTTCTACAAAAAAAAATAGCCTAAACTAGGGAGTGAAATGTGAGAAATTGAATTTCAGAAAATCGTAGGGAATTTATTAGATAAGCTTCGAAAATTGTGCATGAATGGAACGTTCATCTAGAAATTTGTAGTCTTCGTCAAGCAAAATAAAATTCTAGGTAATATTTGCTTCTCCAAATAAAAACAGGGGTCTTTTTTGCATGAGCATGCGCGACCGCTGACTTGTCAAAGAGCACGCGACCAGTGACAGCGACCGTGCTGCATGGTTATATGAACCAAATTGTTCACTTTGAAAGCTTGCTTGAGATTGAAATGGTAGCAGGAACTTAGGAAAGACCTTCGTTGTACAAAATAAGTAAAGATCTGTTGATTTAAAGTGGAGACTGATGCGCTGAACGAGGTGAAAGAGCAAGTTTCTCAAAGATGTCTGACACGAACATGGCTGCTTGTTGTTGTTTGGCGCTCGACTCGTGTCTTGATTCCCCTTTAAGAGCCACAAAGTTTGGCATAGAGGGCTTTGCTGATGCGTAGCTACTGAGCAAATTGTTCTTTATTTAGTGTTTGTCTATGAATCGGATGTAAATCAGTTTCTCGATGCCGTAGAGGATTTCTGTCAATTATTTGTTAATAGCTGATTTAGCCATATTTCGGGAGTGGATTAATAACGATCAGCGGGCGACTACCACGCCGTTTTCAGTTAAAATGGAAAGTTTTTGCCTTAAGTATTTTAGCGATACAAAGTTTGTTTATAGGAAAATTGTAGAACCTCTTGTTTTTGCGTGGACTAACATTGTAACGCATCTTTTACAGGAATTTGCTTTTAGCCAGAACTTAGATGTTCTAATGATTTTTAACTCCTGGTCGGCATCACATGTTTACTGTACTTCTTGGGAAACCTAACCGTTTGTTTCATCAAAATCGGTCACGAGATTGGACTTTAATTTCGGTCCTATTGAATGCAGTTTTGACTGTGTCTCATTGATATTCATTTTTTTTTATTGTTCGAGACATACACAGTGACTACCACCAACATCTCACCAGGTGACTAATCTACGTCTCGTGGGCTCTTAATTTTGTAGCTTTAAAGTGCTGGGAAAATTGTAGAACATATATTAATTCACTGCTGAACTGAACATCGGCTTTCGCGCACTTCGAACCACTCGCTGAAATTTGCTATGTTTTTTTTTTTTTAATATTTCTCTATCTTTCCAATTTCAAAACAAAGAAAATTGAAAGTGTTTACTTGCATCAACAATCGTTTCTGCACTTCGTTTAGACTTTGATGAGGTCAGCGCAATCCTCCAGGCACTACATATACGCGCGCTGTTGTCCAGGTCAAGTGGGGAGATGAAATTTGATAGTAGCTCGTGTATGTTAAAGCCGGTCTACTTCGCTTTTGTTAAGACCATGTTAGAGTTTTTTTTGCAAACTACACATTTTGTTAAATCCCGAGCACATTCGCCAAGACCAACGAGCAAAATAATCGCTATGATAGCTTTGAGACGCGCCATTTTGATGAAGGCAAACCCTGTAGTGAGCCTCCATGCACATCGCTTGTTCAGCGGTCGCGTATGCTCATGCAAAAAAGACCCCTGTTCCAAATAAATATTTTACAGAAAACAGTCGTTAGGTGACCCGCAGAAGTAGCAGAAGGCTGAATAAAGATAAGAGAAACAACGACTTCAACAAAAAACTAAACGCCGCTCGAAGCACCAGTGGCACAAGAGACCTCTCAAGGTCCAAGAAATAATTGATGATCTCCATCAAGGAGGTCATATTGATACAATGGCCAAGAAATGGCTTTCACAAACACCTTGCGTAACGCGAATACCACTCTTCTACACACTAACCAATATTCACAAACCAACCCTAACTGGAAGACCTATAATTTAGGGCTGTGGCGGCCCAACAGAGCGAATATCATCATAGACCACATTCATCAGCCGATCGCTAAATCACAAAAATCCTAACTAAAAGATACAACAGAATTTATTATCCTTTTATAGAGGAGAGGAAAGTTCCTGAAGACGCGATCCTAGTTTCAATGGATGTTACTAGTCTTTACACAAATATTCCTCAAGAAGAAGAGATAAACACCGTACGCCAAGCATATGACATCATACGAAGTCTTTTATGAGAACGCCACTCCCATTCCCACCGATTCACTCCGAGATATGCTTAAACTGATACTGAAGGAAAACTCCTTTCAGTCCCGGGCTTTCAGTTTAATGAGAGGAACTACCTCCAGACTTACAGTCCCTCCCTCTGCGAACATTTTTATGTCCAGAATTGAAACAGAAATTATCAGTAAAAGTTAGACTAATGTTCCAAAATTTTTCAAGCGCCGCTAGGCTTACAAAGTGGTTGTCTTTATACTAAACTATTAAGTAGAGTATTTTATAAGAAAGATCAATAGTATTCTTAGGCGTAAAAATAGGTGTTAGGAGGTGGTAGAACTGATAGAACAAAAGATACTGAATTAAATCAAATTCAGCTGCCCGTGGAAAAAATTGCAAAACTGAAAATATCTCTATAGCCAAATTACCATACACGAAGGTAAAACAATGGTTTGAAAAAATGCAAATTTTCTAAGATTCAGTCGAAAGAAATTTTAGTTTGAAAGTAAGAAAGTTAGTTAATTTTAGCTGAAAATAGCCCAACTGAGAACAAAGAACTAAAAATGTGTTACGTCGCGTGGTTCCAACCAAATTTTAACGAGATAAGGAAATCTGATTATGATTAAAGTTTGGAAGCGAAAATGAGAACTAATCTTAGGTTTAAATAAACGAACTTCGTTAACAGGAAACGCCTACTTTCCCATTCCACAGCTGAATACATCTACCAAGAGAAGTAATTATTTGTATCTTCCGAGCTTGTTTCTGTGTTTTTTAAATAATCTTGAAGAGGTGTTTCTTAACCTCAATTAAACCTGTAATTGTGAAAGACTGAAACTAAACTTATGATGTTTTCTACAATTAACCGTGCGTTCAACTTCTATTTTTGATTGATCCTAACACCAAAGAGGTCGGTGCAAAAATCTTTTAGCCAGGACTAACTGACCAGCAAAGGTTTGCTAGTAGAATCTAAAGTGTGTCCAACTGTTCTGACAGCTTGTAAACACCATCCTTTGTCCCTTAACAAAAGATATTTGAGATATGGTGGAACTTTTGATTTTCGAACCGACCTAAACAAACTTATTTCCTTATATATCATATATCCCTGAATAAAGTTCAAATGTCCAATACCGAAATAAATATAATAAACTGAATAGATATTAATGATTACGAAGAGAAGCGCGAACAATAAAGCAGACTGAGCAAAAATGTACCCTAACACTAAACCCCTCGATTGGAAAAGATACATTGACGATGTTTCAGATGCTTTCTCCCTGTGGAAAACAGGAACGGAGACGATAAATCAGTTTGTTTTAGAAGCAAACATACATCATCCTACCATAAAATTTATGGCTGAAATTTCAGAGAAGGAAATAAGTTTCCCAGACACCACTGTCTTTAAGGGCAAGAGGTTCTACGAAGACGCTATCCTTGACATCCGTACACATTTTAAACCAACAGAGACATTTCGATACACGGATTTCACTTCTTGACACCCTCCGGGGTGAAAAAAGGATTTCTTTTAAAGGTGAAGTACTCAGATTTCTGAGAACCAACTCTTCAAAAAATTTATTTGAAGGAAGATTGACAACTTCAAGTCACACTTGCTGTCTGGTAAATAAAATCCTCGCAGAAGTTAAATTTACGGATAGAGAGTCGGCACTTCAGCAAAAACCGCAAGGAGAAAAGAACAAACTAACGCCTTTTGTTACACAGTAAAACTCATCAGTGCCTAGTCTTAAAAAGGTTCTATGGACAAGTGGCATTTATTGGAAATCACCCATTGCTGAGTACAATATACTGAGAACCACCTCTCATTTCCTGCGGAAGCGGAAAGTCACTAAAGGACATGGTACTTGTTAGAGCTAAATTCTGACGGTCAAAGTACTATTACATCGAGAAACAGCGGGAGCCGTGTTTAGCCTTAACCTCTTTTAACATCAGTAATCTCCAACCTACATTCAAGACCTAATAACCCGCTACTTACCAGCCTGCAACAGACTGCGCAGTGTGGGAAAAAGCCAAAAAACGGGGTCAAACGGGATTTTTTGTGTTTTATTTAGAAACTTCAATTAATTAATCAATATTTATTATTATTCTCATGTTTTCACTTTGTTAAGTCCCTAGATCATTACTGGATAGGCTAGTGAGGGATCCAGTGCCCCCTATTTTTAGACCAAACCGACGCCCGAGGGGCCGAGAAAAATTCTTTTTGGGGACCATCCTCCCCCCTTGTCTAAAGGTCTGGATCCGGCACTGTAGGCGCTATGAAAATGTTCTTTTTCTTATTATTATTACACGATATTCTAGATCTCAGGATCTACTGGATATACAGAGTCTGTATGATTTATAGATCTCTATTATTTACAAGTTCTGTAAGATCTACAGCTACTATTATATTTTGCAGCACGACCTTTCCAGTTTGGTGGAAGTGTAGCTAGATGTCGTGGGTAGTGGGTAGAGGTCGTAGGTGTGGGTAAATATCTAATACTTTCGATGTGTAACTAAAATTAACAGTTTACCGAGCTTTTGTTGATTTTAGTTCTAATGACTACTGGTACGTGTTAAGATTACACTTGTGTTGACGATGTCAAATTTAAAATTTAAAATTTAGTTGTCTGTTAAATCAGCGGCGACTCAGATGGGACGAGTTGTTTTGTTTTCTCGTTTTCGGATATTTTATGACAAGCCGACCCTTCCTTCTTTGTTGTTTTTCTTCGTAAAGGTTTAGTATTCTGTTTAGCTAAGACAGCTGGGTTTATATTGAGGTCGTTCTCATATAAGGTTTATTTCAACCCTCATGCTCAGCCTTCCAGGTTAAGGCGAGATTGTGTGAAAAAGGATGTCTTAATTTTTCTCGTATTTAAGACTAAATGACTTCACCTTGATAAATGCTTTGTCGGAATATCTTCGGATTTTAAAATGTGATGGAGAGAGGAATAACGGGGATCCTTACTTTCATGGTACGTCATCTTGCATCTAAAATTTTCGGTAAAACAGAACTGAAGCCCTTGTAATTTCGAAAAGAATCAAGTTCCCCTAGGCTGTCCGAACAGGTACAAAATCTATAGCTCTACTAAAATGCATTTCTAGAGATCTAAATGCGAGTACTCTGGATCGAGCCTCAAAAGTGTTTTCAGTGTATTTATAGAAGAAAACCGTCGTTGGGTGCCACTAAAAAACGACATATTTTGGTAACTCGAACTAGTTAACTCGATCTTAAGGTGGCTCGACTGGATTTTTTTTGGGGGATACCTCCCAAGTTTGAGCATTAACTACGTCGCCAAGAGTAAAGATAAGGGAAATTTAATTTAAAACATCGTGGGTCTCTTCTTTTTAACTCTTTTTTTTTTTTAATATCATCTGTTTCCTTAGTCAAAATAAATAACAAGACCCGTGACCAGGTTATGAAATGTCCATTAACAAACATGCAATGTGTACAGCGGAATATACCAAAAGCAAAATAGGTATTCAACTCCGTTTCTCACCATGGCCCTTCGTAATTCTACACTCGATCTGAAGATATGCTTTATAGTTGGAATGCTTTTCTCTTTGACTCTCTCAGTATAGTTACCTTGACCGTGCTGACCATTTGGTCTATTTCGGTGGACATTTGTGAAGAGAAATGTTAACAAGAAACGAGATCTAGAGACAACCGTCTATCGTTTAACAAAAATATTGGGATTAGTGCTTAGTTGTGCGGGTACAGTCGACTTTGAACTCCGATAGTCTTAAGTCGGGTTACTAAAATTCTTGCTTTCACTACCATCCTGCCTTGATACCTTTACAGTCTTGTAATTTTACTTGTCATCTGCGGTAAACATGTTCGAGACTTAAGCTTTAAAGATATGCAGGAACCCTGCCTGCACAAACGTGAAGATTTTTGTATCGTAAGATTTTTTTCTTAGATTTCCACCCTTGAGACAGTTGAGAAACATAGTTTTGCCGTGATAGTTGGCGGTATTAATGTCGTGCTAGAAACAATTAAACAAGAAGTAGACAACTGTTTTAAAAAATGACCCTCGTATTTAAGCGAGAAAAACAAAACACAGTTCTGAAAAAAATTGATTTAGCCAGGGCTAAAAGCGAAGCTCTCTCTCGATAATATTTATAGTTTGTTCAAACAAAGTATAAAATCGTGTAATGCTAAGCGGCGAAGGTATGCAACGCCGCAAAACTGCGGTAAAGAACAACAATGGATATAATTAGCAAAAGCAACTTTGCACATGCAGCACACTCTTTTGTACATTTATTTGCCGTTGGTTTGCGGACTACAACGTGAAACTTCCAGAAACTTCTTAGGGCCTGTTTACATGGAGTGGGGGACCCCGGTCTAGTGGGGTTGGTTTCTTTTGTTTTCACGCTCTGGGGGACACAAAACAAAATAAACTTACCCCACTAGACCGGGGTCCCCCACTCCATGTAAACATGGTCTTAGTTACACGTTTTGTAGAGGAAATGTCGTACGTTTTCCCGTTCACTTTTTTTCACTGCCGCTCATTTTCACCTTGCATTGGTGGCCACTAGCATTTCTCAACTTGTCACCGCCGCTACAAAAGTTTTATGTTGTTCTTCCAACGAAAAAAAATGACTCCTTTGTTTTTTACCTCTCGCTCTAAATCCCTGTCTCCCTTTTTTCTCGTTGAGCTTCGCTGGCCTGCCGCCCACTTTCTCTTTTTCTCTGTCTTTCTCTTGCTCTATATTCCAAATTTGTAGACATGACAATTTATCTAAGCTTAATACTTTAGACAACACGGATACAGAAACAATTTCTGCTTTCCGTTTTCGTCTTTATTGACTCTTTTGTTGTCTCTGCTTTTTAGGACGCCGGTGGCCATGCAATTTCCCGCCAAAATAACCTCGAATTGCATTTGGGTTACCATACCTGTTGATTGAGTTTTTCTACATTGGTATGCCTGTGCTGCGGACGGACGGTCTCTCGGTCGGTGGGTCGGTCGGTGTACGGTCACGTGATTACCAGATTTTCTGCGATGGGTAGATGACTTTATTTTCTTACCCACGGTGCTCCGCTGGCGAGCTTTGCACGCGACAGCTCCGCTACCAAGAAAGAATTACCCCGCGGGAGAAAATAAAGCATCTATTAAAGACAGATTTAGAGCCAAGGCTAAAAGCGAAGCTCTCTTTAATATGTTTATGGTTTACTCAAACAAAACATAAAATCGTATAGTGGTAAAGGAACTAGAGACTTTCAAGATCCAACGATGTGACAGCAACGAGAACGTCGCTTGAAAATTGAATTTGCGTCCTTCCAGTCTTTATCGCAATAATTTATTCCTACGCACTTACTTTCTGTAAGAGAACCTCCTGAAGCTGAATTTAAAGGGACCATATCCAAGGGGAAAAAGGGAAATAAAATCTCGTCGTTTCTTGTTTACGTACTCCATAAAATGCGAAATTAGTGCATTTTCACGTCGTACCCTGGACTGTAAAGACAACGAGAACTGTAAAAGACAACAACAATAGATCTAACAACTTTGCACGTGCATCAGACTTTGCTGTTTTTCACGACTGCAACGCGAAACTTCCAAAATATTAGTCTTTCTAGTTACACGTTATATGGAGGAAATGTTTCTGTTTTACACTATTTTTTTCGTTGCCGCTAATTTTCACCTTCGTGGCCGCTAGCATTTCTCATTTTGTCACCACCAAGATAAAATTGTTCCAACGAAATTGGTTTCAGTTCATTTTTGTTTGTTGCTCTAGCTACTTCTTTGTTTTCCACGTTAATGTAGAGTAGACATGAAAATTTCGCCGAAAGTAAGATTCAGCTTTTTGTTGGTTTTTTTTTGTCCTCTCTTAAAGTTCCGGTTGCTTTATTAAACGCCGAACGGCGCAGGCTGCTTGAAATACAAAACTTCACCCTCGTTTACACTGTTGGGTTATCATTAGATCCCATCGACCGTAGCCCCATCGGACACCTCATGAAATTTACACAACGATGTTTTCCTGTTTACTAATGCCTTTTACAGATAAGGGTTAAGCACTGCCTTTACTGATCAGCGACTGATTAGGGTTAAACACAGTTTCGAAACTGGTTAGTTTTTTTTTTTGGGGGGGGGAGGGTTGGGGTTGATGTTATATGCACTTAAATTATTTCACCTCCATCCAGCAAATCCTCAGTGGTCTAGTGGTTAGCGTAGTGTACTTGCCTGGGTCGAAAGTTCAAATCCTAATATCTTTCGTATCAATGTCTTTTTTTTCAAATTGAAGTGACTTGCACGTTCATGAATATGCCCAGCTTGAAATATCATCTAAGTGTGATATAAAAGCAGCAAACAGTTCGACCTTGTGTAAATTTAATGAGAGGAGAAACGGGCTACAGCCGATGGGATATAATGCTGACCGCATGACCACTGCTCGTTTGCACGTGACGTCACGGCAACCATGTTGGTGGTGTGTTGGTGGTCAAGAAAAAAAAAAAAGAAACAAAAACATTTGCACTTTGCACTTTTTATTTGAGTGTCAATGTATTTAGCACGAAAGTGCTAATTGGGGACACTATATTTTACGTCTCCTAATGGAGACGGGACCGCCATTTTACGTGGTCTTCCGAGCCACGCGAAGGTCTCGCCGCTTGCAGTGCAAAGGAATTACCTTAGGGCCTGTTTACATGGAGGTGGGGGACCCCAGGTAGGTGAGGTAACCCCCTTAGGTGGGGTAAAACAATAACCCTCCTTTACATGCAATCTTACAACCCGCCATCCCGGGGTGCACTTTGTCAAGATTATTGAATGGTCGCTAAGCAAGTAAACAAGAAATATGCTGGCAAACCACGTGTTTTGGCGTTTAATGCTCTTCAACACTCACTTGTTGCTCTTGCTGCAACATTCAGTGCTGTGGCTTTCTATTGTTTCCTTTAATAATGATGCAAAGCCACCACCAAAGTGAATTTTGCGCGAATTTGATGTATCACGAATCCGACCCCGGCCATGCGGGTTGCCCCACCTTGAACGTTTACATGGCAAAATTTGACCCCGGCTGATAGGGTTACCCAGTCCGGCAGACCGGGCTACCCGCCTTGGCGGGTCACCCCACCTATCATGTAGACGTAATCAAATTAAAATAAAAGATCATATGGACAGGCGGGTGACCCCACCAAAGCGGGTTACCTCACCTACCTGGGGTCCCCCACCTCCATGTAAACAGGCCCTTAATTTCTCAGTCATTTTAAGACCCTGATTAATGGTCCTGCCCCGGGAATCGAACCTGCGACCTCCCGCTCGGCAGTCAGGTCTCGCCTCTACCGACTGAGCTAATCCTGCCACGGAAATAAACCCTACTTTCATAGAAAATCCTTTTAGAAAAAATTCTATTGTAATGACCACCAACGTGGACGCTTTTTTCACGTGGCGGAAAGCCAAGAATCAGGGTGGACGTACACTACGTACCTGCATATTTAATAAATCAGCGGCGCTTTCCATTCATCCAATGTCTGGTTTCAATTATTGTTGGCAACTTTCAGTAGTGAATGAAACAGCAATTTCCAAAATTTCCCAAAAAGTTTTGCTTTTCGGAAATTCATCAGCTTACGGAACAGACGGAATTTCTTGAAACTTTCCCGGGACTTTTCTGTACCATTTGCCGCTGTTTCCCAATTTTCGAAAGTTTCTGGTGAATATAGAAGGGGCCTAGACAGGAGCCCATCAAATGATGGGCTCCTGGCCTAGATCTTTTTACCCATGGTACATCGCGCGCGGATATCTCTGCTTTAAAGTGCGGTGGCAGAGGAGACTTTGCCTACATATCTCGGTTTTTCCTTCGTCGGGGGAGGGTCCAGCTACTCGACTCGAGGCTTTTTTTTTCGCGCGGATCCCCACCACCTCCCCACACGCAACGCCGACCTACGTTTGCTCGAGAGCCATATATTGGTTTGCAATATGATTATTTTGCGGAGAAAAATATGGCAAATTATGTTGACGGTTAACTAGCAAGTTCTTTGAGCAGGCCTGGAAAATATTCTCAATAAAAACTAGATTGCGAGAATGGGTGTTACGTTCCTTCAAAGTTTTGGTGACAGTTCTCTATCAATGCCCTCGTTCCTCGCGACTCGCAGGCTCTTCACTCATTGTTGAACGAAATTTGGAAAGTGCTCAATCTCTCTAGCTCAAAGTTAATGAAAATTTGAACCAGTACTGTGGTTCGAAATAGGGAAATCTTGAAAATATTTTCATTAACAAACATTACTATGACCAAAAACGATGGGAAAATAAAAGTAAATTAAGATGAAAAGAAAAAAATTAAACCACAAACGTAAATATTTGCGACAGTCCGGTCCTTGAAGCTGCCCCCCTTCCCCCTTACGTTCCCCTGACCCATACAGTGAAACTTGCATCGGGTAGCCTCGTTCGCATGGGATTGCGCCACGGCGCACTATGTGGAAAATGTTATCGCTCGAAAAATAAGTGGCAGTGGAGGGAATTTGCGCGGCGAAAACGGTTCCTTCTTCTATTCATTTGAAGAGGCAGTTGTTATTGTACCGTAACAATTGTAAAGGAAGGTTTGCTTGTGTGCAGTACGTGAGTAACAACCGTTTTTTTCAGTGTCTTCCACGGACTCGAGAGTGAGTGTTGGCATGTACATGTAGTTCTTTTGCTGTTTTCTGCTTGAGGTGAAAACTGAACTTTTTATGACAGAAATGTCACAGACAAAACCATGTTAATTTCTTCGTTCAATTGATGTTAGGTGTGTGCCTGGATAAGCTGGAACTAGTGGCACAATATTATGAATAACTCAGCTGTCACTGCAAAATAGCTGAATGGCCCGAATGTAATGTCACGTAACATGCATTTGCAGGTAAGCTTATGTAAATTAACTTCGTGATTAATAACGTGGATAAGTTTTTAAGAGTTTTTACCTCTCAATAGTTAAAAGATATACCAGCTTCCTATTTAACCAATATTTTGTATACAGTGGGAAGAAAATATTCAACCATGCGCGAGGAGACCGCAGAAATGAAAACGCCATTCACAGGATCAGGTGAATTTAATAGTAAAATCCAACTAGTGGTCTATTATCAATGCTGCATTCTGATTGGTTGAGCTGCTACTAGGCTATATGTTATAGCCCACTAGTAGTGAAAAGCACCGGCTTTGAAAGCCAAAACAGTGGTGGCTGAATTGTGTTTTGCTAGCTACAGTTGTTTTGTCTCGATATTTCTGACCAACTAGTTGGATTTTACTAAAACAATTATTCCTCTCGCCCTCATGGCCTCTGAGTCAATAGCCCACTCTGCCTTTGGCCTCATGGGCTATTGACTCAAGAGCCCATTCGGGCTTGAGGAATAATTGTTAATTATTGTTCCTTCAAACTTATCGCGTTTATGTGACCTCCTTTTTCAATTTGAAAAATGGAGGTGAACTTCCTCGAGTTGAATGAAATGTGAAACTCTTAAATTCGTCTTGGTATGTTCATGACGGTTCAACCTATGCAACTCCAGAAATTAATACTTAACTAATTTTAAAACAGAAAGAGAAAATTATAAATCAAGTTTGATCACAGTAATAGGGAAAAGAATTCCTACCCATCCATCTATATCCCTTAACCCCCCCTTCACCAAACGCCTTTCAGAAGCTTATTGCCTATGAAATTTGATGCTTTCTAGTTGTCATTCACAAAACTCTTTGTATGTGTCCAGTTCACACTTTATAGGTCAATCTTTCTGCCTCAAAGGGATTCTACCCAAATGTTAAATTATGCAGAGTTTTGTGTTAGAATATGTTTTCTTTCAAAATTGGACTGACAAATTGTTAAGTGTAAACTACCCTTTAGAATATGCATCACAGTATCTGATACCCAGCAACCTTTAATTAACAATTACTGAATGAGGCTGAGTATCTTATGAAGAATTATGGAGGTCGAGGAGGGTGTTGTGGATAACACCCTCCGAGATCTCCATAATTCTTCATATGATACAAAAGACAAATTCAATAATTGTTTTATTATTCATTCAAAATTATTCCTAGTTTAAAAACAAAGCTAAAACATGCTTACCTCCATTGATGTTAAGTTCACCTACGATAGTGCATGTTTAGGGTTGTTCAGCTGCGCAAATATTCTCCAAATAGCAGATGTCGCCCTTCGAGTTGTCTTGTTGCTGTTCTTGCCATGTTTTTAGCTATAATTTTGCCTAGTCCTTACTCTTGAAACAAGTGAAATGTCTGCCTTTTTTTGTTTTTCTGTCATTAAAATATTCAACAAACCTTATACATTCCTTCTTTTTGGTGAGAATGAACACAGGCGCAAATCACATGCCACACTTAAACCATTTTCGCACATTTCATTCATGCTTCATTCAGACACAGTATGCAAAAGGAAAAAAAGCAGGATGAAGCCTTGCAAAATTATGACTGACAATTAAAACATGTATGAAACTTCAATGAAAGATGTACAACAACAACATTTTTTTACAGGAAGTCTGAGAGTGACTGAAATGTTTCAGTAAACCTTGATTGCTATGTATTTTGTTTATTTTCGTTTTTTTTAGCTAGCTTTTAGTGTTTAAAATAGATTAATGAGCCTCCAAGGAAAATTTTGTTCATGTCTAAAAGTTTGTGCTCTCATTTGAGTTGAGAGCTCTATTCTGATTGTTGATTAACACCTTTAAGCAAATTTTAACGGTCTCCATTATTCCAATAAGTGCTACCAGGGTTGAACCTTGATTAAAATGAGTGTATGTACTGTGATCCAACAGCATCAATGAATAATATAGCTCTTTGCCCTAACTGTGAGGAAGATAGGTGTTCTAGTATTTAACACATACATTTGATAAAATTGAACTATTAACTTTTGTAAATAATTTCACTTATTAAGAACTTTGTTTACATTTTGCTGACAGCGTTTTGGGAATTTGACACATGAGGATACAGAGAACCAAAATACTGCATTAAAAATTTGGAGAATAGACAAAACTACTACTGGATGGATGACAACTTTATCAAGAACATCTGCTTGAAAGTTAACATAACTTTGCATAGAGGTAAGCTTGTTTGTTCTTTGAAATGAATAATGAAACAATAATTTGCTTTGGGTTCATGTGATATAAAATATTATAGAGATCTCCATTTAACAAAATAATAGATTTTATGTTGGTGTACATCTGATGAGTAATAGATTACAGATGACATGAAACTTTTGTAAAACAAATGAAATTTTTACCTCACTTTTTGATGTCTCCTGTGGTCTATTGCTGAACAGACACAATAAGAGACAATAAATGATATAGAGACCAGTCAGGGGACATAAGCAAAAAGATTGTTTGTTTTCACTTTACTGGAAAGAAGCGCATGCCAATGTACACGAAAATAGCTGTTTGACGTAGTCTATGATCTATAAAATTAGACCAAACTCATTGGTTCCTGTATTGGTAAAGGGCTGTGACTGGTTTACAGAAATCACACCACAAGTCAAGTGTAAATCACAGGTGGTGCTTTAAAATGAAAATCTCAGGAAACCATTATTGATTCAAAATCTGAAAAATGCAGACAAGTACACCTCCCAACGTCAATTCATTGTTTTTGTTAGGAGCTGATCAGTAAACCGAAAAACATTTTAACTTTTCATTGAATGTTGGTGAACATTGGTGACCTTATATGACATGTTGGTCGCCTTGTGATTCATGCTTTGAATGACTGCAGCAATAATCAGCTTTTTGACCTTCGTGAGTTGAGATTTGTGTGCTTTGTGTCTGGTAATCCTCAAGAGCATTAAAAATGGTATGATGGACATTTTCCAGCTAAGGATCTGACAGTTGTGAACTGTAGTGAGCAATGCTTAGCTCTTCTAACTTTTAGTCTGAGTGTTGATTTATCGATCTTGGCATTAATCCTCCACTTGTTGTTCACTGTTGTGACGTGGTGATTAGCTGGAAGGCCTGTGATCTGAAAACCAATGCGGATTCAGTTTGTCTTGTGGAGAAAACTGCATTAGAACACTTGTACTAAAATTAGCAAATTTCTGGATAATTTTTCCTATAAGGGACAGTTTAGGCAGGCTACTATCGCTTTAATTTGCCATTGTAAAACCTCCCTTCTCCACACGCCCTGTGTGGTAGTCATCTTCAAAGTCAAAGTGAGTGGTATCACGTAAGTTGATGGTTTTAAACTCTGATTATTGACCTGATTGGTCAATGAAGTCGCGACGTCGGGTCATCTGTCAGTTAACTTATTGGCTATAAGGATTTGATTAGTATGTATCGGAGTGCTCTTGTTAGTGGTGATGTAAACATTTCAGGCTACTTTAACAAATTAGCGAATAATTTTTAAACCCCTCGATAAATTTTTTAGAAAATTTAAGAATTTTGAGATTAACCATCCTTTTATATGATCCCTTAGTTTCAGGAAAATTGATATATTGTAATGCAGTGAAGTAAAGGCTACAATTCGTAAATATTTTGTCAGAACTTTTGTGTTTACAAGTGAGAGCCACTCATTATTCAGTGGTATTGTCTCCAAGTTTCATATTTTCGTGCACAACAATAGCTAGCATTCTTGCATATGTCAAATACATTGTTAGTTACTGCTGCTCACATGAACATGAAACTTTAATTGAGACAATACCCTGAATAACAAGAGGCTCTTACTTGTACAGACAAAATTACTGACAAAACGTTAGCGAATTGTAGCCCCTATTAGTTGAGCGTTCTTAAGCAGAGTGAGACTCTAAAAATGTAGTCGTTTCTTTTTTTTGTCCGTGGGACCTAGTTTGTAGGCCACGCGTTCCTAGCAAAGACTGTGGAAACTGGGGATAAGAATTGTGGCAACTTTCACTGTATGCAAATGAGTCTCATGATGAGCATGTGATAAATTTTTGGTGATGACTTAAATGACGCATGTAAGTTTGGCAATGATGTAATTTTCCTCAAATGAAGGCCCTTGATTTTCGTGTAATTATGCATGCAGGCACTGATTAAAAAGGAAATATCCCCAAGTAGGATGAGAAAATGTTATAGGGGGGAAATCCTATTTTGTGTTGTTTTAACATTACGTTTCTCAGAATATTGTCACAATTACTGGAAGTCTACGGTTAAATAGATTCACTTTGTTTTATGTATTAAATTATAAATACTTGAGATATCAAGTATCCACTGTCACGTAATTTTTACGTGCGTATTTGCGTAAAATTTTTGTTGGCAAATAAAATAGAGGCAATGTATGAAAGGTCGCACGTACAATTATGGAAGTGTAAAAGTAGAAATTCGCTCAACTTGACGTTTAATCTCAACACTTTGTATCTTACCTCTATTTTATTTACGTGATTAAAATTTACGTGCATTAACGTGCAGAGCCAAAATCGCGTCAGTGGAAATCCACCCTAAGTTTACGTATGTGTCACCGATGTGTTTATACGGCTAGCTTTGAACTTGGCTATCCATGCCCTCTACTTGCAGCAGTTCATGTCCATAGAGTAGAAATTCCATATCGAACTTTTCCGCAACGGGTTGGTCCAAGAATTATATCCCTTGAAAGTGTCAATTATTTTGGAATCTTAATGAGCAAAACTTCAAGGTTTACCAGAAAATCAGGATTGAGGATCGAGGAATCAGAGATCGAGGATTGGTTAAAAAGAACTTGAAAATAAAGAAAATAAATAAATCGTGGATCAGTGGTGATGTAGGCTGCAGAGTGTAGATAACTTTCACACAGAAGATAAGCCCATTTGCTGTACTGAACACTAAATTCAAGTAGACTAATCCGAGTCTGTCTGAGTCAGTGATTGTTTTGATGAGAACGTGAAATTTTCCTGGAAAATGAAACGCTCTATCCCAGTGATACTGTAATAAAAGAAAAAACTTTAACAGTTTTTAATTTTTAATTGCACATTTGCTTTCAGTACTCCTGATTTTTCTTGTAATTGTTGTATGCACGACCCCACCAGCCATGCTGATCTTTTTGTCGTAGTAAAATAAAGTTCTTATCTATCTATCGAAAATGCATGCTGTGTACAACTCTAAAAATGGTACCCTGAGACTGTACGGAGATATTAAAAGTAGATACTAAGCAGCTATGGAAAATGTAATTACTTTCACGCGATCTTCATATCTTATACAATGGACAACAAATTCAGCAGCAATACGCAGGAACTCAATTAACTGTGTGTTGTGTAAGGTTCTGTTAAACTTACACATTTTTCCTATTCTGAACACATACTGTAGCCTGCGAGCAAGCTCTCCTATTTGGGCGAGTGAAACGAGTTTCGCGAGAACGCGCGAGCGAGCGGTGAAGCCGCGAGGGGCATAGGAAAGGAGAGCTTGCAACCATCCCTTACAAATTTTCATTTTTACTTTGCCCAGATGAAGGGAAATACCATTGGCTGAAAAATGACATTCTGGAAATCAAAGTTGATCAATAACAGGCCAAGCTAGCACCAGCTTCGTCTGTGTGTCAAATTTGGTTCTCAGGGGGATCAGATTGGTACCGAGAACATGTTTCAGCCCTCAATGCAGACGGGCTCGTTTGATGTAATTCTCGCAAAGAGAATATTGCGTGCCGAGGATAAGTCGGACTGAGTTTGTAGTTCTTGTGGAAGGAAAATGAAAACCCTTCATCAGTTGTAATCATTTGTGTCAAGCCCCTTGTTTAGTTCTGAAAATCGGGAGAGTGAAAGTGAAGAGTGATTAAAGCGCTGTCTTCCAACATTGGTTTCTTCGCTCAATTGAATTCTACTGGGTAGAAAAATTCAGAAACATGTACTTGACAGTGTAGCTGTGTAGCTTGATCGTAAAGAAGGGAAAAGAGAAAGAGTTGGAAGCAACTGAAGTAAACCTTAAGAGAACCTAGTGCCGGAAAACGCTATTCTCCAGTTCCAGATGAACAAATATACAATGTGTTTGTTGGTGATTGTGATGAGGAGTAGTCTTCTATGCTGCAGTATAGACGACCTTTCAAAAGTAAACGAAACAAAAATCAAAGTAGTGAGTTCTTATCCGAGCAGACAAATTGAAGTTCGATGTCCCCGTGAAAAAAAAAAAAAAAAATCAATGATTAAAAACGTTGCTTTAATGCTGATACGAAAGCGATTTATAAATAAATAATTCTCTGCGCCCTTGGCTCTCTAAACTTACTTGACAGGCGGTTGTCACTTTTCTGATCTGCAGCACGTTTTTGGTGACAATTTTCATGCTTTGCGGAGTCCCGGGGTTTCTGGGGTGGAAATGAAAATTTGTAAGAGATGGTTGCAAGCTCTCCTTTCCTCGGCCCCTCGCTCGCGCGTTCTTCGTGAGGCTTGCTTCGCTTGCCCAAATAGGAGAGCTTGCTCGCAGGCTACACATACTGTACCGAGCCGTATCTTGGTCCAGTACAAAGAAACTATGTATATTTATACTGACAGAGTCATGGGCCGCTGATACTGATAAAAATCCTTGTTCAAGTTTTTGAGTGTAACATTCCTAAAAGAGTACTCCTCAATGGAGCAATATCAGTATGTAGAAGGTTTCCAAAGGTTTCACACCGGTTTGAGGCTAAGATGTGTGGCCTGTCTCTCCTTGCAATTTTTACTTTTTGAGTATTTACCTTGTGACATATGACACTCATTTTTTATTCCAAACAAAAAAGTAGAATAACAGCACCGGCGCCTTTGACAACAAAACTTATCTCCAAGCAAGCGAGACTCAGTGCTACTAAGAGTGTTCCTGTTTTCTGAATACTGCAAAAGTAGTTGTACCGAATGCGTTTATGTACCCTCATATTTAAATTGGGCTATAATGATCATTTTATATATTTCGTTTTGATTTTTTTTACTGTAGCACAGTTCTGTGTTATGATCATTCACTATTTTTTGTTCCTAAATGTTAATTTTAGACTTAACAGTGTCTGTTAAACCTAAGAAAGTCGTAGAATGGAAATGCTTTATTTTACCTTCCATCTTTAGTTTGTAAACAGCCAAATGGCAGCAATGTCTAAATGTCCAGATTATGTGTGGAATGAAATTGAACGTTAAGAAATACTATCTACACGACAAGCTGCCCAATGAGTCAATAATTTCAATGCTTAGTGATGCTTAAATAACAATGATAATAGTAAAAGGCATAACAAGTTTTTACGATTTTTTCCATGATGAAAGTGTTTCCTTTGTGGTCTGCGACTATTTGTGAAGTTGCAATCTAAGCAATCCAAGCAATCTTGTGATAGTTTTTTCTTGTTCGTTCAATGAATAAAAGCCTAATAATTACATAGAATCTTACAAAATTAAAGAAATATTCACGAAAGTGTTCATAGCCGTTTAGCCGATAAAACGCGAAGGACGCGAGTGAAAGGTAAGCTTTCCGTTTCTCGATTAACCCCCTTTTTTTGCACATTTTAAGATCAAAGGCTGGTATTGTTAAATGCACTGCATCTTCCTTGAAATTTAAGGTATCAACATAAACTTTGGATATCTGGTAAACAAGACTTTGCGCTATCTGCCAAGCCACTTTTTATTAATAAGTAAATAATAAATAATAATTATTAACAGGTTGTTAAATATTAGGTTCATGTCATGCAACAAGTTCACCTTAATTGTTTTTAGTGTATTGAACTTTCAATTTGGTCATGAAAATTACCACAGGAATCTAAATCTAAAGCAAATTTACTGAGGATTATTTTCATGCCACATTAACCTACCTTTGATACTATCAAGGTTATATTCTGTCCACAAAATACAGCATGGTTGGGTGTTACACCTTCGAAGGCCCAACCTGTTAATTGAAAGTGAGAACTTCTCGGTTGCTTTCTTCCAGGAGCTAAACATAAACATCCAAACAAATATTTTGTGGCCTTCCAGGATGAAAAAAAATCTTAATCTCTGTTGAAATCATCAATGTTTATGTCCCGAAGACTGAGTTTTTCCTCTTCTTCTTCTCCCTGGTCTGAAAAAATTTCATTACTCCATCCTTGCTATCTTCTTTGGTCTTCATATCAAAGCCTTTGATATCCGAAACATGCCACGATTGGGTATCTCGAAGTTTCCATCGAAAATATTAAAAAAAAATTGTTCAAATTATAATGTGTCCTATGCTCAGACATGTTGCAGAACTAAAATTAAGCTTACTCTTGCTTTAACAAATCGAAAATGTCGCAGAAACTGGTTCAAGACAACTCAAAAATGCGAACAAAATAATCCACTAGGTGTTGCAAAGAATAGGGGTCTGGAAACTAAGTTTGCGGAAACTGCTGGTCAAATGACTGTGGGCCATATCATATCGTACAAATTTGTACCATTTGGTCTTAAAGGGTTAAGCAGAGGACTTAGGGCTATTTTCCTTCTGATTTACTGATCCTTACCTATTAAGGGATTTTTTAATACCCAAGCTCCAAGCTTAACATCTTGAAGCAATAACTTTTGATGTTTTAGAATTGACTTTTGTTTGACTATGAAATGTTTGGTCAGATCCATGATACGGCAGAAATAGCACCATGCACGTACTTCTTCGGTTTTCAAAGAACTGACAAGGGAAATAGAAATTATTTTTCAACTGTTAAACACGGCGCATCTTTTTCACAAGAAATAACTAGAACCTCCCAGACTTACAGTAGACAAAACCAGTCTGCGTGTCCTGCGTGTTGCGCATTTCTTTCCCATGTGTGCGACTACCTTGGCATGCGCAGAAAATGTGCGCAGTAACAATAGTGGGCACCGTCCTTAAAAAGATTGAAACTACTATGAGGTGAAATTGCACATCAAAAGTGCTTTGTTTAGTTCAGATAACCATTAAACACCAACATTCTCCATTTTTTACGGTATTTCTAACCATAAAAACTTCTTCCCAAAATATCTCCATATCGCTCTTGCAGATATCGCTTAAACTTCACGAATATTGAGGTGGCTACTGGAGGAAAAAGCTCTAGTAAACAATTTTAAAAGAACAGTTCCCAGTGCTGAGCAATACTGTTGCAAGTGAAATAGGTAATGGAGTCATTTCGTTGCTATGACACCTCCAATGTCATTGCAACCCTGATCATAACAAAGTTTCATCTTTATTTAATACAACTGTGGTGTCAATTTTTCCAAATCTTTTTTTATGGCGACATAGTTTACGCTCAAACTTAAGAGGTATTGACCCTGAAAAACTGTATTGAGCCACCTTAAGAGTCTCCCCTTCTCATTACTCCCTTCTTCCTGCTTTCCTTAATAGTTAACTCAAACATCCCCTGAAAAGTGTCAGTCTTAAAGACATCTGCATTAGTATTCCACATTTTCAACAATTTCAACACATAGAATACTAAAATAGTAATGCTACCTTATATTTTGAACATTAAATATCAAGTTAGCTTGTGGTTCAGATGTATTCTAACCCTGGTTAGTAACATTTGCGAAGAAGCACTGATATCCTTGTTCCAAGCCCTAGGATTTCACGGTAATGATTGTTTCCAGTACTCTGTCGTTACTGTGATCTTAAAATAACGGAAGCAAAAAATAGTTTCCCAGTGACATGTCCTGATACATTCAGACTGAGCAATCAAAATACACAAATATATTTTTTTGCTATTCGGATTCTTAACTAGTACAGCAATTCTTTATGACTCAGCTTGTGTGTAAACAAAATTTTAAAAAAAAGTTACCGTTTTTCTATCGTCCACCATCTTGAATTGTTTCCAAAGTGCATTGCATGTTACTGATGACTCACACATGAAAGATGCTTTAAAGTTAACAGCAGCAATTGTTATGGCTTTCAGTGCAAAGAAAAAAACCATAAGACTCCCAAAACTTTAAAAACAATTAGATTGTAGTCTTTTACTGACAATTTCACTGTGAAACTGATGATGAGGCCCAAATCTCTCTATGACAAGACAAGATCGGTAGCTAACATTTCAAGTGAGCTTACTCTTTTAGTTGGATTGAAGAGAAGTCTTGAGTTTTCGACACTCTAGTGCCCACACATTTAACACTTAAGTTGACCTTTTTCTCACATTTTAATAATAGACATTGAAGTTTTGTGTATATACTAGTACACACTGATGTTCTTTAATTTTAAAGTATGTTTAATTTAACATGTTTCCGGAAAAATGTTTCTGTACATTAAAAAGAAATAAAAGTGGGTTCCCATTAGTTTTCATGGAACAAAAAAATTGTTACCAATAGTTTCCCATGATAACTGGGCATGGAACTGAAAATTGTTATCCATGGGATTTGAAATCCTAAGGCTTGTTTTTTATATATAGATAAGTGGAAAGGTCAGGGTTGTGAAAAATGCCGGATAGCTTGCAAAAATCACCATCTGTCGCTGTTGCTGCTGTTGTCACTGTCCTCGCTGTTGTCAGTGCTGTCACTGTTTGTGCTGTTGTCGCTATTGTCACCATTGTTTTCAGTACTGTCCCTGTTGTCACTCTTGTCACTGTTGTCACTTTTGTCGCTGTTGTCACTGTTGTGGCAATTGTTGCTGTCGTCACTATTGTTGCAGTTGTCGCTGTTGTCAGTGTTGTCACAGTTGTCACTGTTGTCCCTGTTATCACTGTTTTCTGTTGTCGCTGTAGTCACTGTTGTCTGTGTTATTGCTGTTGTCGCTGTTGCTACTGTTGTCGCTGTTGTCACGGTTGCCAGTGTTTTCACTGTTCTCACTGTTGTTCCTGTTGTCAATGTTGTCGATGTTGTTACAAATTTTGTTGTTGTCAGTGTTGTCACTTGTCGCTGTTCTCCCTATTGTCACTGTTGACACCCTTTTTGCTGTTGTCGCTGCTGTCAGTGTTATCACTGTTGTCGCTGTCCTCACTGTTGTCACTGATCTCGCTGTTCTCACTGTTGTCACTGTTGTCACTGTTATTGCTGTTGTCCCTGTCGTCACTGCTCTCACTGTTGTCGCTGTTCTCACTGTTGTCACTGTTGCTGTTGTCCCTGTTGTCGCTGTTGTCAGTTGTCACTGCTGTCACTGTTGTTGCTGTTGTCAGTGTTGTCACTGTTGTCACAGTTTTTGGTGTTGTCAGTGTTGTCACACTTGGCAATGTTGTCACTTGTGGCTGTTGTCAGTGTTATCAGTGTTGTTGCTATTCTCAGTGATATCACTGTTGTTACTGTTGTCAATATTGTCACTTGTCACTGTTATTGCTCTTGGCCCTGTTGTGACTGTTGTTCCTGTTGTCACTGGTGTCAGTGTTGTCAGTGTTGTCGCTGTTCTCACTCTTGTCACTGTTTTCACTGTTGTCGCTGTTGTTGGTATTGTCACAGTGTTCGCTCTTGTCACTGGTGTCGCTGTTGTCACTGTTGTCACTCGTCGCTGTTAGTGTAATCACCGTTGTTGCTGGTTTCAGTGTTGTCACTGTTGTTACCGTTGTCAGTATTGTCACTTGTTGGTGCTGTCCCTATTGTCACTCTTCACACTGTTTTTGCTGTTATTGCTGCTGACAGTGTTGTCACTGTTTTTATTGTTGTCACAGTTGTCACTGTTGTGGCTGTTGTCACTGTTGTCACCGTTTTCACCGTTTTTACCGTTGTCACTGTTGTCACTGTTGTCACCATTGTCAGCAATGTCACTGTTGTCAACATTGTCACTGTAGTCACTGTTATCACTGTTGTTACCGTTGTCACCATTGTTACTGTTGTCACTGTTGTTACTGTTGTCACCGTTGTCACTGTTGCCACCATTGTTTTCAGTGTTGTCACAGTTGTCACTGTTGTCACTGTTGTCACCGTTGTCACTGTTGCCACCATTGTCACTGTTGTCACAGTTGTCACCACTGTCACCGCTGTCACTGTTGTCACCATTGTCACCATTCTTACTGTTGTCACTGTTTTGACGATTGTCACCGTTGTCACCGTTGTCACCGTTCTTACTGTTGTCACTGTTTTGACGATTGTGACGATTGTCACTGTTGCCACCATTGTCACTGTTGTCACTGTTGTCACCGTTGTCACTGTTGTCACTGTTGTAACGATTGTGACCGTTGTCACTGGTGCCACCATAGTCACTGTTGTCACCGTTGTCACGGTTGTCACCATTGTCACCATTGTCACCATTGTCACCGTTGTCACCGTTGTCACTGTTGCCACCATTGTCACTGTTGTCACCGTTGTCACTGTTTTCACTGTTGTCACTGTTGTCATTGTTGTCACCTTTGTCACCGTTGTTACCGTTGTCACTGTTGTCACTGTTGTGAGGATTGTGACCATTGTAACTGTTGCCACTGTTGTCACTGTTGTCACCGTTGTCACCGTTGTCACCGTTGTCACCAATGTCACTGCTGTCACCGTTGTCACTTTTGTTGCTGTTGTCACCGTTGTCACCATTGTCACCGTTGTCCTTGTTGCCACCGTTGTCACTGCTGTCACTGTTGTCACCATTGTCACCGTTGTCACTGTTGTCACTGTTGTGACCGTTGTCACGATTGCCACCCTTGTTGCCCTTGTCACCGTTTTCACGGTTGTCACCGTTGTCACCGTTGTCACCGTTGTCCCTGTTGACACCGTTGTCACTACTCACTGTTGTCGTCGTTGTGACCGTTGTTGGTGCTGTCCCTATTGTCACTCTTCACACTGTTTTTGCTGTTATTGCTGCTGACAGTGTTGTCACTGTTTTTATTGTTGTCACAGTTGTCACTGTTGTGGCTGTTGTCACTGTTGTCACCGTTTTTACCGTTGTCACTGTTGTCACCATTGTCAGCAATGTCACTGTTGTCAACATTGTCACTGTAGTCACTGTTATCACTGTTGTTACCGTTGTCACCATTGTTACTGTTGTCACTGTTGTCACTGTTGTCACCATTGTTTTCAGTGTTGTCACAGTTGTCGCTGTTGACACTGTTGTCACCGTTGTCACTGTTGCCACCATTGTCACTGTTGTCACTGTTGTCACCGTTGTCACTGTTTTGACTGTTGTCACTGTAGTCACCGTTGTCATTGTTGTCACCTTTGTCACCGTTGTTACCGTTGTCACTGTTGTGAGGATTGTGACCGTTGTAACTGTTGCCACTGTTGTCACCGTTGTCACCGTTATCACCAATGTCACTGCTGTCACCGTTGTCACTTTTGTTGCCGTTGTCACCGTTGTCACTGTTGTCACCGTTGTCCTTGTTGCCACCGTTGTCACTGCTGTCACTGTTGTCACCATTGTCACCGTTGTCACTGTTGTCACTGTTGTGACCATTGTCACGATTGCCACCCTTGTTGCCCTTGTCACCGTTTTCACTGTTGTCACTGTTGTCCCTGTTGACACCGTTTTCACTGTTGTCACTGTTGTCCCTGTTGACACCGTTGTCACTACTCACTGTTGTCATCATTGTGACCGTTGTTGCTGTTGTCACCGTTGTCGCTGTTCTTGCAGTTGTTACTGTTGTGATGCTGGTCCCTGTTCTTACTTTTTTTCCATTGTCGCTGTTGACGCTGATGTCGCTGTTGTCACTTTCGTCACTGTCGTCAATGTGTTACTGTTGTTGCCATTGTCACCAATGTCGCCGCTTTCACAGTTGTTGCTCTTGTCACCATTGTCTCCGTTGTCGCTGTTGTCACCCTTGTCAACGTAGTCACCTTTGTCGCTGTTGTCAGCGTTGTCGCTGTTGTCACCATTGTTCCCATTGTCACTGTTGTCACCGTTGTCACCATTGCCTTCTGTGTTCCCGTTGTCACCGTTGTCACTATAGTCACTGTTGTCACCGTTGTGACTGTTGTCACCGTCGTCACTGTTGTCACCGTTGTCACCCTTGTCACTGTAGTCACCCTAGTTGCTGTTGTCACCGTTGTCACTGTTGTCACCATTCTCATTGTTGTCATGGTTGTCACCGTTGTCACCATTTTCACCGTTGTCACTGTTGTCAATGTGTTACTGTTGTCGCCATTGTCACCGATGTCGCCGCTTTCACAGTTATCGCTGTTGTCACCATTGTCACCGTTGTCGCTGTTGTCACCCTTGTCGTTGTTGTCACTGCTCTCATCGTTGTCCCCACTTTTGCTGTTGTCACCGTTGTCGCTGGTTTTGCCGTTGTCCCTGTTGTCATGCTGGTGCCTGTTCTTACTGTTATTTTCATTGTCGCTGTTGACACTGCTGTTGCTGTTGTCACTGTTGTTACCGTTGTCACTGTTGTCAACGATGTCAATGTGTCACCATTGTCACCAATGTCAACATTGTCACTTACCACTGTTGTTACTGTTGTCACCTTTTTCACCATTGTCACTGTTGTCACCGTTGTCCTCGTTGTCACCTTTGTCACTGCTGTGACTGTTGTCACCTCTGTCACCGTTGTCACCATTGTCGCCGTTGTCACCATTGTCACCGTTGTCACGGTTGTCACCGTTGTCACGGTTGTCACGTTTGTCACCGTTGTCACCCTTCTCACTGTAGTCACTGTTGTCACCCTTGTCACTGTTGTCACTGTTGTGATGCTTATGACCGTTGTCACTGTTGCTAATATTGTCACATTTGTCACTGCTGTGACTGTTGTCACCTCTGTCACCATTGTCACCGTTGTCACCATTGTCACCGTTGTCACGGTTGTCACGTTTGTCACCGTTGTCACCCTTCTCACTGTAGTCACTGTTGTAACCCTTGTCACTGTTGTCACTGTTGTGATGCTTATGACCGTTGTCACTGTTGCTAATATTGTCACATTTGTCACCGTTGTCACTGTTGTCATTGTTGTCACCGTCGTCACCGTTGTCACCATTGTCACCGTCATCACCGTTGTCACCGTTGCCACCGCTGTCACCGCTGTCACTGTGTCACCGATGGCACTGTAGTCACTGTTGTCACCGTTTTCACCATTGTCACCGCTGTCACTGTTGTCAGTTTCCACCATTGTCACCAATGTCACCGTTGTCACCGTGGTCTCTGTTGTCACCGTTGTCACGGTTGTTACTGTTGTAACCATTGTCACCATTGTCACCGTTGTCACGGTTGTCACGTTTGTCACGGTATTCACCGTTGTCAATGTTGTCACCCTTGTCACTGTAGTCACTGTTGTCACCCTTGTCACTGTTGTCACTGTTGTGATGCTTGTGACCGTTGTCACTGTTGCTACCATTGTCACATTTGTCACCGTTGTTACTGTTGTCACTGTTGTCATTGTTGTCACTGTCGTCACCATTGTCACCGTTGTCACCGTTGTCACCGTCATCACCGTCGTCACCGTTGCCACCGCTGTCACCGCTGTCACCGATGGCACTGTAGTCACTGTTGTCACCGTTTTCACCATTGTCACCGCTGTCACTGTTGTCACTGTTTCCACCATTGTCACCAATGTCACCGTGGTCACCGTTGTCATGGTTGTCACTGTTGTCACCATTGTCACCGTTGTCAACATTGTCACTGTTGTCACCGTTGTCCTTGTTCTCACTGCTGTCACCATTGTCACCGTTGTCACCGTTGTCACTGTTGTCACTGGTGTGACTGTTGTGACCGTTGTGACCGTTGTCACCAATGTCATGGTTGTCACCTTTGTCACCGTTGTTACCGTCGTCACTGTTGTCACTCTTGTGACGATTGTGTCCGTTATAACTGTTGCCACCATTGTCACTGTTGTCACGGTTGTCACCGTTGTCACTGTTCTTACTGTTGTCGCTGTTTTGACAATTGTGACCGTTGTCACTGTTACCACCATTGTCACTGTTTTTGCCGTTGTCACCATTGTTACTGTTGTCACCATTGTCACTGTTGTCACTGTTGTCACCGTTGTCACGAATATCACTGCTGTCACCGTTATCACTATAGTCACAGTTGTCACTGTTGTTACCGTTGTCACCACTGTCACTGTTGTCACTGTTTTCACCACTGTCACTGTTTTCACTGTTGTCACTGTTGCCACCATTGTAACTATTGTCACCGATGTCAATATTTTACTGTTGTCGCCTTTGTCACTGATGTCGCGGTTGTCACCCTTGTCGTCGTTGTCACCGTTGTTGCTGTTGTCACCATTGTCGCTGTTTTTTCCGTTGTCACTGTTGTGATGCTTGTCCCTGTTCTCACTTTTTTTTCCATTGTTGCTGCTGTCACATTTGTTGCTGTTGACGCTGATGTCGCTGTGGTCATTGTTGTCACCATTGTCGCTGCTGTCGCTGTTGTGACCGTTATCACTGTTGTCGCCATTGTCACTGTTGTAGCCGTTTTCACTTCTCACTGTAATCATTGTCTCTACTGTTTCCTCTGTGGTCACTGTTGTCACTGCTGTAGCTATTGTCACTGTTGTTGCTGTTTTCACCATTGTGACTGCTGTCACCGTTGTCATTGTTTTCACTGTTGTCACTGTTGTCGCTGTTGTTGCTGTTGTCACTGTTGTAACTGTTGCCACCATTGTCACTGTTGTCACCTTTGCCACCGTTGTCACTGTTGTCACCATTGTCACCGATGTCGCCGCTTTCACAGTTGTCGCTCTTGTCACCATTGTCACTGTTGTCGCTCTTGTCACCCTTGTCGCCGTGGTAACCTTTGTCGCTGTTGTCACCATTGTCACCATTGTTCCCGTTGTCACTGTTGTCACCCTTGTCACCGTTGCCACGCTTGTTGCCGTTGTCACCGTTGTTGCTGTTGTCACCGTTGTCATTGTTTTCACTGTTGTCACTGTAGCCACCGTCGTCACCGTTGTCACCGTCGTCACGGTTGTCACCGTTGTCACTGTCGTCACCGTTGTCACTGTCGTCACCATTGTCACTGCTGTCACCGTTGTCACCATTGTCACTCTAGTTGCTGTTGTCACCGTTGTCACTGTTGTCATTTTTGTCACCGTTGTCACTGTTGTCATGGTTGTCACTGTTGTCACTGTTGTCACCATTGTCACCGTTTTCGCTGTTGTCACCCTTGTCGTTGTTGTCACTTTTCTCATCATTGTCCCGGATGTCGCTGTTGTTACCGTTGTCGCTGTTCTTGCCGTTGTCCCTGTTGTCATGCTGGTCTCTGTTGTTACTGTTATTTCCATTGTCGCTGTTGTCACCGTTGTCGCTGTTGACACTACTGTTGCTGTTGTTACTGTTGTCACCATTGTCACCGTTGTCACCGTTGTCAGCGATGTGACCGTTGTCAACGTTGTCACTGTTGTTACCGTGGTCACCGTTCTCACCATTGTCACTGTTGTCAGCGTTGTCCTCGTTGTAACCGTTGTCACTGCTGTCACTGTTGTCACCGTCATCACTGTTGTCACTGTTTTCACCGTCGTCACTGTTCTTACTATTGTCACCGTTGTCACTGTTGTCACAGTAGTCACCGTTGTCACCCTTGTTACCGTTGTCATCGTTGTCACCGTTGTCACTGTAGTCACTGTAGTCACCGTTTTCACTGTTGTCACTGTTGTTACCATTGTCACGGTTCTTAGTATTGTCACTGTCACCGTTGTCAACGTTGTCACCATTGTCACCAATGTCAACGTTGTCACTTACCACTTTTGTTACTGTTGTCACCATTTTCACCATTGTCACTGTTGTCACCGTTGTCCTCCTTGTCACCGTTGTCACTGTTGTCACCGTTGTCACCGTTGTCACCGTTGTCACTGTTGTCACGATAGTCACTGTTGTCACGGTTGTCACGGTTGTTATGGTTGTCACGGTTGTCACCGTTGTTACCCTTGTAACTGTAGTCATTGTTGTCACCCTTGTCACTGTTGTGATGCTTGTGACTGTTGTCATTGTTGTCACTGTTGCTACCATTGTCACATTTGTCGCCGTTGGCACCGTTGTCATTGTTGTCACCGTCGTCACCGTTGTCACCGTCGTCACCGTTGTCACCGTCGTCACCGTTGTCACTGTTGTCACCGCTGTCACCGTTTTCACCATTGTCACCATTGGCACTGTAGTCACTGTTGCTACCATTGTCACATTTGTCGCCGTTGTCACTGTTGTCACTGTTGTCATTGTTGTCACCGTCGTCACCGTTGTCACCGTCGTCACCGTTGGCACCGTTGTCACCGTCGTCACCGTTGTCACTGTTGTCACCGCTGTCACCGTTTTCACCATTGTCACCATTGGCACTGTAGTCACTGTTGTCACCGTTGTCATCATTGTCACCGCTGTCACTGTTGTCACTGTTGCCACCATTGTGACCGTTGTCACCGTTGTCACTGTTGTAACTGTTGTCACCGTTGTCACCATTGTCACCGTTGTCACTGTTATCACCGTTGTCAACGTTGTCACTGTTGTTGCTGTTGTCCTTGTTGTCACCGTTGTCACTGCTGTCACTGTTGTCACCGTTGTCACTGTTGTGACTGTTGTGACTGTTGTCACCGTTGTCATGGTTGTCACCTTTGTCGCCATTGTTACCGTTGTCACTGTTGTCATTGTTTTGACGATTGTGACCGTTATAACTGTTGCCACCATTGTCACTGTTGTCACCATTGTCACTGTTGCCACCATTGTCACTGTTTTCACCGTTGTCACTGTTGTTTCTGTTGTCGCTGTTGTCGCTGTTGTTAGTGTTGTCACTGTTGTCACCGTGGTCACCATTTTCACTGTTTTCACCATTGTCACCATTGTCACTGTTGTAACTGTTGCCACCATTGTCACTGTTGTCATCTTTGTCACTGTTCTCACTGTTTCCACGGTTGTCACCGTTGTCACTGTTTTCACCATTGTCACCGATGTCGCCGCTTTCACAGTTGTCACTCTTGTCACCATTGTCACCGTTGTTGCTGTTGTCACCCTTGTCGCCGTTGTTGCTGTTGTCACCCTTGTCGCCGTAGTCACCTTTTTCACCGTTGTCACCATTGCCACCCTTGTTGCCGTTGTCACCGTTGTTGCTGTTGTCACTGTTGCCACCCTTGTTGCCGTTGTCACCGTTGTTGCTGTAGTCACCGTCGTCACCGTTGTCCCTGTCGTCACCGTTGTCCCTGTCGTCACCGTTTTCCCTGTCGTCACCGTTGTCACTGACGTCACCGTTGTCACTGTCGTCACCGTTGTCCCTGTCGTCACTGTTGTCACTGTTGTCACCGTTGTCCCTGTCGTCACCGTTGTCACTGTTGTCACCGTTATCACTGACGTCACCGTCGTCACTGCTGTCACCGTTGTCACCATTGTCACTTTAGTTACTGTTGCCACTGTTGTCACCCCTTTTACCGTTGTCATCGTTGTCACTGTTGTCACCATTTTCACCTTGGTCGCTGTTGTCACCTTTGTCGTTGTTGTCACTGTTCTCATCATTGTCCCCGTTGTCGCTGTTCTTGCCGTTGTCATGCTGGTCCCTGTTGTTACTGTTATTTCCATTGTCGCTGTTGTCACCGTTGTCACTGTTGACACTGCTGTTGCTGTTGTCACCGTTGTCACGGTTGGCAGCGTTGTCAGCAATGTGACCGTTGTCAACGTTGTCACCATTTTCAACGTTGTTGCTGTTGTCACTGTTGTTACCGTCGTCACCGTTCTCACCATTGTCACCGTTGTCCTTGTTGTAACCGTTGTCACTGCTGTCACTGTTGTCACCGTTGTCACCGTTGTCACTGTTGTCACTGTTTTCACCGTTGTCACGGTTGTCACCGTTGTCACTGTTGTCACTGTTTTCACTGTTGTCACTGTTGTCACCATTGTCACTGTAGTCAACTTTGTCACCGTTGTCACTGTCGGTTGTCATGGTTGTCACGGTTGTCACCCTTGTCACCCTTGTCACTGTAGTCACTGTTGTCACCCTTGTCACTGTTGTCACTGTTGTGATGATTGTGACCGTTGTCACTGTTGCTACCATTGTCACCATTGTCACCGTTGTCACCGTCGTCACCGTTGTCACTATTGTTACTGTTGTTACCGTTGCTACCGTTCTCACCATTGTGACTGTTGTCACTGTTATCCTCCTTGTCACCGTTGTCACTGTTGTCACCGTTGTCACTGTTGTGAGGATTGTGTTCATTGTCACTGTTGTCACTGTTGTCACTGTTGCCACCATTGTCACTGTTGTGACCGTTGTCACTGTTGTCACTGTTGTCACCGTTGTCACTGTTGTCACCATTGTCACCATTGTCACTGTTGTCACCGTTGTCACTGTTTTCACCGTTGTCAATGTGTTACTGTTGTCGCCATTGTCATATACATTCCCCAAAAGTAATGATAGCTATATTTCAGGTTAAAACACCGTAGTTTTCAATTGCATTTTTGTCCTTACTATTGTCAGGCCGTTTTTTACATGAGGAAACTTTCAAAGTTTGATTTTAAGTGACTCGACAGGAGGAAATATCCCTTTTTCAAAAAGGTAGTGTTCTGCGCGTTTTTGGTTTTTGTTACTTTAATTGCTTTAGGAACAACCTAGGAACGCACAATAAAGGAACTTTATTTGCACAATAGGAACAAAGGTCGGCAAATTTCGGAACAATCTGGTCCGTTAGCAGCAAATTGGAACACAAAGTTCCTTTTCGTTTTAGTGAAAAGGAACAACTGGTTCCTCTTTTATCCTTTCAGGAACAAAAGGTTCTCTTCCAACAGTTCCGATTTCCCTTCATGTTCCTTTCGAAGTGATAGGGGAACAAATGCTCCCAATCTAATTTCTTGCTCTACACAGTAAGGGGCAAATTGTTCCTATTTACTGGCATATCCACTGCTGTTCGGAACGCCTTGTTCCCTTTCGGTTCAAATTGTTCCTATACATGCCCAACAGGAACGGAATTGTTCCTAATCGAGGTGGTTTTTTGTTCCTCAAGGTGAGTGTTATGTTCCGCTCATAAATGGGAACAGGTTCCGAATTTGTGACAAAGGAACTGGCGTTCCATTTTGCGCAAAGTGTAAAAAGGAATAGGGAATAGGCTATCTGAAACTCCTGTTCATCACATCCGCTATACAAATTTATCAAAACGTGTATCCGTCAACAATCAAGTTAAGTACGAGACTTGCCTGCTGCAGGCTTAATCTCGTTTGGGCTTGCCCGCGCAAGTTCAGTCTTGTGTCTTTGTTCCTTTTGATTAATTGTGTACCAAATACGGACAAGAAAACAATGGGGCAAGGGCAAGAATGACCAAGTGTGGGCAGAGATAGGCTAACAAATATCTCATTGGCGAATAGGATGATCTCTTGGGGACCCTTTAGCTAGTATAAGTGCATGCATACTTTAGAAAGATATCGATTTCAAGCTAATGCTTAAGATGAACAAACGAGGCAAGGATGTCAACTGGTCAAAGTTAGGAAATGCATTGCCTAAACCGAAGAGACTTCACTTAGAAGAGGATGATTGTGATGGTCTTTTTCACTGCCCAGTGCAAATTTGTAACCACGATGGATTCACTACGCAAAGAGGCTGTAGAAAACACGTAAAGAACAAACACAGTTGGTACTATTACTTTGACAAGAAGCCAGACAGTGCTCAAATCAATACGCTTAATGTCGATGAAACCAAAAAATGTGAAGCCGGTGATCAGACAATACGGCGTAAAAGCAGGGCAATTGCCTCTTTTGATCCTACAAACAACATTGCCAAGAACTTTTTTTCGTGGCTAACTGGCAGTGGTGGGGGCTGTAAAAGTGACCGACAAGCACAACAGATCGTAAGCAAGTGCTTAAAGTTTCTCAAGTTTTGTTGCGAAGACGAAGAGGAGCTCACATTTGACATTGTGGACTTTAGTTTATGTTCACCGAATCTCCTTTTCAAGTTTGTTGATATGATGCAGGATGATTGGAATCTGGGACACACGGGATGCATAGGCTACTTGGATGCCATTGCAGAATTGGTGGATTATGGAAAGTGAATGGAGAATCGGAATCAGTATTGAGAGGGCTGGCTTCAACAGAAATTTACTTGAAAAAAGTGCGCAAAACCGTTTCCAAAATGATGCGCTTGCAGTGGACCAGCGAACTGGACATCGATGCCTTAGAAGCCAAGGGGCACTGGGCCACACTAGAACTACTGTTGGAAGTCGTGGGGCGCTACTTGCCGTACTACGAGAACCTACTGAAATCATGCAAGAAGAAACCGGGTGCTGTTTTGCCAATAGATTTATCTTTTGCTACCAAATTTTTGGTCGTCTTTTTATTTATCAAGGTCAAGGGCTCGCGCCCCATGACATATCAGTACTTAACGGTAGAAATGGTGAACAAAGCCAAGACTAATGGTGGATTTATAGACCAGAAAATGTTCCAAACGGCTGGAAAATTTGGCTTCGATTCTCTTTACGTGACTGAGATGAGCATGCAAGTGTTGGATGGCTACATCAACCACACTCGTCCCCTACTAAGACCGACCTGGGACTTTGTATTGGTGACAAGAAATGGAGGGCAGCACAATAAGCTGGAAGAGCTAATGAGTAAACTGGTCTTCGATGCAACGGGCAAATACGTTCACCCGACTCGCTATCAACAGATTGTGGAGACCGCGAGTTGCAGGCAGCTGAGCAGCAGCACGCAAAGCACAATCTCCGAGGACCAGAAACATAGCTCCATTGTTGCAAGGGTTCACTATCAGAAGCAGTGATCGCGCGAGGCGGCGAGCAAAGCACATGAATATTTGGAAGGATTGCACGGGAAAAAGGGATCAGAGCCAAGAATAGACGTGCGCTTGAGGCTTTCAGGCAATTCTGCGTCATCTGAAGATCAAAATGGTAGCAAAACCGATACTTCCTCTAACGACGAGGGAGAAAAGATCACAGAAACACAACCCAAGCGTCTTTCAGGTGTCCCGAGACTAAAGCGAGGAAATGCGTTTATAGTGACAGATTTCCTGGTGGGAAAAAAGAGTTTGATGTTCACCCCTGAAGAAGACAATTATCTAAAAGCAGGCATTGAGCAACACGGCTACGGTCAATGGAAAGTGATTCTCAGGGATTGCGAATTTCATTTTCAAGAGGGAAGGACAGCCAAGTCACTGCTGAGCCGTGCAGCGCGAAGATTTGGATCACTTTCTAAGTTATCCTAGAACTTTACATTTACCCCAGAATAAAAAGATATCCTTGAAATATAAAGAACAACCAAGGCAATCAGCGATATGGTTCAGTACATGGCAAGCAACATTTTATTGTTGTTGGAAGAACAAATAAATTACTGTTGACTTGAGAAATACATGTTTATTTTGTTGCTTTGGCAATGTTTTTTCGTAACTCGCTGGCTTGAGGAGGAACGCTTGCGCTTACTGGCTTCAGTGGTCATGGTTCAGACTGACATTGCTCTGCTAGGGACAGGAGTCATGAAAAATGTCGCTTTGTCACTGTCGCTGTCATCGTCAGATCCAGTAACGTAGCTGAACGTGCACGGCGACTGCATTCCATATTGTTCCAGGTTGTCTTGGGACACGTAATTCGGCGTTCTGGGTTTTTCTTGCTCTAATACCTCTTCCATTTCTTCTCTCTGGCTCGAGCTCGGGACTGGCAGTGCTTCGAAGAGGGTTTTCACCATGTGTTGGTCTTCCTTTCTCAACAGTCCGAGCTCCACGCATACTTTTTTCCTCTCCGCAAGGGCTTCCTGGCATCCAAGATCATCTTCCCAGCTTAATATACCGCTTTTTAAAACCAAGTCGGGACATAGATCTTTTTATTACAGAACTATGACATTGTGGAATGCGTTAAAACCCTATTTTAAATTAAGTGTATCTCTTATCATTTTCAAACGTAAAATGAAAAGCCTTCCTTTTAAATCAATTTTTAATGTCATAAATTTATATGTAAATAGTATCTTAATAGTTTATTGATAATCAATTTCTGATGTCATAAATTCTATATGCAAATAGTTCCTTAATAATTGTTTATTGACAATTCTTGAGTATTATTTTTTATTATTTATTTATTTATTGATTATATTATATTTTATTTTTTTGATTACCTGTACAATTAATATTTGTCTCTGAAAAGCCCCCATGGGGAGTTGACAATAAAATTTGTATTGTATTGTAAGTTGCACCAATTTGCACTAAGTTGCACCAAACTACACAAAGTTGTTTCATAATGTTGACAGGCCATACACGACTCCCTTTGGTCAAGTTGTTGTATATCTTTGACCTTTAGGCTTCGCTTCATGATTTGTGTTGTTCATAATGTTGACAGGCTATTCACGTCTCTCTTTGGCTCAGTTGCTGTTGCTTTGACCTTACCTTCATAGTTTAGCTCTTAAGAGTATATCTTGTAGTGACTTTCCTCTTTTGTAAGATATTATGGGAGGGTCTTTAAAGATTTCTCTAAGCAACGGTTGGTTTTCTATAAGATACCATTTGTGCATGACGATTTCTTTTTAGGTTCGGTACTGAGGGGCGGTATTCTGTCACGAATGGTAGTATTTTCTTGTGCGTTTTTGTTTTCTTTTGCAAAGCCGACATTCTTTCGTGATGCTTTACTTCTGATAGGTGTTTACCTATCACTTTATCTCTATAACCTCTCATACGGAGTCTTTGCTTGAAATTAGTTATGTTCTCTTCGAACATTTTCTCAGAAGAGTTTGTTCTGAGTGATCTTAAAGCCTCGCCTTTTATGAATCCTTTCTTAACCCCTGGAGGGTGACATGAAGAGAAGTACGTGTATTGGAAAGTTTCTGTCGGTTTGAAGTGTGTACGCACATGTAGGATTGATTCCTTCTTGAATCTTTCTCCTTTATAAATACATGTATCCAGAAAGGCGGTTTCCGTTTCTGAAAGTTCAGCAGTAAATTTTATGGTCGGGTGGTGGTTATTTGCTAGTTCGATGAATGAGTATATTTCTTCTTTGTTTACATACCACAATGAGAATATGTCATCGATTAATCTCTTCCACACTAGTGGTTTGTGTGGACTTTTGTTAACAATTTCTGTCTCTATTGCAGACATAAAAATGTGAGCAAATGCAACTGCCATTTTTGTTCCCATAGCTGTACCTTGTACTTGGAGGTAGTTTTTTCCAACAAATTGCAAAGAATTCTTCATTAGGATTAGTCTGAGCATATCTGCGAGGTATTGGCTGGGTATGGGAGGTTTGTTTTGATAGAATGTTTCGTATGCTTTGCATTTAATGGTAATTCCTTTCTCCTGTGGGATGTTTGTGTATGGGCTAGTTACATCCATAGAGACAAGAATAGTATTTTCTACGACCCTGGTTTTCTCTATGAAGTTGATAAAGTTTGTCTTATCTTAAAGATACGATTTTTGCGATTTAGCAATTGGTTGGAGGAGACTATCAATAAATGATGAGATTCTTTCCATCAGGCCTTCGTAGCCCTATATGATCGGTCTTCCAACTGGTATTGGTTTGTGAATCTTTGTGAGAGTGTAGAATTGTGGTATTCGCGGTGGATTTGGCGTGAGGGATAGCCATCGTCTTGTCATCTCGCCTATATGTTTCTCTTTGTAAAGTTTATCTATCAATTTCTTGACCTTTCTAGAGGTTTCTACTACCATTGGTGTTTCTAAGGGTTTGTAGTTTTCTCTGTCATCTAATTGTATTTGACCTTCTTTTTTTTTGTCTTCTTTTGAGAACAACAGTAGAAGAGCCTTTATCTGCTCGTGTAATGTTGATTGTCGGGTTTTGTTATATTGGTTTGAGGGCAAGTTTGTCCCTCCTGGGTAGATTGTTCTCGGCGTGATAGTATTTATATTAGCAAGCTGTAATTTAGCCTCTTCTAGGTATGTTTCTAGTGGCTGAACTGATGGCTGAACTGGTGGCTCCCAGTCTGACTTTACATGAAAGGGGTGTTGCTCTTTATCTTTTCAATGAAAGATATATTGTAGATGCATTCGTCTAGCAAAAGCGTTGAAATCTTTTAATAGTTCTGCTCTAATGTGACCTGTGTTTGTCACTGGTGTGGGGATAAATTTAAGACCCCTTGACAGAACATTTATCTGATCGCATATCATTTTGTAAACTGAGAGGTTTTTCTTTCTTGCTTCTGTTATGTTCTTATCTAAATTGCACTATTTTTCGCCTCCGTTCATTGCGTTTTTTGGTTGTCAACGACCGCTTTTTCTTTCCTCTTTCCCTTTTTAGATAATCTCTATTCTCAGAAAACACTCTGGGATAAGATTCACTTTGTTTATTCTCTTTAGCATTTTGTTGAGTTCGTCTATTTTCTTCTGGATATTCTCTAGTTTCTGTTCGTGACTGAATTGTAGAGTATTAACTCTTACCTTATCTGACATGTCTTTCCTCTTTCCTTTGCGTGATTCCAGCTCGAGTTTTACAAGTCTAGATTTGCTTCTTTCGACCCTACAGTCGTGAAACTTAACGAGCGTGCCTAAAACTTAAAACGTTATGCGTCTTTTCTAATCCAGCTTATGTCTCATTTGAATTCTTTGTCCTGAGCAATTTTTGCCCTTGCGTTATAACGCAAAGTTTTTGGACATGTATTGTTCTCAATAGGTTTCTTCAATTTGGCGAGGGATCCTGTGGACTTTTGTATCTTGTCCTTAATGGTGTTTTCAAGCTCTTCTGTAGTAAGGCGCTGTGTTTTAAATGGTATGTGTTCTTTCTGTTCACGAGAGTCATCATGATGACGTTTCTGTGGACCCGTTTTGCGCGGTTTTTGGACTTGGCACCATTTTCTTATCATTGGTGTTTGTTTTTTTCACATTTAGTCTTTTGGCCTCTGTGGGGTCGCCGTTTCTTCTCTCAGCATTGTTAGTCTTTCTGTTTCTTTGCAATGGCTGATCCCCATTTTCATGAAGGTTTGTGTTTTTGTGCCTTTCTGTTGACATTTGTCCACACGGTATGTCTTCGTCATCCGAAGCTAATAGGCTTTCTTCTGCAGGATCGTTGGCTATATCAGCGACTATTGAAGGGCTTGTTGTAAGAAGTCCTTCTTCGTTTACTAGTTTGTTATCTGCCATGATGATTTCGAGAGTAAATTCTCAAGCAAGACTCGAGTTTCGCTCCTTTCAGTGGACCTCGTCAATTGCTACTATGATAGGTTATGTTACCTCTAAAAGCATTCGTGCATTTCTTTTTCCAGAAAAGAAAAGTCTAAAAGTAGAGTATTTCAATACGTCTCCATAAAATACTGTAAGCTGGTTTGTAGCAAATACTCTATATTGCAGTGTTTCTTATTTTTATAGTTTGACAACAAACATGTCAGTAATTAATTTAAAACATTTAAAATCACTTATCGATATCGCACATTACAGAAATGATGATCCCCATTGTATGCCTCGGCGGTTGCTCTGCCAACGTTTGTCCTCACACGTTTGGCAAAGAGGGTGTTTTTCCGGTTGAATTCAAAATATAATGTGTGTAGTTCTTGCCGGGTATATTGCTCCTTTCCTGTCTCAGTCAAACAAAACACTCCTGAGCAATACTTTCAAATACTTGCTTCTCTAGTGAACCGTACTCTCTTCCCATGGTCTCTTTGGAAACTGTCCAGTCGGGTTGATTTCATGAGTGCAGTTATGCACCAGCAGAAACAACTAAGCTTAGCTTCAACCAACCTCGCTGTGTTTCACTCAGCAGCGTTTACGCTCTCAGCATAAAAGGAAGCATTATGCGTCATGTTTAAACCGATAGCAGTACAAAGTGTAAACATTGCCATTATCATCTCAGAAATTTCCATTTAAAAGGAGGTCTTCAAACGAAAACGCAACATACAATTGACAAAAACAAGAGCGCATTTTTATCCACCAGCTAATTTCCTTGTTTCTCGGTCCCGCCCTCGCCCCGCCTCTAGACCAGTTAGTCATGTGACCAAAACACAACACTTACAGGGGGCAATAACGTGGAGGAAAGAGCTGTATTATTTCGCTTTTCTACGTTCTTACTTAGTAATGGTCAAGTACATCAAATCGTTTGGCACTGAGCAATCATGACAACATAAACAAAGTGCAGTTTTACGCACCAGAGTTCGTACCCTTTTTCAGAAACAATTTTCCAGGACTTTCCCACTCTTCAGATTGATTTTTCCAGGACTCCAAAATTCACATTAACGCTTTCACTGTCAAAAGTGACAAATAAATTATTTCTACTTACAATTTCAGCACATTTGCAGGCAAACAAATGAGGGGAATAAACAGAAAGTAAAATAGAGACAAATTGATTGAACACTAAATTATCAGAAGTAACATAAGAAGTCCATGGTGGATAGTTAGTAGAATTATTATTCCCATCTTGGGATTGAAAGTTTCTAGTAATTCTTTGTTACGTTGCATTATATTTCAGTTTACAGTTCAATTATTGTCAATAAAATCACCATCAAGGACTAGCTCCTAGTTGGTCATAGTTGATTCATGATCGACCAGTAAATTATACCCGCTCACACGGAGTTTCGCCGCCACAAATAGTTTTAGCCGCGTGACAATTGGCTTCTCCTACAGCTGCTGGAGCTTTCCATCTAACTGCTCATCAATGCCTTTCAAGGTTGCCCTCTTTTCCATGGCAGATCTTCGCAAACTGTTTGAGTTGGCAACCCAAGTAAGGTTTCTTGAATTTTCCGCCTTGTCAGCAAATTCATCTACAGTCTTCAGAAGAGCCCTTATATCAGTTCCAACTGTCATTTTTCTTAAGCTCATCGATCTCATCCATTGTTGCCTTTCGTTTTAGCAATTTTTCCTGGGACACTTAACTCTTCTGCGCTTCTAGATAGGAAAGATACTTCTGTCAAGCTCCAACAGATGATATAAGAAGTTGCTTTCAGATTTGTCAATTGACAAGGCCTGAAACTGATTAAATGTGACCATGAATAATCCTCTGTGCACTGAACGATCTTTCTGACAGGTTCTCAACTGTCACTTATTGTTTACAGAAAAGCCTCTATTAACTGTGGATTGACCATGAGACATAAGCAACAGTAGTTTAACCACACTCCACTGACACTTTAGCTAGTTGCTTATTACCAGCCATGTGTTCATACAGTAGTGTCAACTCTTGAAATGGGTTCACTTGGGTCAAAATCTTCAAAGACAGGATTACCTCCACATTCATCCAGAAACTGTCCAGACTGATATATCTCCTTATCACACTCATTAGTTTTCAATCTGTGGGCTTCCAGAAGAATTTCAAAAACTCTTTTCATTTTGCTGACTCATGTTTCTTTCTCTCTTTCCATTAGCATATTTCTTACTAGTCCATAATTTATTGGTGTTTTGTCAAGCAGTTTAGAAGCTGTTTCTGCACCAAAATCTGTACATTCCATTTTGAATTGAAGAACTTGCCTTTCACAAATTCCTCAGACTTTTCTTTCAGCATCTGTTGTGCTACAAAGCCAACATCAGCTTTCTTGTAGTCTAACTGCTGTTCTTTATCGGTAGGCTTCAATTTCAGGATCTTCAAAGGAGATGTTGCGTTTCCGTAAGATAAATATGCTTCTTTCCCTTTTCGCAGCTTTTCAATGCTGATTCTCCCATGTTTGATACATCAAATGCCTTCGAGCAAATTTTGCATTTTGCTTCAAACTTGTCCATGTCACGTTCCAACCACAATTTATAGGAAGAGTTTCCAACCAATGTTTAAAACTAAAGACACCCATCGACTGATGTATAGGTCTCCAACTTACGAAATCATGCATATCTCAAGGTTACTAAGGGACTATGACAAGGAAAAAAACATAAAAGAGAAATATTTATGTGGTCAACACCACAGACGCATAGCATGTTATAATTATAATTCTCAAGAACATTATTACTTTATTCAGTTTAACAGATTTCCAGGACTTTCCAGGACCAGCAGTATTATTCCAGGACTTTCCAGGATTTCCAGGACCCGTACAAACCCTGATGCACTTTCGACGTACAAAGCTCGAATTTCTTTCTGGAAGGGAAAACCTAAATAGATGACTGTACAAGCTACATGTAAGCTAAGTGTTTGAGTTTATGAGTGATTGTGTTTCTGTCAATAATAGCTGGATATAATTCGATGGTAAATACAGCTCAGAGGCTATGTGCTGGCAGAATAACTTATCGTTGGTCGTCTTAAAATCTGGGTCAGTAATTTGCATGGGTATTTTGTCAATAGACCTTCAGGCTTTTATTAACGTTTTTGCCCTACTTACCAGAAAATTGAGATTAATGTTGTGGTGGCAATAATTGTTTTTTTTTCTCTCTGCAACCTACCTGTTTTGATCTTAGCTACTTGGAATGTCTTTCAATTTTGGACTCTCACAAAGCAGTAGAAAAGAGACCTACTTTGTTAATTACATTTTTGTTCGGGGTTCAAAGGAAGTCAGCTTGACAGCTTGCTAGTCCAGACAGTCGTGTCCAATACTGTTGACATGATACGAGTGGAAAAACACTTTTCACAACTTGTATGAGTGGACAAGTTGTCCCGACTCGATAGACAGAGTTAGCAAGTGTAAAATAAATCTCATTAGTTTACTAGGGACGGCAACTAAGTTGTCCAGTCGTACGGATGGACAAGTTGTCTCGACCCGACAGACAGAGTTGTTGAGTGGAAAATGCATTTCATTAGTTAACTAGGGACAGCAACTGAGTTGTTGAGTCATACAAGTGGACAAGTTGTCGTGACCCGAAAGACAGAGTTGTCGAGTGGAAACTCGTTCTATGCGAACAGATGCGAAGGAACACGCGCCCCAGACATTGTGTATGCCTTGTTCTATAAGCAATGATCGCACATAAGCCAGGCAAAGGAACAAGCGCATCGCACGCTGTCTATTCATTGTTTTTTAAACAAAGATCTAACTTAAACCACGCGAAGGAACATGCGCCCTACACACTGTGTATGCCTTGTTCTATAAACAACGATCTGACATAAGCCATGCGAAGGAACAAAAGCGCTTCACACTGTATATTCATTGTTCTTTCAACAAAGATCCGACTTAAACCACGCGAAGGAACAGGCGCCCTACACACTGTGTATGGCTTGCTCTATAAGCAAAGATCCGACATAAGACACGTGAAGAAACAAGCGCCCTATGCACTGTGTATGCCTCGTTCTAAAAGCAAAGATCTGACATAAGCCATGTGAAGGACCAAGCGTGCTACGCACTCTGTATGCCTCATTCTATAAGCAAACATCCGACATCAGCCACGCGAAGGAAAGAGCACTCTACACACTGTATATTCATAGTACGAAATGTCTAAATTTAGGACCTAGTTTGTGGCCAAAACTGGAAGCGACCCACTTACTATACGTGTTTGAGCAGCGTTTTCAAAAGCTAGAATTGAATTTCTTGCTGGAGATGCTGATTCCCCGAACTGTATTTTGTGTAGTACACGATAGTATACACATTTGTAAATAATTTTAAGGCACACTTTATCACACAAGTGTCTCTGAAGTTTATTTCACACAAAAATGTAAATAAGGCATGTCACTCTGCACACAACAGATCTCCACCCCAAATGTTTTTTAATAATCATACATGACGTGGGACATGTTAAGAAAAGCTAAAAATTTCTGCTCCATTTATCTACGATATTCCTCATTTTGCAATTAACTTCCCTACCACTTTCGGAGGTCGAGTTGTGTCATTTAATAAAATCAGGTAGCACGCATAGCAGGTGGTGACATTTTCATTTTGACTGACTAGCTTTCTGTTTTGGTCTAAATTTTGACCCTGACTGCCGCCTTTTACATGCCATATAATCCTGAAAAGACTTTGCACTGCTTGGTTTCGTTCTATCTAAAACTGACCTTTGAAAGAAAAGTTTAGGACCCTGACTGGTTCTTGTACCTGGAGAAGACAAACCACACTTGGTGAGCCACACTTCCAGCAGAATTTTCCATCACTACTTTTTTTTTCAGAACAAGATGTACAAAACCTAATGAAAAGAAAATAAATGCTGTAAAGATTAATGCAGTGCACTACTCCAAATAAGCACCCCCTGTCTAATGAGTACTCCCCTTCGAGTGTGATTTTGTTTGAGAGCAGTGGTGGATCTAGGGGAGGGGTATAAGGTGCCTTGGCTCCAATCCTATTTTAAGGCCAAACAGAACCCTTGAAAGGCTGAGAAAACCAATTTAGACTGCAGGGCTCCTCTTATTCCAGGGTTTGGATGAGTGGGTCCCCCTCTTATCTCAGGCTCTGGATGAACAAGCCTGCCACTTATGTGAAAGTCTGGATCCACTAGTGAAGGGTACTTCTATTATGCCCCTGTTCTAATTATTGCCCCTACCCTATAAGTGCCTTTCTTCACAAAAGCACTTCACAAGGTATTTGCTGCTGTCCAATAAACTTGTGCATCTCAAAATCCCTGACATTAACTAAACAAAAACACCATATTCGTTCATTCTTTTTTAGTTTTCCAGATGCTGTTTTTTCTCAATAAAGAATACTGTACACACTATGTCCCATAAGTGCCTTCCCTTGAGGTTCCAAAAAGTAAAAAAAAACACCCTCAGCATGTGGCAAAGAATTTAAAGGAACTGCTAATTAAGGACTTCAATTGTAATTGTATTTGTAAATAAGCACAGACTTTCAACAGTAGAGGAGAAGATGTTTAGTAGAATAAGTTTGAATCCTGCTATCGTAAAATTATTTTATCATTTTAGAAATGCCAGTCAGTGTAAAACGCGAACTGCGGATTGTTGTTCTCACTATGCAAAGAAGTAGGTGACAACAATAGGCCCTTTGTTTCAAGAACATCAAGACACTAGTCCGCAGTTAATCTGCAGTCTGCACTGACTGAACAGCAACGACTTGAGTCACAACGGGCTTTCCACAACTGTTGACCACATTAAGCATATCTAAACAAGGAGTGTTGAACTTTGGGGAAAGAAAACTTAGATGAAGTTCAAAGTAAGGAAATAGTACTGTCCTAAGCAAAAATGTACTCACACGAAGTCTTCCTTTCCACCGTCTGCCATTTTGTTTGACTTCTCCGAGGCTCTCACATGTAAAAAAGCAGGAAATTAAGATTGAAGGAAACTGGAGACCAGCAAGTGTTGAAGCCGCGGATCCAAGCAGCGCAAAAGTAAGTTTTGCCGTGGCAGATGTGGATCACCGTCGCTTTAAAGTGGTGGGCGCAACAAAGAACGGGGTGCACAAGGGACACACCAAAGAAGTAGGTCACTCTTCCCTCGCATAACTCTCTCATGTGCTCCTTTTTTTTCCCTGCGCATTACTTCCAAGCGCCTACTACGCAGGCTAAAGATTGGGCAATTATTGGTGAAAATGGCCTCCTTAAAATTTTGGTATAAAGAAAAAAATCCTAAGAATGTATAATGAAATTACGGGAAAGATCTTTTGGGAAGACCGAATACGAATGCTAAATGTTTTTATGGGACAAAAAATTTCTATGATTGGCGAGATGCCAAAGTTTCCTTAAAACATCCTAAGAGAGAAAGGGTTTTAAGGGCAGCTCAGAAGTAGCACAGAAGAGTTCTTAAATATACAAAAACGATTTTAGATAGTAATTGAGATGCATTTAGAAAGGTCAATTATTGGGTTCTTCCGATAAGGAGGGAACGGCTTTTACAAAGTGTTTGCAACATCTTCATTATGGTTGTCTAATAAGTACAGCATTAAGAAAAGAAAACGCCATCTGTTCACGTGCTTTGTAATGTGCGAAAATCGTGAGACCCATGAGAATAGCTGCTCGCAGACTTCTGTGTTTACATCCTAAAGGGAAAACAACACAAAGGACAAAGTTAATGAGTATCCAATACCGGGTAGTTTACAAATATAGTTAGTTCAGCGGGACAGCGCGACAGATGGCGGCTACAACTGGTTGCCCTTACTCCACTAGCCCGTATGGTTATTCCAGGCAGTTAGTGCTATAATATATTTTTAACAGATTCTTCGTCTAATATAGTCCTGGATAAAGTGACAGTACAAATAATGATTGTTTGTGTTGTTTTCAACCCAATATTTGCTTAGGGTGACGTTATTTACAGGATGGCAGACATAGTGTGTTTGGGCTGTAAGCCACAAACACTTCTAGTTCAAAAGCCATAGTGGTGAAAACTATGTTATCATTCCTTTAGTAACAAAGTGTTGAATTTGTCAAGTTAGTCTATCTTTTGAAAAAATTTTCTTTAATTACCGTAATGTTATTTTCTTTAGTTACACAAATTGGCAGTCTTGTATGGATTGCAATTTTTCTTACTCCGTTTATCTGTATGGTTGGCAAAGTGAAAGCAATTACACACCATGTCCATAGTGGTCATGTTTCTTGTAATATCACTGGCATCCTTTCTCACTGGATTTTGGGCATAGCATTTCAAATGGCGCGCATCGTCATAACACAGAACATCTAAAAGATAGTAAAAATAACATCCTTTAAGGGAAATGTTGTTTGACAGTACATGAATTAATACATTAAGAACTTTGTTGATTGTTTCTTTGTTGTACTGTTATAATCATGCTCATAACAAATATACTTACCATTGTCTTTTATTTTCTTTAACAAATTATGCTCGTGCATACACTTGTGACTTGCTCTCAGCCTCAAAAAGCACCACATCAACCACGATGGAACATGGCCTTGCAAACAAGAGGATGCCTTTACAAATAAAACACTAGTTAATGTTGTTGGGTGTGCTTTCTTCGATGTTATTTAGCTGTCATAAGATAACTATGGTTGATAACTGGCTAAACAGATGATCCGGTTTCACAATATATGCTTTGATCAACACAAAAAATGTTCTTTGCAAAGTTGCCTGCAGTTTTGTTGTTTTGCTTTTGTGTTTTCCTTTTTCTGTACCACAATTGAGCTTTCTCACAACACAATTTCATATTTTATATTGTCATCTTCGCACTGGACACCAAAACCTGAACTACAACCCAATAACAGAAAAAAGTATAACATTATTAGGTAAGTAAGGAATGCATTTAACACCATTGTTGCAAACGTGCATATGCAGATAAAACAGCCGGGTGGTGGATCTCTGACCTACAGACCATGTGTAAACATGTGGCATAAACAAAAATTACTGAGCTTGCCTAAAACATTCTTCTTTCAAGGATCTCACTAAGATTTCAAGTTGCCAGGGAAAATCCCCAGCCCCCGGCTCTCGATGACAGCCCTGGACTTTAATAACATAACAGACGTCTTTACAGAAGATAATAGCTTTAAACACTAACTTCAAGAGGACTGGACTTCCATTTTGCTAAAACAAAAAAAACAGGGAGAATCTTTATTCACGGTCCATGGTCAACAACCTTTTTTGAGATAAATGTTGCATTCATAAGTAGGTTTACCTTTTAAAGATTAAAACCCCACTGTTTGTATTGCTATTGTTTGATGACATCAATTATTGTAGCCGGCCCTGTCTCACCTCATGCAAGGACACAAGTTGTTGTTCATATCTCTCCCGTTTTATGACCTTGCTTTTCACTTTAGAGGAAGATTTTCCTCTCTTAGCCAACTCTTCGGTCCATCTGCCCAAAGAACCTTACAGACAAAAAATAATTCTACTATGACATTTGGAACTATAGTTATAGTTTATGACATTAAAGTTACACTAAACATTTTTTATGCCTCCTTGCACGCTTGTCTTTTATACCCTTATTATAAAGAGAACCTTTAGCTAAATTCTGGGGTCATCAGTCGAGCTATGTTTGCAAGAGCGCTTAAAGAAATAAGGAACAAGGATGTGTTTGGGTATAATTTTGGCCATGCAAGATGGCCGATTTATTGTAAAAATATAACATCTTCAAACAAATTTAAGTAGCTATGATTATTTGATTTTTTACGCTCTGGCAAAGGTGAAGGCGGAGAAAAAAGGCACCCAGAGTAAATAAACTACTATTAAAAAAGGGCAGAGGAAAGGAGGAGGAGGGTCAAATTCACAAAGTTTGTTACGTCAGGAGACCAAGAGGAAGACTTCGGGGAACACAGCTTGTCGTATACCCTAACCTTAAATGAAGTCTAGGCCAAGTACTTTTCCGAACGAGCTTGTGACTGGTAGTTTTACAGCAAGTAATATTCCGGCAAGTAATTTACCAGCTAGTGATTTCCCGGCTAGTAATTTTCCGATTGATCTCATGATAATCGTGTGATCAATACTTGACTATTTTGTGTCAAATTGGACCCTGCTCACAGCTCTTCCCTGCCAATTACCTATGTTAAAGGTCAATGCGTGACTAGGAATAAGTGTCCCCCTTAGCAAACTAACATAAATTATTGCGTGACTAGGTGACATAAACATTTTTATTTGCAGGCAAATAAATTCCTATATTCTGGGCAAAACCAGTAAACTTGGTACATTTCTTGAGCTCAATAATCCCTGACATAAAATGTATCATGAAAACAAGGTTTTACCTACATGTATCAGTACACCAAATCTGGACATTATGCTATTAATTGTGCAACCACAAGTGTCTGTCTTTATTAAGAAATACCATAATTCAATAGCAAAATAAATTGCAAGATGACAGGCCTTCTCAAAGACAAGTTTCTGTACAACTCATTGCATTGTCTGTTTAAATTCGATGTCTAGCTTTTTACTGCCTTTCAAGTTACAACCAAAATACATTTCAATTATTTCGAATAATGAAACCTAGAAAGTATGTTACAGAATAGGTATTGGTGTTATATGCCTGTTCATTAAGTTTGGTTGCAAAAGACTGAAGTACATTAGTCTCCTTGAACTGCAAAGTGAATGTAAAAAATCTAAACACTCAGCTGTGCATTGAAATAAACAGACGATGGCATGAGTCATACCTATACATGTTTTAAAAAGGTGTAGGGCTTGAATGTATTTTGATTTTACTTTTGTCATGAATTTATGGAAATAATTATTTAATATATTTTAATTATCATTTAAATCACAACAGCTGTTTCAATTAGTACTTGCCAATAAATGTTTCATGGTAGCTTAAGGGCATGGTTGCAAAAGTTGTGTTACTACACTTAAAAGGTTTTTCATTTTTAATAAACATTCCAGTGCATCAAAATCAGTATCATCTATCACAACAATGTATCAATTCTTACCTCAAAAATTTTCCCATCTTGTAGACACCTTTCATTTAAAATTTGCACAATGACAGTGCAATCTTCAGGATCATCCTTGTTTGCATGACTAGTTGCAGTATCATCTTTGACTATTGAGTTGCATAGCAGTCATGCAACTGACAATATCTCAGGCCTTTTGCGGGAGTATTTGGACATCCTTCATAAAGAAGTACCTAAAGAAACAGTATTTCGAGAGGACTGCTACCCGTTCTGCAGTGTATGCCACAAAAGGGGATATAAGCCAAAGAAGAAAATCATGAGAGCTTTCAGGTCATTAAATCACCCTTCCTATTGCAATATATGATGAATCACGTTGTTATTTAAAACATGTATCAAAATAAAACAAACTTGTGTTTAGTCAATATCTGACGTCTCATCTTATTAATATTTGACCTAAGAACTCCAACTTATCTCCAGGGGAAGGTACTAAAGTGTAAAGAAAGCATTCAATTGGAAATATCTAAAAAGTTGGAAATAACATAGAGAGTGCCCGCCTGCTCGCTATTTTATAGAAAGACAAGAAACATTTGTTTTTTTATTATCGCCTAGAGGTAAACTGCCTTAAAATTTAAGCCTGAATAACACTAGCACACAAGAACTAAACCCCTTTAAGGCTTTGTAACATCTCTTTCACGTACAAAGGTCTGTTGCTGAAGAACATACAATCTTATCAAGAAAGACAGTATACATCCACAACAAGAGAACGGTTGGTTGTAGCTACCACATCCATGAATACGTATGTAAGGTTCACTTTTTTTAAATATCTACTAGCAATAGTTGACACTACAGCTGCCGCCGCTCTGTATATTGTCGGTCAATAGCATCCTTGCTCGTTTGAAATATACCAATTCATAAGGAAGATTTTGCACATATATTCCATACAATAGGGGAGATAAATACAGGAAACGCAAAGTTCCATGCACAGTTTCAGGTCGATTTACACAGCTTTGATCAAAACATTCTCAGTTTCAAGAATAGTTTATTCTAAACCATAAGAAAAGATTTAATTAGAAGTTGAATTTTTCGCTATTTCTCTTTCACTTTTTACATTCAGTTCGTTTTATTTATCACATCTAAGGTGAAACAGTACTATTTATCACACAGACCTCGGACAGAATGCATTATTTCACAGTTTTTCAAGACAAATTGCACTCAGTCAATATTCAGGACAATCAAACATGGCGTTTTAGCAAGACCGTTCCAAAAATTTCCAAAATCACCTATAAGGCCAGCCGGTTCTCACTTTTGATGAGTGCCAAATTTGCAGTGACTAACAATCAATAAAAGAAATGTAATTCCGTGGAACATTTACAGAGACTACAATTTTCATTCACGAAGACAAGTATTAAAGTGTTTCTAAAAATCCTGAGTCTTAAAGCTTAAAGCTTAATGAGTTTATGTTTTAAGCTGGCCTCTTGGTGTTTGCTTTTCTCACAGGTGAATTTGAGGCAAGAAATCGCTCAAAGTTTTCTTTCTAACATTTTCTTTCTATTTGCAGTTAGAAAATATATCTAAAGGCTTTTTAAGGTTCTGTAAGCTTATATCAAACCTGATACCAGGTCAGATCATTGTCTCAAATCTTAGAAACGTGCATAAAGTTGCTGCATAAACTGTGCTCGACTACATGAAATTAGATAAAAAAACAAACATCAAATACAATAATTACCCAGGCTTACCATTCGAGCTGCAGCTCCTAAAAGCTATCAAGTAATGCCAGAATTGCTTGAGAATTTTGAACCCTCTTTAATATGCATCAAGCAAGGTGAAAAACGAAAACGATGACATCCGAAATCAGATTTCCAATTTTGACAGGCGACGCATGTCTCAACCAAAAAACCAATAAACAAACTAGCCGTAGATAACAGAAGACTCTTGATAGCAGCTGTATTTCATTTTGTACATCTGGTGGAAAAAGACAGTTAAAAACATCACAAGTTGACACAAGACTGTCGGGATCAGCTGTCAAAGTAAACAAGTTTCAAGATGCTGCATAAATTTTCCGCATGAACTCTGCTGTGAAATTTTGACCAATCACAGCATAAAAATTGAACGTACAGTTTAACCAACCCATGACCTGGGTAATAAAAGGTCTACCCCGCCTGTATTTTAAATAACTGGCTGAATTTTCGCATCCGCGGTTGGTTTGAAATCAAAATCTTAATAGTGTGGGGCCATCGTGACATAAACACAACATGTTTCATATAAACATTTAAAAAATAAAATTGAGCCTGCGATCATTTGAAAACCAGTAACTTACCAGTAGATAACTTCAAAAAAAGTACTAGACCTCGCTAGGTCAACACCTGAATGGGCCAGCCGATACCTTGTTTTGCTAGCTGTCAATTGATCACAACATTGACTTGCAATCAGCTTCCTTCTGGGCTCCCAGAGTAGTTAGAAAGTGAGAAAGTAAACATTGGTTTTCCTGTGGTGTGGAAGGATGGCGGGGGGCGGTCGGTTGGTGTATAGTCACGTGATTACCAAACTTTTCCGGGATGGGTAGATTTACAAAGCTATAGGGCTCCGCCCATGGGCACTTTGCACGCGTGTGGAGCTCCGCTATGAAGAACTATAACCTAAATAAACAGTAGCAATAAGTGTTCATATCGATACTTAAATCCCACATGATGTCAGTCACATCCACTTTGGGTACAAACTTGGGTCATGGTCTTCTACACTACTCTCCTCCCAGCTGGCAGTACTACTTGCACTTGGAGAAGCAGAAGCTACAGTGATGAAAGGATTTTGCCCCCCAGAAAACGGCTGTAGTACACTGTATTGGGTTGGATTGTTGTGATAAGCATCTCCAGAAGATGTACATGATCTTGCTGACAGTGTCTTGGTGCATTGAACTAATAATTACTACCTTGAAGAGAATTCAGCTGCTGAAACCCTGCCAGTGTAGCCTGGCTTGTTTTTTAGGTTCTGGTGGCCCTCTTGAGACCCTTTGAGTAAATTGATGACACTGCATGTTGAGCAAATAAAATATAAGACCACAATAGTCAGTGTAGATAACTGGCTTATTGAATCTTTAAAGTTCTTGTGACGCCTTTATAAGCCAATAAGGACTGTGTAACTAAATAATGAAATTCACATTATACATACTCTTCAGCTCCTCTGCATGAGCCTTAAAAGAGTAAATGCAAATGAAATGATCATATGGTTGTGCAGCCCAATCAAACACTACTGCCATCTTCGTCTTAAAACATATAGTGCATACCCACTTCATCAGGTCAAAGTAGACAGACTGCAAATTGTATTAGTTGCTAAAAAAGATATATCTACGTGTCGCAACTGTTCATCAGTAGGATGCCTAAAATGCATGCAATTCCAAAATTGGTTTCGGCTTCATTAAATCCTATACCAATTGCAGAACATTCTAGGAGGAGCCACCCACCATGTGAGCACAGTCACGAACAGCACGTATAAGGGAGGAAAATAATGCAAAGTAAAATTAAGACGTTACTTAACGAACTCAATGTACACGTCAGTTAAAAAAATAAACAAATAATGCGCGTGCTGAAAATAAAAATGTACGCGCACACGTACCGAGATACAACTGAAATACAACACTTAGAAATAAGTAAGTTATATAAGGATACGATGGTGCAATTCAAGCCTGGATTGCTAATCTCATCTCCCGAAGGGCTGCACCATACTTCTCGACAATAAGACCATGGCGACTGAAGAATTTATTAAATGGGTGGGTTCACATTCCATTCATCCAACATCCCATGGTGATCGAAGAGAGTCATGTTCTAAAATCAATCGTACCATTAAAATAGACAGATGACTGCCACATCCAGTGAACAAAATATAAAGCTACAAATATCACAATGGACTGCTGGTCTAGCATATTTTTAATTGTCCTGGGATGTATCATGAGCCAACACATTGTTTTGAGCAATGTGTCACCAAATATTAAAAAGCACTTTGAGTAAACCCTGTGCTGCAATCTGAATGATATTTATACATGGTCTTAAACTCCTCAGCATAAACTTTGTCAAGAACAACAACAGTTTATTCAGTTATCAAATAATTTAAGTCTATGTTACCCACAATTAGCAGAGCTATTCTAGGTGGGCAACAATACAATAATTGTCTCCTATAAAGTCGGCAAAACAATGAAGTAAAGAGAAAGCAAAAATAAAATGAAATAAATAGATAAAAGATAGCACTTATAGAGATAAAGGAGGAAAACACTTAACCTGAATAAGGAGTTTAGGTAGGAACTGCTAATGGTACTCATATCAACTTACACCTTCTTAGTCTCCAAAACCTTGATCAGTAATTTATGTAATCTACGCGTGAAAGGCTTTTGTGCTGTTCACTTAATGGAAGAGGAGTTTGGTTCCAAATTCTTACACAGCTTCTAGAAAAAGAGTAATAGCTGATTGAGTCTAGATCTCTGGACATAAAATTACCTGCAACAGAAAATCTGCTATAATGAGAGTGGATCATGTTAGACTGGATGAACAATTCAGAAATTTTAGCTATTTTATCTAATGGCCACAGCGAAGTACAGCCCAATCACCTATCACTTAGAACTTCATCTTGTAACACTTAATACAAATCTGTCTTGCCAGATGCTGAATAACATTTCATGCATCCATATTTAATCTGCAAAGTCAACAAAAATAATTATAACAAACGGCAAAGAAACTTAGAATGAGACCCCAGTCTTGCTCCAAATCTCTTAAACAAAGGCCCACTAAATCACAAAGCCAAGCAGTATTTGGTGCAGATAACAATTTTTGGGTTAGGTTTAGGTTAGAATTTAAGCTCTGTTAATATGAGAATATTATCACTACTTCTCAAACTTATTAATAATTCATGACGTTATAAGCCAACCAGAGCGCCCCATTCGGTTCAGGTGGATGACTTTGAAACTCAATGAAACACCAGTTGAAAATGACTAGTGTTTCATCACGTTTTCATCCCTAGTGTTTCATCACGTTTTCATCACTAGTGATAAAATTGTTCTCAATCTGTATATACATAGATTACTCAAACACAGCTTAACATAAATCATTAATTTTTAATAAACAATAGGCAGGAAAGACATTTTTAATTACAACCTGACTGGCTCTTTTTCTTTTTGTTTCACTTTCAAACCAACGCCAGCTCGAGTCCCATCCTTCATTTCTGCATCCAATATTCGTCTACAGATAGTAAATCTAATGAGGAAAAGAGAAAAGTTCAATGCAATTTCCTTAAGTTTTAACATATCAAACGGCCCCCCTCTCCAATAACGCCAATTCATGCACCTTTTGTATGAAGAGTCCAAGGGACTGAAATGGACAGCTGGGTTGTTTTCCACCATGAATCGGCGAATGCCACACAATCTGGTACAACGTTTTCGAAGGGTATGGATCTTTGGAACACTTTGCCACCTCTTGAACAAATGTGGACAACCAATAGTTGAGCGTCCATGCGTCCATCTCTGATATGGGCCGAGTAAGTGGCTGAACTTTGTCCAATTCATACTCTGTTTGAATACTCTGCTATTTGAAGCTAAATAAATAAATAAATGAACTGAGAGCAGACATGAGTCTTGTGGATTACTTGGTGGATGGTGACCTCCTGTGTACGTAAGCAGTCCCAAGGAGTACAATTTTCTGAAGCTCTGTTATTATGAGATTAGTACATATCACTACATCTCCAAGCTTGGTGCCCTCAGGGTTTAAACCCATGAAGCACCAACAGAGAAAACACCCACGATAACAGAGTTATTCATTTTCTTTGTTGCTATTTACTATGCTCTGGCTTGGTCTTGCATGCAGTATCACAGAACTGCTGCAATGAATGGTGCGTAAAATCTTGAAAAGGCCCTGAATTTTAGTAGTCCTCTTGAAAAATCATTGAATGTTGATAGAGGTCTTAAGTCCTTGAATCTCCTTGAGGTCCTCCAAAAGTACGTGATTTGTTTATGAGGTCTTGAAAAGTCCTTGAAATTCACTACCTTGCATATGCCATGCACCATTTTCTGATCAGTTCTGATCTACACGTTAACCACCAGCTTCTGTTTAACTTTCTTGCACATTTTGTCTGCTAGGTAGCTTCCTTCACTCTTTCACTGCTACCAACCTGCTGGTAGTTAAAGCTAAAGATCCTTTAACAAAAGCTGAAGATCTTTTAACGAGGGAGCCAACACCCGTTAAATTGATAAACTCAACAAGTAATTTAAAGGGAGCATCTAATTATGTATCAATTTTAATGCCATCATTAACAGACTGTCTGGGAGGAAAGCTGAGATCTTGAACTGTGCGTGGAATTCTGGAGTCGCTTTCAGAACACACTGTAGAGGAGATATAACACACTCAACACTAAAAGGATTAGTCCGAAAAAGGTCCAATGCTACAGTCTCAGTCAAGATGGTTGGGACACTTTGGGGTCTTCTTGTCCCCTCAATGTTGGTGTACAAGATTTGGTGACCGAACCATGATAAACAACTTTGAGAGGGGCAAGGGGAGCACGAGAAGGAAAAAAACAGCATTTCATTAAAGTGTCCCAACTATTTTTGTCTGAAACTGTGTCGGGGAGGAATTTGAAGGCGTGTTGACAGATACAGAGGTTAATCTGTAGGTTAGTCACAAGTGATGGGTTTGTTGGTTTTGGTTTGTTGGGCGTCCATTGTGTTTTGCAAACGTTTCTATAGCAGTGAACTAAGTTATTTGGGCATAACAACATAACACAAAGAATGACCAGTTCGCAGAAATTTCTGGTGCAGAGTAGAGTATTGGAAAATAAAAGGAACTGAGTGTGTACTAAACCGTACACAAATAGCTTTCAAGTGACCGATTGATAGCGTGACAATATAGCATGTGCATACTATCTACGTAAGATTCAGGGTTTTCATATCAGGAGAGTTGCTCGAATGTGCCACATTTCTAGAGAAAATGTGTGGAGAATAATAGAGAAGGCCTCTTTGCCAAGAAAGAGTGTAGGAACAAGGCCCAAAGGGACACCTTTCTAACTTAAGGGTAAGAGGCGAAGGACTGCTACAAGAGCGATTAAGCGGTTTCGAGAGAAAAGGGGAAACTTTTCCTCCAGTTTGGAGGAATATGCAACAAGCCAGGATTATCCCCAAGACGTATCAGTGAGAACAGTACCCCTTTCTAAATTTTGAAACACACTATTGACTACAAGCCCATAAAAAGGGTGACCAACAATAGTGTAACTGTTTGGTCCTACCCCAAAAAGTTTCTTAATGATGTTCCAGGCTACTGCTGTGAAATCGACAACTTTTTATAAGTTGTCTGCAACATATGTTAATTTGGCCTTGTGCCAAATGGTGACATTGGTTCTCATTCTTCACCCCAAATATACACCTTCCTGAATAGCTCTAAAACAAACTACTTTGCCATAAATGTGGGGATTGAGGTATAAAACATGAATCATATCAAACGGGGACACTACCTATCCTTAAAACCTCAAAAAAAGCGTGATACTCGACGTGTACGGGCCACCGTACATTAATTCAATTAAGATATTTATAAGTTTCTTTCAGTGAACAATTGTGTCACCATGATCAAAGTCTTAATAACTTGTCTTACATGTATCAAGGCGCTATAAACCTTGGCTATTTCAACTAGGTGTGAAAGTACCTTATCCTTTTCTTTCTTAATCCATTATATATACCAGAGAGGTCTTAGAAAATGCCCTGGATAGTATGGTGACCCATCCAATCGTGTCTCCACCGGTACAATATATTAGCAGCAAGATACACAGCCTCCGAAATAGTGCGCGCAGTTTTGACTCATACGTTGTTCACTCTTTAAACCCAATACGTAGAAAGCTTTTTTAATACCTTGGAATGTTGTAAGTAAAGGAACAAAGACTACTTTCCTCTAGTGATTGTCCTCTCTCTTTCTATCTGTGAGATCTGTAATGTTTTTCCCCAAAAAAATGGCTCTGAAACGTGCATATAGCTGCCTAGCTATTTCCTGCCACTAGAGCCAACGAGGAGTCACGTACCTAAAATTCCTCTAAAACACAGTCTCAGTCAAAATGGTTGGGACACTTTGGGGTCTCCTTGTCCCCTCAATGTTGGTGTACAAGATTTGTTGACCAAACCGCAGGTACCTAAGTGATACCAGAATTTTCAATGGGTAAACTCAAAGGTGGCCTCCAGGTCTTCACCAAGAATAAAGTGTTTGTATGATGGAGTGTAATACCTCTTATGGGGAATGGTATGAGCAGATACTCAATTTAACAAACACTGAAGTGCATATTATAAGAAATGTTGATACGTACGAGGTGCAAGAGACAGTCTCTTGCCTGGAAAATCATGGACTCCTTCCTTCGAGACAGCTGTCAATGTTCAAAACATGTAAGCGTTTTGCCACACTTGCTTCTTCTTAAATATCAGTATACGTGTTGGTGACTCAGATATTCTTCCCGTGCCACTTGCGAGAAATTTTGGTTGTTGGTTTGATTCTAGGCTGTCCATGGCATCACACATCACAAAACTCTTTGCCTCTTTATTTTACCATATTTATAATATTCATTGGATCAGAAAGTATCTTTCATGGCAGTCAGCTGAGATACTTGTCCATGCATTCATAACAAGTCGCCTTGACTATTGCAATGGTCTTTTATATGAGCTACCAGACTGCTTGTTGAATAAACTGCAACGAGTACAGAACGCTTGCACCAGACTGATTTTTAGAGAACAGAAATTTTGTCATATAACTTCTCTTATTTATGAATTACACTGGTTACCGCTTAAATATAGAATTGAGTTTAAAATACTTCTAATTACTTTTAAGATTCTTAATTTTTTAGCACCTACTTATTTATTGTCTCTCATTTCTCTTAAGCTCCCATCTAAATATAATCTAAAGAATTCTAGTGATAACCTTTTACCTAATTATCAACGTTTTAAATCTAAAGCTACACTAGGTGATCGTTCTTTTACCTGTGCTGCACCGAAACTGTGGAATGCGTTACCATTTGACGTAAGAAGGGCCAGCACAGTTAGTATTTTTAAAGGCAAGGTAAAAACTCACCTTTTCCGTCATGCATTGTAAGTTAACTCTTAATTGTAATTTTAGGTTTTTAGCCTTTTTATTTCGTTTTTAATCTTGTCATGCGCATTTGAACATTTTATAGAATTTGCCCATTATAAATGTTTTATTATTATTATTATTATTTAGAAATTGTATTGCCTTTCAAGTGAAGTATATGTAAAAACCTGTAAACCAAAGGGGCACTTTCTCGAAAAGAGTTCATGTGTTTGACAAGTCAAGCTACAGGCATCTTTCAAACTTTCGGTATAATGTTCCGTGGCTTCAAAAAATAATATTCCACCATGCATAACGCACAGATGAAAGCTCAATGAGGTCGGCTAGTTCAAGGTACTGAAAAATCAAATGCCAAATAATACAATCCACAGGAGACAGTTTGATTCGATTCTGAGAGAAAACAAACTGAAACTCAGACAGTGCTTACCTTAGCAAACGCGTGGAGTGTGAATAACCTGTTGTCAATTATCTAAAATGATTTCTCAGGTAAGTCTGAAATCAAGACCCATTGCACTGAGCCTTTTATGCTTTGTTTTAGGTGTAGCTGATGAAATGTATCACCCTTTGATTGGAGTATTCTTTTCATAATTTCCGCTATATTTGATTTTTGAGTGCAACCAATGCTCGTTCGTTATTTAGCACACTCGCTCATTATCAGTGGAATTTCTGTGATCTGTCAACTTCAAAATGGCTGAATGGTAAGGTTCATATACAGTCCGATGAATAAGTGTAGATGGGACATAATGATAATTGTAATGAAGAAAAACATTATAGTCGTTTATGCGAACTCTTACTAGAGTTTGCAGTTTACTTATCTATTTAAGATATGTATTTATGTATATTTATATGTATATATGTATATGTATATATATTTCGAGTATGTGACATCACATACTCGAAAGAAAAGAAAAGTTTTGTTAGTTTATTCCTAGTTTACTACTCATCTATAATAATTAAAGATTACAAATGAAAAACATGATTTGCATGAAAATGAACTGCACAGGTTTATTTACTAATACATAAATAGCTGCATGAGGACTTATTATAATTATTCTGGCCAACCAAAGCACATGCAGACAATTCAATCAACTAATCAGAATTTGAAGCAAATCCCTGCAGCTACCAAGGGGTTAACAATAGGAGAAAGATCCAACACAAATCAAGTCAACTATTAAAGTCCTTTAAAAAGCTCAGATGAAAGTTGCGCTTGAATGTGTAGATTTCTTTTTTTAAGCCTGGCGAGGTTTCAACTGAAACTGTATGAATTCACATCATATATAAACACAATAGATCTATTATATGCGAGGGCTCAATGTTGAATCCTTGGTTTTTGTACTGTTTGCTCAAATTTTATTTCAGTTTGGTGAGTGTCATAAATGATTAAAGAAACAAAAAATGAAATTTGAACACAGGGCAACACTGAACCACGACACAAACACAATCAAAATGGGTTGACCATGATAAACTAAAACCTCTCACCAGAGAGTAAATACACATGAAAACCAGGAATTTCGTTTTCTAGCCAGCGAAAAGCAACATCCATTGTACTTTGGCCAAATCAGGTGTCTTGTTTCGTGTCCTCACTCCATAAGTCGATGATCTCAGTTCTCCTTTTCTGATCTCCAATTTGGGCCACGACAGAAAACCCATGAATTGATAGGCCTCGTTTGCTATACCAGTTGCACTGGATTTCCCAACTGCGGATTTTAAGTTAGAGTTTCACATAATATATCAAACATGAGATGCAGTGTTTCATCACCAGATGAAACACCGAGAAGAGAGTTGAAAATACGATGCGCAGCGGAGTGTTTTTGACGAACTTCGAGGTGTTTCATCTGGTGATGAAACACTGTGTCGAATGTTCGATATTTCTTCTCAAACAAAATCATTTTTGAAGGAGAAATTAAGGATGCAAAAATGAGCAGTTTTTCATCTGATATCCAAACACTCATTAAACATTAATTTCCTTTGAATTTTCTTTATGAATTATTAATAATTTATGGTCAACAATGACTATACTTTCACTGGGCTGAAGATTCTTCAGAATGAATTTGTAATACTCAGACTGATACTTTGTGCATATTAGACAACTAACATATTGCTTGTGCACTTTGAGTAGACTATCAAGGTTCTACACTACTATCTGGCTGCATTACATAGCATGGCCAGAGAACAAGCCTGTTTCCCTGTTTAATGCTGACAAACTTGATGAAACCATAATCAAATAGACTACAACAGATTACTCAATCAGATCTACATGATAAATGGGCCCTGCCAAGCTAAAAAAAAGGCAAAAGAAAATGTCATTTCACACTGAATGGTGTTTTAAAGTGAAGGTGAAAGTTTCAATTAACAAAATTATAGCTACTGTGGTTTTTTACGAAGACTTTGCCTGACATTCATAAAATGTTGTTGTTGCTGCATTTGCAAAGCTGTCATGTTTTGACTCATGTTGCTGTTGTTGCATTACTCTCAACATCTCCTGCATCTGGATCTGGCCTTGCTCTGCCTGCTTTTCCTGTAGTGCCACCACTGCCTTTTTCAGTTCCAGTTCTTACCGTCGTACCTTTCTTTCCACCTCACTTTTATCTCTAAGGTATTATATAGTCTCATCTCCACCTCTGTGCCTTCATTTAGTGCTCACTGCTTGCTCTGCGCCTTCCTGTCGTTTCTTATTCTGGCTTACCCTTATAGCTGTCTTTGTAATGTTTTCTGCCTTTTTCCTGTCTTGGTTATCTTTACACGGTAATTACACAGTAAAAATCACGGAGAAAAACGTCTTGACTGACCTTCAGTTATTTTCGCGTAAGTAAAAAAGTTAAAAGAATTAGGATATACATCTATATGCGTGTGTAAGGTGTAAAAATATGTTAAGAAATATAAAAAATGTTTGACAATGATAAAAGAATGAAATAAAGCATGCAGAAAAAAACAACAGCAATAGGATCTAAGTAAAAGAGCTATTTAAAAACTTTTGCACAAAGTGAGTCTAATTGTACATTGAGACCAGGTCTCAGTTCATTTATAACAAAAAAACATTTTAAACACCAAGCAGTCAAATTTGCTGTTACACTTCTTAAGAATGCTAAAATTATTATTAAGATTTTACCAAACTAAGCGGTTTGTGGTATTTAGAAATTTTTGGGTAATTTTAATGTGGTTTGCGGTTTTCTTATGTTATTCTGTGTGGTGTTTACACATGATTCTGTGCGGGTTTGCGATATTTGTACCCCGCTTATGCCTCCTCTTTCAGGAAAACAAACAGTAAACATCGGTGGCACCCACTGACAAAACAGTTTCGTTTTAAAAATCTGAGGTGAGTTACTGATGGTGTGTTCAATTGATCGAATTCTGGGTTAAGAATACGCTTAAGTTTTGTAACTAATCTCTTCTAGACTGTCTAGACTGCTCACAGTCTACCTTTTGTCTGGTCTGTCCAGTTGTTATTCGATCCAGATGTGTTTTAATATGCTTTTGCAAAGAAAAATCTAAGACTGCATGCAGTCTGCTTTAGCCTATGCCATGATTTCTGAGCGAGTTACACTTAACACAATGAAACAATTTATTTCAAGCAGTTTGTAAATATTGCATGGCGATGAGTATCATGGAATTAAAAAAAGCCACAACAAGTGATTTTATAGATACAGTTATTCCATTTATTCTTATTTCGGAATATGGTGCAATAACTTTTCCATGCCATTATGAAATGAGTCTTAATTCACTTCCTTGCTTACATGAGTTTGGCCTTGGAGAAAATAATTGTCCCACGATCCTTACTTT
>NC_133203.1:20348947-20358947 GCF_958299795.1 Porites lutea
GTGGAACAGTGGGGAACAAGGTGGAAGAAAGTTCTGGAATAGTGGAACAATGTGGTGGTGGTGTAGAAGTGCAATGGTGTGGAACAGTGTGGTGGAACAGTGTGGAACAGTATGGCATAACAGTGGGGTGGAACAGTAAGGTGGAGCACTGTGGAACAATGTGGTGGAACAGTGAAACAGTGTGGAACAGTATGGTGAAATGGTGGGATTCAACAGTGGAACAGTGTGGTACAATGTGAAATAATATATCGGAACAATGTGGAACAATGTGGTGAAACAGTGGAACGGTAGGGTGGAACAGTGTGGAACCGGGCGGAGAACAGTGGAACAATTTAGCAGGGTGGAAAAGTGATGTGGAAGAGTGTGAACATTGTTGTGGAACAGTGTGGAACGGTGGAACAGTGGTGTGGAAGTGAAACAGTGTTAAACAGTGTGGTGGAACAGTGGAACAATGTGGTAGAACACTGTGGAAGTGTGTTGGAACAGTGCAGTAGCGTGGAACTGTGTGGTGGAACAGTGCAGTAGCGTGGAATTGTGTGGTGGAACAGTGTGAAACACTGTTGTGGAATTGAAACAGTGTGAAATAGTATGGTGGAAGACGAGTGGAACAGTGGCAGAATGTGATGGAACAGTTGAACAGTAAGATGCAACAGTGACAGAGCGGGGTGGAACAGTGTAACAGTGTGGAACAATGTGGTGGAACAGAGGAACAGTGTGTGGAACAATGTGGAACAGTGTGATGGAAGAGTATGGTAAAACAGCGCCATGGAACAGTCGAACAGTGAAGCAGTGTGGAACAAGGTGGAAGAAAGTGGTGGAAAAGTGGAACAATGTGGAACAGTGTTGTAGAAGTGCAACGGTGTGGAATAGTATGGTGGAACAGTGTGATGAAACAGTGTGGAACGGTATGGCAGAACAGTGGGGTGGAACAGTAGGGTGGAGCAGTGGAACAATGTGGTGGAACAGTGAAACAATGTGGAACATTGTTGTGGTAGTGAAGCAGTGTGGAACAGTATGGTCAAACGGTGGGGTTCAACAGTGGAACTGTGGTACAATGTGGAAGAATGTGGTGGAATAATGTAGAACAATGTGGTGAAACAGTGGAGCGGTAGGGTGGAACAGTGTGGAACCGGGAGGAGAGCGGTGGAACAATTAAGCAGGGTGGAAAAGTGTCGTGGAACAGTGAAACAATGTGGAACAGTGTGATGGTAGTGAAACGGTGTGAAACAGTATGGTGCAACAGTGTAGTACAATGTGGAAGAATGTGGTAGAAGACTGGAATAATGTGAAACAGTGGAGTGGAACAGTAGAACAGCAGGCTGGAACAATGTGGTGGAACAGTGTGAAGCAGTATGGTGGAGCAGTGAAAACCAAAAATACCGCAACTGTTATATTTTGAAACAGCAAAAGAGTTGAATGATAAAATAATACTAGGAAATTACAAGGGAATGCCATCTTGACAATTCAGCACTCATGAGGCACTGGCACTAGTAGCTGCTTTGTCCACAAGACGGGACAAGATGATGAATTACCAGTAAATAACAGAAACAAAGAAACTGCATTATAAGCGATGTACTGCAGTCCCATTTCTTCTTCAACTACTTTGTTACTTAAATTTTGTTTGTTTTGCAGAGTGAAAGGCAGTGGTGAAGAGGTGACCAACTGGCATTACTTCATTCTCTCTTCATTGACTTCATTTTGAGTTATCCATGTAAGCCTGGGGTTTCTTTTGGACTTTTTATTGTCTGATCTGTTGTTTTGTCAGTCTCCAATCACTGTCTCCATCTGAAGATCCACTCATCTCCCGTTATTCTCATGCACTTTTCCTTTTGACTTATATAGGGGGCGTTTCTTATCATAGCCTGTATGTAGTATACAGGATCTGTGCAGATTTTTTGCGAGGACGCCATGCAAAGGATAAACAAGCAAAATGGTGCTGGAAACTACCTACTTTCATCATTCCCTCCTGTGAATTTGAGGCAACACCTTGAGGAGAATCTTTTTGACAATAACTACATTTGAATACTGTGAATGTGACTCTGCTTATATTAATCACTGTAGTGAGACGGTTTTTGCAAATCCAGTGATGAAGAGATGTCGGATATGTCCTGCAAGTGAAAATCCTGTTTAATAGACGAAACAAACAAAAAGAACTTGAAGGGAAAAGGCACACAGAAGGTCAACAACAACAAATAATTATAACTAATTTTCCTCAAATATATTTTGAATTCATGATAAATACGGCTCTACCAGCTTCAAACAGTGTCTACTGGCAGAGTTTTACTAAAATAATACTTTAAATGTTATAATTTTTCCACTTATTGCTATACTCGGCGCAGTGGTCTTGGAGCTGACTTTCCGCAAGGTTTTTCTGTAAAGTATTTATAGTATTGTTAACATAACATTGGCTCATTGTTCCACCATGCACCTATTGCCTATCGAGATATGAAGCACTTGGTACTCCTACCCCAATTATGGCACCTAATTTTACTTCCATGTAAAGTTATGTACCAGAGTAACCTTCGTGGAACAGTTCATTTTTGCTCACAGATTGTGTTTTATAAATAGCAAATTCTTTTACGACTACACCAATGAACAAAAAGGAACCCAGTGGCTCTAAATGTCCAATTGTATGGCTTCTATCAATCGATCAACATGATGGAAAAAAGTTAGGCTGTTTAAAACAGGATCGCTAGTAAGGAGGGGGTCGTAAGGGCTTATAACTGGATGTATTTTTTTGCTTACCGGTAAAAAAACAGGGAAAGTGTATGGTATGATTTGTGTGAGCTCCAGTGTCCCGTTTAGTTTTCTGGGTTGAAACTTAAAGGAGTATTGGCCGAATTTATACAAGAGACGAATTTTTCCTCTGAGACAGATAATTTGTCTGAAGTATAAATTCGGTGCTAAGATAGTCAGGGAGCATATGTAAGCATATGTAAGCAAACCACCTACCTAGATGTGTTAAGGGGACCCTAAGGAATGCAAACAATGTTGTTGGCAATTTTGTAACCTGCACCGGCGGCCGCTGTTGGGGGTCTATTTTTAGACCTATACGGCTCAACATGGAATCGAGGCTCCAATATAAAATGGCGTGTAAATACAATTGACTACAATACATTTCCACAAAAATACCAGAAATCTTTAATATAGTCTATCCAATACATATCCATAGACTTCAGTACTAAATACTGATGACGTGATCAACACTGCACGAAAGCAAGGCTGGTCGTTTGTTATCTTCAAATAAACATCAAAAGCATAAAGCATATTTCCTTTTCTAGAGTTGTTCAGAAAAATGACTCGACAAGTGATGTTTTGTTCACGTTAATTGAAATACATTTGAATATGCTTTGTTCGCATGAGATGAAATGGAAGTGAGGCTGAGCTCGCGGGCACTTGTTAGGCCTGGTCTAAGCGTCAAGCTATTGTCGTGCCGAACCAAATTCTTTTCCGAAAATTGGCCCTTTCAGTGCAAAGAAGAAATAAAACTAGATAATGAAAACAGAACCAGCTAATTTGCGTTGAGAACCACTGCGACACTAATTATCGAACCAAATGGAATTAGGTTCGGCATGACGTTGGCTTGACACTTGGTGCAGTCCTTACCTATGCGATATGTTAGCTATTATGAACCTTCCTCCGAGGGCGTCGTGTTAACCATAGCAGGTCTACAGGTATATATAATTATTACTACCATAAACCTTGTCAGGCCTTTGGCGATGATAACTGCTTTAAAAATAGCACAACTGATCTGATAATGCATTGCGGTCTATAGAACATGGATGTCAGGTAAGAATCATTCATTATCCTCGTCTTCCTCGCTGTCATTGTCCTGCTCATCCGATGTTTCATCATCACAGCTATCATTCTCAATCATATTGACATTGTCACACTCTTCTCCTGTCTCGTCGTTGCTGCAAGTGAGACCCGCCCTTCGACAGCTGCACCTGTTGTTTCGGCATTTGTCCTTCCCACAGCCACACTTGACAAGATAAAGAACAGCGTCGAGTGCCGGCTGCAGTCTCGTCATCACAGGGATCCATTTGTCTGAAATATAAAAGAATAAAGCAGTGCATTAAAGTCGTCTCGATCTTTAGTGTCGAAATTGAGAGCTTATTACTATATCAACCGTTAATTTATAATAACCTTTGTCTTTTTTCCAACCATAGTTCTCTGGTGATAGAAGGTCTGGATTAGGGACTTTGTCATTGGCCCAGATCATGGCTTGGTAATGCACTCCCTTAATGGCCTCTTGGAGAGCAGCTTGCGTAGGCGTTAGTCATTCTGATTCGGCCTATTTTCTTCGAAGGAGGAGCCACCTTAGATCTTTCAGGCTGGATATCTTAGTCTTAGGCAGGTAAAGTTGACACACTAGCTTCTCTATTGCATAGAACTGCCCGCTGTGGGAAGGATGGTAGAGCCGAGATCTGCAAGTGCAGTGACACAATCTTCGTCAGCTTGAAGAAACACTTTCCAGCATTCCAGCTTCCCTTTAAATGCAAAATTTCCAGTGACATCAGCTCCGCTTGATCTACCCATCTGCATTAGCGAACTGGTCAGTGGGTTCAGCCTGCTCAACTGATCTGTCATTTGGCAGCCTCTCTAGAATACTCATCAAAGCACTCTTTACAGAACAGTGCAGCATATTGCCATCGGCGGCAAACATTGATCATGGAACTACCGAGAACTCGTACACCCCACTGCCTCTTTAATGTCTATCTAAGGACGGGACTTGCAGATTACCATCATCCGCGCGAAGAGACATCTATCTTCCTTCAGCACCCGTTTACAGTAGAAGGCCCTGACCTGTTCAACCTAGTGACAAAAGTACGCATGCCCGACAAAGTGAAGAAAGATCTCTGTGATCAAAGTGTCATTGGTAACAAGCTTTTGCGAACGTTCGTCAAGGAATGGATACAGACAGCTGAGAAGGGTATCTGGGATGTGGTGAAGAAGCGCAAGCCCCTGACGTGGAAGACCACTAGGAAAACAGTTAGGGTGGCTACAAAGGATAAGGTCATCTCATCATTGATATCTGTGATGGATTTCTCCTCTTCTCATTCAGGGTATTTTAGTTAGGGGCCTTGCAAAATATCATCTACCGTATTAAATTCATCATCTATACAGGAAACTTCAGCATCCCTGGAAAATACGAAAGAAAGAAATTTTCCTTAGCATGTTAATGACAACACATTTGCATCGTAAACCAACATAGTTCGTACTGTAAGGGGGTAGTCAGGTATAATAGTGAAGGAAATGCACGACGTATAAATACAAATTTTTAAACCCCCAAAACGTCCCATAGGCGAAAACTAGACTTGAGTCTAACGGCCAACGAATTTTCAACGCCAAAAATACTAGTCCACACCAGTGATCCAAAATTTCAACTCCAGGAAAGGGCCTTACACATCTCCCTCACTATTTTATGTGAGTTCTTCCCACGAGGCTTTTATTGATAGAATGTGATAGCATAAAGTTTGGTATAATTCGTCATTACAGGCGTAGTTTTCATTTATTCTCTGAAAATAGCTTTGCTAGCATAATTTTGCTCTTTGCGTTGATTTTAGAGGACAGTTTGAAATTTTTAACAAGAACATGAATCGTTCACGTCTTCCCATTTTCGGGAAATAATGAATACCCATGCTCTATACAGGAAATGTTCATTTGTACTCACCTATTCTTTGCCTTGCTGTCCTTAGTAAGAAGGGTTGCAGCTCATTTCTGTAGTCGATCCTGTATACTCCTGTCACCAATAGTACAATCGTGGGACAGCTCGACTTCCCAGTTTCATTTTAAAAAGGCCAACACCGCTCTCCAGTCCCATCCATTCAGTTCAACTGCTCTGATAATGAAGCAGTCCTCCAATTTGCTATACTCCCTGTGTGGTGCTTTGCGTTTTCTTAGTGCCTTGCACTTTTATGTTGATCTAGAAGTCTCAGTACTGGAAAGAGGTTGTTGAAGAGGTAGTCGTTCTGGGGCTGGTGGGCATCTCAATCTTCCCTCCAAATGCTGCCCGTAGGAATGTGTTATCCTGCCAGTCCATTGTTGTGAGTGCGAAAAACCATGAGGTTTAGGCTTATATATGACGAATATTTTTGACAAACAACATTCTCCTTTGTATTTGCCATTGTTTGACATATAGGTGGCAATCTCTTTGCTTCACGCTTGTTTGTCTGGTATCTGCCCCCCCCCCCCCCCCCTTCAAAGAGTAAGAAATGTGTCTGTTGTTGAGAGAGTGAAAAATTACAAGGTATTTGTTTGGCTTCGAACAAACAACATGGCCATTTGTTTTAAGCACATAAGGTATGAAAGACCTTTTGATGCATATATATATTTTTTTAATAAAAATGTCTCGTACTTGTACAACAGGGAGTATGATTGGGTCAGCATAGTTAGGCTATTTTGAATATGAAATTCTTACAGACTGGGGGAGACAAATGCTTATTATTAACATGTTTTGCTGACTAGCTAAACTAAAGACAGACTTGCGATGGTTGTTATCCCAAGAAAAAGAAATGCCCAAAGAAAGCTTTCTACCTCCTCCCCCAATATTTCTTTCAAATGCCTACTCTATTATCGTTTCCTCGATTTAGTTGGCTTCTTGTTTAGTAAATGTAACGCAAGATCAAACGCATAGTGTTCTTCCACCACCAGTGTTTCTGGTCTTCAGCATTAATGCCTTGCTTCTTCTTTTTAAGCTCTTTCCGCTCCTGAAGCACACGATACTTGTACTCCCCTGGTTAGGGCCTTCTTTCCGTATTTTCATGGAAAGATATCAAGAGGAAGAGACGTGTGCAAAGCTTTACAGCTCATCCCTGTAATATTTTGGTACTTGACGGGCAAGATACCAGAAACTTTGGAAGAAGTTGTTGAAAAAATGTACAGAGAGGTAACTTTACCAAGATACTGGCCTCGAACACCGCAAACGGACAGGAGACAATGCTGCATTCTTGATGTGCACAACAGAGTGCTACTTGTGTTTATTTGGTCTCGCAAATACTTGATGCTCCACATATGTATTCGACATTTCTAAGAGCACTGTAGGCAAGGAGATTTACCACATCCCTATTCTGTTTATAAATTACAATCTTTACATAAAATGGCACTCGATTCGACAATGGAACCAACTTTTAGACACACTCCCAAGCTTCCCAAACACCGTGGGTATCATTGACGGAACTATTCACCGGATTTGCTGTCCTTGCGGACTAATTGAAGCTGAATTTTACAGCAGAGATAAACAATGCCACAGCTGTAACCAACATTGAAGCTCACTATTTTTCAACTGATTTGGATCCATGAATACGATGAACGATACGCAAAGGATGCAATAGTTATTGTTTGACCTGGCCCTCTATGCCTCGTTTCCATGTTGCTCTACCCAAATCATGCTGTGGGACTGTCATTTTGGGATTAGGTGTATTGCGTTCATGGGCAACCTGTAGCACCAGCACAACTCGTCTTTTGTTCATATTGTGGATGAAGCTTTCATGGATTTCTGGATAAATCACCTTTACACATGATAGATAAGGCAAGGAAATCTCAAAATCATCTTTTGCACCACAATGAACGTAGAGAAGAGACGCGTAGCCAATAATTATGAAAGTAAGATACTTGATTCTCTTTCATTGTTAAAAAACAAGTGGCATGATGTTCAATGTTCTCCGACTGATGTGAATGATGTTTTCATGAGAAGACGATAATAAATGTCATGGGAGCACAGGTTTATTGGTAATATACAAAGTGCCATTGGATTCTTGTCGGGGTTGATACGAAAAGGATGACTCAAGATATCAGAAGTTGTGTATCTGACCAATTCACAGCACATGTAGATGTCCCCAGCACCGACTGATCTTCTAGGAAATCAGAATGATGAAGTACGAGATCCTCCTTGTAGCGAGCATAGTTCAAAAGATCATCAACACTGTTCTCCTTTCTGACAGGCTTTCAACTTGGCATCATAAACTTTATGTCTGCTGCATGGTAGGTCACCTAGAGATGCTGACCCATAGATCCACCTGTCTTTCGATGGAGGTGGTCATACACTCGTCTTGACGATTTGCTTGTTATACCTTCTTGCATTTTGCATAAGGAACTTTTCTTCAGTGGATGAAAAGGTTTTGGATTTGTTGTTCTGCAGTTTCTGTATTTGGACGTTGATTTGTACTTTTTGCCATTAGTAAGATGATATTGCAAACACTCAAACAATTACCTTTCTAGCCCTAATGTTGTTTCTCCTGCAGGATCACTGGGATGCAGTTGCATGATACTGTGTGGAAACTGTGTTAAAAATGATAAAAAAGATAAGATTTTTTACTTTTGAACTGAAGTAATTTCTTTCTCTTTTAGCAACTGCTACTGTCATGTTTTCTGCTGGCCTCTGTTTCATGCATTAAACTTTTTCTCGTTTTTCTTTTTCGGTTCGCTTTCAAGTCATTTCATTGCCCTTCCATTCCTCCAACGTTTTACCATTTAGATGTAAGTTTCTTGTTTGCAGTTGGTGTTCATTTTCAAAATAAACTAATGGAAATCGAAATAAACTTATCTTGTTAAATGAAGAAGCTTATTTGATAACCTTGTGTTATTTTCGGGGCCTAAGTTGCCAAGAAATACAGTTAGTGTTAATCTTACACAGCCTTTTGTGGAAACATTCCAAAGAAAGAAGGGATGCGCATTTTTCCCCTTCCTACATGTGATGTTACTCTTCTAATTTCTCCAACAAGAAAGTCGTTATTTTCCCATGCACACATAATTTCTTTGTGCTTTAGCTGCTTACAGGAGTTGGGGTCGGGACAATCTGCGAGCCATGGGAAAAAAGTAGAGTTTAATGAAATTGTAAATGCATGAAAAATGTTTCCTGCTTAGTTTCGAGGTTTTGCTGATGGAATATTTGCAGAATTACACAGTACTGACTCTCACTGATTAGGGTTAAGTGCTTTTTGGGGTGAAATAGTCACAATGGTTAGCGTTTGTTTATTTTTTCGTATGAAAAAAATATTTCAGCAAGCTCCCATCCCCGGCTCATTGCCGAAGTAGGTAGACTGCAATGGCTTTATTTAATTAAATACGTGAGGTGTTTCCTTTAAGCCTCAAGAACAACACAATTGACGAGGAAGAATTTTTCCTACTGTCTAAAGAATTTAAATCAGTTAACCATTGGTCAAATGAAAAGCCTCAAATCGAATCAAACACAGCACAGCTGGTTTTGTTGTCCTATACATTTTAAAGAAGTTAATTGCCAGAGGTAGATTTTCATACAGTCCTATTCTTTTATCTAATACGGATATAGATTTCGACTCTATTCACATTGATCAAGTTTACCGGAAACGGTAGATACGAAATATAGTGAAAATCTTGCTTTGAAGAGGCAGACATGTACATTTCAAAACACATAGACAAAAGTAACAGTGTAGATCAGAATGCAGATGCTTTGAGAGAAAACTGAAGGTTTTCCTTGGGATTTTTAACCAGCCTGTCTTTCTCGCTTTTAACCCCAGTTATGTAAGGCTCCTGAGTATCAATGTGTTTTCCTTTTCTGGTTGAATAGTGCTTCTGGAAACGGATTACAGTTCAGAAGCATTTTAGGAAAACAAACATTTTACTTTTACTCACGGGTTTTTTCCCACTGAAGCCATTTAAAACCATGGCTCATGGTGTACACAAAATCTCCTGAATCTTTTGCTCCAATCACCCAACTTTGAACAAAAAGTACAAAAAAGGTTTCCTTTTTCCAAATATTGGTATTAAACAAGGTAGAATGGGCACAGAAACGACAAAGATTGCTTTCAATACGCAAGTTGACATATTGCAAATTAACTGATATTACGTCCGGAATTCCATGTGGATGACATCACCGACATGCACAGAAGTTGGCGGCTTCATTAAAACACTTCCAGTCAGCATCCACTCTGCTCGTCATCTAGGTTGCTTCAGGTACCAATTGTTTCCAATACTGTAGCCTAGGCAAGTTCTATCGACTGTGTGACAGTGCCATCAACAT
>NC_133203.1:20363947-20416447 GCF_958299795.1 Porites lutea
AGGTTTTCTCTGTTAAAGTGGAGGGTGTGTACAAGTTCACCTTTTTGGCCAGCTTTCATGGTACAATCAGGCTGAAAACACTTAAAACAGCAAAATGACCCATTAAAGTGCACATTGTAGCATATACAGGCGTTGGCAGCGAGATCACATGTTCCACATAAAAGTATTGCGCATATGTTCAGTATGCCCGGTCTATAAGGGCTTTCAATGACCTTTCCATCTCTTTCCAGCCTACTTAAAGCTGATTGGAAGGGTTTAAGGTAGACCCACATTGCAGGCTTTGGCGAGCAAAACCACAATCCTACTAGTATCATGTTGTCTTTCCACCATTCCCTCACTGGTCAGGCTTTAAACGATATCTTCAATGAACAAAACAACTGCCATGACTTATAATGCAGTTATGCCAACAGTTAAACAGGAACCAGGATAGATTGGGGCTGACTCCTAATTAGCCTGGTGTTGGTCGTTATTTTCTGCTTTTGTCTCCATCCTTCGAATTTCTTCTATGTCGTCGTCTTCGTCTTTGACGAGCCAAACCACAATCCTGCTAGTATCATGTTGTCTTTCGAGAAGCGCTTCTTGGGAGGCAGTTCATTGATAACTAAGTACAGAGGCCGAAGTGGAAAGTTTCATGACTTAAAACAGGCACTCCCTCTATCTTTCACGTAAAAGATGTGTTCTGTGGACATGACAATACATTTGGATGTTTTGACAATGTCTTGTAAAGTTCGCCATTGTATGTATCGCATCATCGATTGTTTTCGCAATTAGATGGTGTTCCATGTCTTCATAAAACCCTTCATGACGGGCTTTGCTCACCAAAAAAAATTATGCAAATTAGGCTAAGGGTAGATTGAATCTACCCATGGCTTATGATTAACTGAAACAGGAGACCACAATTCGCGCCTTCATACGACTGAGGTGTTACTTTGGAATCCTCGGTAATTACTTTTTTCGCACTTGCCGACATCCAAAAACACCCGGCATGGGAATCACGAGACGTGTAAATAAGACATTTCTTGACATAATAAAAAGGTTTTCCAGATATGGACACGCATTTGTTGGCTTTACTCGCGCGGAGACACACGTCAACTGTTACTTCTCACACGAAATAGTATTCAAGGCATGGCTCTACTGTTAAAAAACCCCGCTCTTTATTGATCGCACAACCATAACTATAAAAGGCGATAGCAAGAGAAATAACCATCACTCGAATAGGATAATCGAAGATCAAGAACCAAACCTTAACGAGAGCGGGGTTTATATCTATTACCAGAGGGAAATTGAAAATGAAACATAAACTCTTTCCCAACTCAGAAAATATTACGAGAAGCTAAAGTTTACAACCCGAGAAACATTTTAATGACGGCCTAAAATCTATTCTTGCGGGAGGAATGAAATTATTTGCAATTATGTTGATCGAACAGTGTACTCTATTCTGTCTATTACTGTGTAGTCGGCAGAATCATTATACAAAACGGCGTCAGCAACGAGGTTCGATGTGATAAATTAAGTACATTTACTTACCTGTGATAAATTAATGTTTACTAAATGAGAATGATTTAATCTCTGAGAAATTACGATTCCCGAAACAGGAACATTTGGAATTCTTGGACATCAGTAACTACTACCGACTTATAACAGCTTCATTTTAATAGCGACTTGATTCTGAAATAATAAACCGTGAGATCTAACGCAAAGCTCAAAGGGCACGGCGAAGGGAAGGCAACCAGAGGGTTTGAAGTAATCTGGTGGCCCAATCTTTTCTCCGGCACTAGCCACGTGAAGTTAACCCTAAGATTCTATTTTGCTAAAGTAATGCTTTGATTTATTTCACGTACGATGATTGACTCGGTTGTGTTTTACAAACGCATTTTTTTGAAACCCAAGCTTCTTAATTAAGCCACAGAAAGGAAATTTTTGTCGTCGATTTTCATTGACAAAATCATTTGTAAGAACTAATAGACATGTGAGTGCTATAACTTTTCATTTGACGTTTTACAGTACGGATAGTTTGGTAACAAGCGGCAAGATGATTTCATTTTTATGTACATATATTGGCATCGTTTGAAACTAAAGAAGAATACTAATAATAAAAAAGTTTTGATGGTGTTATCATGAATTTGGTTAAAACAATTTTGTCACACTGTGTCGCTGAAAGTTTATCTCAGTACCCAAGCAATGATTTTGTAACTAAAGTAAATTCTATGTGAATTTCTGAAAGAAAACTAAAGCAAATCAGTGTACACTCCATCACCTGCTGCATATAGCCCTGTGTCAAAGAAAAATAATTATAAATCACTCAGTAATGATGATGTTCATAATAATAGTAATAACAATATTAATAATAATAATAATTATAATAATCCATCATCAGATAACAATAGCCAATAAATGAACTGACTACCCAAGAGAAACAGAATCAGTTAGTACTACAAAATGAAAATGATAAAAATTAGGTTCTGTCATCAGACAACAACAGCCCATAAATGATCTGACTACCCAAGAGAAACAGAATCAGTTAGTACTACAAAATGAAAATGATGAAAATTAGGTCCTGCCATCTGATAACAACAGCCCATAAATGAACTGACTACCCAAGAGAAACAGAACCAGTTAGTACAAAATGAAAATGATGAAAATTAGGTTCTGGCATCAGATAACAACAGCCCATAAATGAACTGACTACCCAAGAGAAACAGGACCAGTTAGTACAAAATGAAAATGATGAAAATTAGGTTCTGCCATCAGATAACAACAGCCCATAAATGAGCTGACTACCCAAGAGAAACAGAACCAGTTAGTACTACAAAATGAAAATGATGAAAATTAGGTTCTGCCATCAGATAACAACAGCCCATAAATGAACTCACTACCCAAGAGAAACAGAACCAGTTAGTTCAAAATAATAATGATAAAAATTAGGTTCTGCCATCAGATAACAATAGCCCGTAAATGAACTCACTACCCAAGAGAAACAGAACCAGTTAGTACTACAAAATGAAAATGATGAAAATTAGGTTCTGCCATCAGATAACAACAGCCCATAAATGAGCTGACTACCCAAGAGAAACAGAACCAGTTAGTACTACAAAATGAAAATGATGAAAATTAGGTCCTGCCATCAGATAACAACAGCCCATAAATGAACTGACTACCCAAGAGAAACAGAACCAGTTAGTACAAAATGAAAATCATGAAAATTAGGTTCTGCCATCAGATAACAACAACCCATAAATGAACTCACTACCCAAGAGAAACGGAACCAGTAAGTACTACAAAATGAAAATGATGAAAATTAGGTCCTGCCATTAGATAACAACAGCCCATAAATGAACTGACTACACAAGAGAAACAGAACCAGTTAGTACAAAATGAAAATGACGAAAATTAGGTTCTGCCATCATTGCCATCAGATAACAAAACAGCTCATAAATAAAGTGACTACCCAAGAGAAACAGGACCAGTTAGTACAAAAAAATAATAATGATAAGAATTAGGTTTTGCCATCAGATATCAAAAGCCCATAAATAAACTGACTGCCCAAGCGAAATAGAATAATAAAGCTAAATGTTTTTTTTTTAAATTGAAGTGACTTAGAAAACAGAAATACCTCACTGTATTGGGAATGATTTGACTAAAAACAAACTTACCTCAAGTCTAATATCACTAATATGTATCTTAAGTCCGTTTTAGTCTGACCTCTACCTTAAAGAAAAACAGAATTTACAAGGCCAACCGGTGGAATTCTTTTCTGGCGAAGAAGACTAGTGATCAAACGCACGTGGAAGCGACATACACAGTAGCTGGCATCCTGTTGAATTCCACTACGGCACAGGCCAATTTGGCGGGTTCAAGTTCCCGCGTTGCCACGTCTTTCGTCAGGAAATCTCCTAAATATTTCATTTCTGGAGAAGCCCGTCGGACGGACTCCACATATTTCTTTCTTGAGTGCATACCAATGTTTTTGGGGTTGTAACCCTCGACAGACTTGAAATGACAAACGAAGGCTCGATCATACCTCACTTCAAATTGTTTCGAAATCAAAACCACAGCGCTTTTGACCTTTGAAAGTCCCACCGAGGTAGAATATTAATTAATTAGTAATAATTTAACTCTGTTACATCGCATGATCCCTGCCTGACCCTCAAAAACAAAAACAAAAATCGTACATGATCGCTGCCGTCCATTCATTTGAGCGGCACTGGAAACAAATTGTACGGTGCCTTGTCACACACGTCCCATCATGTCACACGAGGGATTTTCTGACTTCGGCACTCGAGTATTTATTAAATATTTGCGCATGAAATATGGGTCGCTCCTTCAAAAATTTTATCAAAGTGACAAAGGAAACATAAAATGCTTTAATGTAATGTCTTGCCTGGCGTGCCCCGTCCAAATCAACAGCAGTCCGATCTGGATTTGTTTATGTTTTACAGACCAACAGTAAGTCTAAATTAATGTAAATTACTTTCTACGGGTAGATGAAGCGAGCTTTTATTTTTAAGATACATTTCGAATGATCAAATCTTTTTAATTTTAAACAAAAAGGTCACGTCGCAAAAAAACGGTTGCGTGGGAGGCTGTCTCCTCGCCTTAATTGCCTCGCGCTCAAAGGACGCGTCTCTCGCGGATACTTGGCGTCTGGTTTACTTATTATGTTCCGGTCTTAATTAATTTTATGACACCATGCAAACACCTTTCTATCGCGTACCAGGGCATCAATTTACGGCGCCTGCTGAGATTTTTTTTCTTGAGCAAAGCTCCTCATGTTTGAAAATAACTTTTCCGTTGCTCCATGGTGGGATTTCCACGAAAAAAGATTAACTACCCAAAAACGGAGAACTCTTTCAGGCAGAAGGAGAAAGGACAATGCTTGTCACAGTTTTTGTCCACCAGCATATAGCAATGAGAACAGTGCCAATGAAATACCAACGGCGAAGATAGACTGCAAAAGCACTCTTTCAATGTATTTATTGATTGTAGCAATTCACTTCACCTGAGGCTCTACAACCATATGAACTTGAGGATATCGTTTAAAGCCTGACCAGTGAGGGAATGGTGGAAAACAACTGCATATACAGGCGTTGGCAGCGAGATCACATGTTCCACATAAAAGTATTGCGCATATGTTCAGTATGCCTGGTCTATAAGGGCTTTCAATGACCTTTCCATCTCTTTCCAGCCTACTTAAAGCTGAATGGAAAGGTTTAAGGTAGACCCACATTGCAGGCTTTGGCGAGCAAAACCACAATCCTACTAGTATCATGTTGTCTTTCCACCATTCCCTCACTGGTCAGGCTTTAAACGATATCTTCAATGAACAAAACAACTGCCATGACTTATAATGCAGTTATGCCAACAGTTAAACAGGAACCAGGATAGATTGGGGCTGACTCCTAATTAGCCTGGTGTTGGTCGTTATTTTCTGCTTTTGTCTCCATCCTTCGAATTTCTTCAATGTCGTCGTCTTCGACAGTTTCATCATAATTCAGTTGAAATGGGTCTTAAAAATCTTTCTTAACATCAATAAGCTCCTTCTGAAGAGCCTTTTTAATGCAATCCAGGTGTTCTATTAGCCAGGTTGGATGTTTTTCACTATTCATAAAGAATGCAATCGATACTTGTCACCGATACTCGTCAGCAAACTGCAGTTGCGAAGTTGTTTCATGTTTGTTCTCGATGTGGATAGTCATGGGAAGAAATTGATAATGGTTCTCCAGAAGGAATTTCTGCCTGATGATCGCCACCCCGATTACCAACTAACTGATCATCTGTGTAGTCAATGTCCTCAGCCATGTATCCCTTACTTCACTTATAAGCCAAAGCCATAAGGTCAAATCATCCAAAAAGAAAGACTCGAATAGATATGACGAAGTGACTTTTAGTGAATTACAGGAATTTCAGGAGCATTTTAATTTGTAAGTAAGAAAAATAATAATTTTTAGTTCCATCAGTAGGGTGACAGTATTTTGCATGAAGTAAGAAGTAAAAAGTAAGAACTCCCCTGCGAGGCTTTCCAGTGATACAAGACAAAACTATAATTCATTATCAAGTATATATAAAAATATCTGCCTTTTTAAAATTCCTAGGATACAATAAAAAGTTAAAACCTACAAAACGCTTGTGGGATCAAGAAATTTATGTAACAATATTTGCCTCAGTATCTGTTTAAAATCCCCGTGATTCTTACTTAATCTGAGGTCTTTATCTAGGCTGTTCCACAAACTGACAATTCTGTACTGGAATGATCACTGACCACCAGCTATTTTAAATAAAGGGATATTTAATTGTTGTGAATTGCGTGTCATGCGGCCAGAAACTCGGCCTCAGTCAACTAGCTTGGATGTGAGGTAATCTGGGACTCACCCTGTCATACATTTAAACGTAAAAACAGTATCCCTTAGAATGCAGGTACCTTAGTGCCAACCGTTTTTCGATGGCATTGGAAAATGGAATTCAAATTCCATTTCCATTTTTTGTTCACATGTGACATGGAAAAACGGATTTGATTTTCATTTTTCGTTTTCGCATGACATTGAAAAACAGATCTGAATTTCGTTTTCCGTTCACACGGAATGGATTTGCTCCTCTCTCAGTTCCACTTCCACTAGGAATGCCCCCAAATGTCCACTCCAGGTACTTTTTTCCTTGTGTGATCGTCAATCGGATGGGATTGGGAATCTTTTCTAGTAGCCTCGGCATGACAACTTCTGAGTAGCTCCATTCTTCCACTCCTAAGGCCTGTAAAACTCTGCACTTCATTTCTGCAAAATCGAAGTGGCTGCAAATTCTTGGCTGGTCACTCTTGTCGAAGACAGGACATGGATTCAACAGTTTGCTTATTAGTGCCCTCTGAATCACGACCTTTTTCCCATAACGTTTCTTTACGAGCTCTATAGCTAACTCGTGATTTGCTGATGTCAGTGCAAATCCTCCAACTGCCGATTTTGCCGATCTCAGAAGCAAGCTCCTAAGGAAAATTTGTCTACGTTTGAAAGCCCATCGTTCATATGTAGGGCACTCTCAAATGAGTCCCAGAACTCTTGCCACTCACAGAGTTTTCTGTTCAACTTTTTTACTTCTAATTTAGGAAGCTTTGCTCGTAGTCTTTTGTTGTCTACTTATAAGTTGGTAACGTTAGCTTGGATTTACGTAGTGCGGTGCTAATGGTGAAGCTGGTAGAGCAGGTTGCACTGTCAGTCGTTCTTCGATGGCAGCTAGCATTTGTGTTGCGTCTGCCCTCAATCAGCCGCTCTATTCAATCTTGTCTGCTGCTTCTTCTCCTGTTACTTTCTCGTATTCCGCTAACTCAGCCAAAATCTGTTCAAGCAGCACAATCCTTTGAAGCTGTTCTCCTAAACTAGCTGTCCATTTCAGCAGTTCTGTTTTTCTAACGGTTCAATATTTTTCATGTGAACACTCGTCAGCCTCTTCCATGATTTTCGTGAGGAATCCATGATGGCCTGCTCTTACTTTTTTTTTAGACGTTCTCTATTGCAGCTCGAAGAACCAGTTGTTGTGGAATCTTCCACTGTGTTTGGAATATCTCCACATTTGCTGGTTCAATAAACAATCAGGACTGTATCTTTCACTTTCTTTGCCTTATTGAGTTTGTTCATTTGTACATCATAATCATTCTAAACATTCTACCCAAAATTACAATGCTCGCTAGTTTTATTGCTGCCACAAGTACACGCCTTGGCTGTGTATGTCCGCAAGCAAACCGAACTTGTCAAAGGCTCACTGTTACTTCTCGTGTCTAACGCCTGAGTATGACACCTATTTCCTTAACGTATCCCTGATTATCTACCCTATTATTATTTACTGCGCATAAACCGATTACAATCAAAACCACTAAGACTGATAAAAACAAACTGCGTCAATTCCATTTATCATAGGATGTGGTTATATGACTAAGATAATGTTTTACTTGCAATGCAAAATCAACTGCTCAGTAATTACGAAAAATAATACTAATAACGTGTTACATGTATTTGCCTAATGATTTTCCAAGAAGCTATCCTTTAAATCCCATGCAGATGGCAGAGCTTGCGTGATGAAACAGGCCTTATTATCTGTAACAAAGAAAAAATATCATTATTCACTGTACAATACAACCATGATCTTAGAAGATGTAAAGTTAACTGACAATTGTGGAGTTGACAGAGTTCATTTCTTACTCACAATATCAACACTTCCATAAAGTCCAATCCATACTACGTTTTTAGATGTTAATTGTATATATTTATGCATTTTTTGACTTATTTCAGTTGTTTTTATTTAGTACTTCCATGAACTACTGAGAATTTTTTTACGGAAATTGCACCATAAGTGTCAATTGATATTAATATTATTGTTACTTTCAAATACCACCTTTTTTTTCTCCCAAGAAATGCATGTTACCCCAACCTAGAGTTATTATAAAGAGCCATTAACTGTTTATTTTATCAATCTTTTTACAGAGTATGATACTTTTACCAAGTAAGTCCAACATCAACCTTTACAGTAGATTCTTTTAACTGTCCCTAAGAGCTCAAAGAAACTAATAAATACTTTCCTGTGCCAGTTCTTTGAAAGTGGCTGCTGAAAAACACGAAATAAAATTCATTGGCCTTGGGGTACCAGATATCATTGGGTTTTGATCAAGAAATAAGTCAGAGTTTTGAGGCCCTGGTGATACAACCTGCCCGATATCAATAAGCTATTGCACTATTCGCCTACCACAGTGAATTTGGAGAGTGCATTTCTTAATGCAGACATCACAGGGTCCACTCTGCGCAGGGAGTGCAGAACATTAACTCTTTGAACCACCAATCCTTGTTGTCTTGGCATAACAGCACAGATGTTTGTTATAATGGCGTCCAGATCAGTAGCTAATGGAGAAGAAAAATTTTTTCCTTTGACTCTCATTTCAAATTCGTGCTGCCTTCGCCGCAATGTCCTGTCAGAAACGCTAAGTGCAATATCGCTCCAGCAAAATAGCTGTTGATCATGTGTTAAGGTTTCCTAAAGAAAAGAAAAACTCATCAATAGGGTTGGGTGCCTTCATGTTAGCTGTTAACTACTCTGACTGAGGAGCCCAGATCGTGACCACCTAGCTCAAACTGCTGCAGGAATAGATAAATGTTCTGCAATGATTGAGGTTATTGTAGGGGAAAAACCTATTACACTGCTAATACTTGTATTATAGCATGCCCAATGATGTCTTGATTCCCTCGTCCTATGCTACAATAAGCATGGCCACCAATCATCATTGAAAAGGCTTTACCTTTATCTTTCTCCGGATGTAGTATAGGTAGGGATCTTTTGGATTAGAATCTGTTGGCGTTTCCTTCAAAGAAAAGCAGAAGTATACGGAGAAATTCTTACCAATCAAAAATTAGAGAACTACTTTATCTCTCCATAACATTTACAAGCCAACAAGTAGTAATCTATCAGACAAACAAGAATGGGGAAAAGCCAGTTGATCACTGTTTTTGTACAAAATAACAAACTACAGTATCAACCCTAGCAAAAAAGAATGCCGTGATCATGCATCACGGACCAGACGAATTTTAGGGGAGATGAACAAACGTGATTATTGATCTCAGTAAGAAGTTGTGATCGTGCCTGAAATTAATCACTGTCAACAAACAACTCACAGAATGCTAAAACAAAAAATGGACAAGCACAAAAAGTAAATTAACAAAGGACTAATATTGCTTCAAACTTCCACATACCTTTAATAGGCAAGGATGAAAAGGAGAGTGGATTACAGATGAATTAGTGACATCTACAAGTCTCCATGGACGAAAATGTGCGCATAACTTTGGATTATACTCTTTGTTTACACTTTTATTTAATCGAGGTGTAAAAAGTTCTACGTAATTGCCTTAAAGAATGAAGAATATTTGCCCAAAATGTTTTTCCTGTTCACACCCAAACTATACTTTTTTTTTGGAATAATTTTTGCAATTTCACTGCTCGAGTTTGTTAGGAAAAGACCTGTATTGAAACAGCAAGTTTCTGTTTTGAAAAATATCCATGCGCCATTGTCCTTGTAGTCACCTTGTATTGCTTGATGTGGCAGCAGACAGAAAAATCTAGGACATTAGGACCAAAGTTCTGAATATTTCCGTTTAAGAAAGGCCACAGTTTTTGGTCTCAGCTTGTCTTGATCATTTAAGGAGAAGTTTACTAGGATAAGGGAAGCGTTGGGTATCTTATCAGACCAAATCTCCCCTCCATGGCATTTCCATGGTCGCCATGCTGTCCTCCAGGAGCCTTTCAGATAGTCCACATGCGGACTTTTCCTTCTCCAAGTATTGCTGTCACCTTCCCAATGGCTGGTTGCTTTTTGGCAACAATGCAGCCACCTCTACATGACTGGGATCTGTATAAAAAGTGCAAGTGCTATATTTAAAAATATCATGAGAGCGCTGGTTTTCCACCTGAATTTATATCTTAAAATGATCGGCCTCTTACTGTCTCTACGAAATAATCATCAGAAACAGGGGACAATTATTACTAATCGGCCCCTGTCGGAAACCAAATATCATTTCCTGTGTGGTTTTGGTTTAGCTACATTATCATATAAATATAAGATAGAGAATGACACACACACTATACCTTATTTTCATACACATCATTTTGCCATTTCCGCCTGCAAATAGCAAAAGCTAGATGAGGCGGGCGGAGAGGAAAGGTTACAGCAATCATAACAGATAATATTGTGAAGTAACTAAATAAACTATGTGGATAAATAAGAATTACAGAAAAACAAGCTAAAGTTACAAAATATATAGTCTTACAGAATGATATTACAAGACAAATTTACTACTAACAGAACCTATCAATTATTAGTGCATTGAGTCGAGGATGCAGAATTTGCCTTTTTTTGTAGGAGAATGGGCCCTTCAACATAATCGTCCTCTGCATCCATTATCGACAGCAAAAAGTCATGAAAATTTTTTTTGAAAGCTCCTTTGGTGAGTTGACGAAATTCGTTAGGAATTGCATTCCAAAGTTTAGCTCCAAACCTGGAAAAAGAATCTTGATTTAGATTCAGTCTTGAAGCTCAAAACGTGGGTCATGGATTTTTTAGTGAGAATAGAAACATGCATTTAACAATAAATCTGCAAAAAACAAGATGTTTATGCTTTGAATATAATGTTGTATACAATTTGCCTTGAAAGTTATTTTGTCGATAATAGAAAAAAATGTGTTACACTTTCCATTGGTAGCCTCTTTAACCACTTAGTGAGTGGAAGTTTAAATATAATCCATTATTTGGGCTCTTCTATGCTATCTGTTTTAGGGAAAACGCATGGCAGACTTGAAGTGGCTTCCATTCCCACAAGTAATTCCAAATAGCCTATAGGAAGTAAGAACGGTCATGTCCTTTATCTGTATGTCATCAGGAAGTTAAATAGCTCCTGAAAGTAATAATAATAATAATGATGATGATTTATTAACAGATCCACTGGGTGACTCTTCCCTGTTAAATTACATTAATTACAATTACAAAATAACTCAAAATAAGTTATTTACAAATTATACAGTAGAGGCAGGATTGACGGAATCCAATTACAGTAAAACGAACTAATCGCTTTGTACTCTGTTTCTGAAAAAATTCCTTGAAAGTCTTAAAAAGGTTCTGTGTACAGTTTCTAATAGTTTTTGGTAGATTATTAAATAGCTTCGACGTATTATCTTGGAAAGTGCCGTTTTCGGTCAGGACCACTAATCTAATTGAATTGCTTGAGCGCAGTTTCTTGGGGCATTCCTGTTTTATTATTTTAAGATAATCTGGCCAAGTCTCAGCGTTATGCAAAGCTTTAAAGCATGATTTCAGGAGGTTCAGATCTCTTCCCTTATTGATTGGAAGCCATCCGATTTTAAGTACATCCCAAAAGTTCTTAACATAGTGACCGAGTACAAAACTTGCGGCAGCAAATTAAACCCGTTGCAAACAGCGAAGTAAGAATTGTCCATTCCACACTAGCATGCTAATGTATGCTAACGTAGAAGGGTACAACGAGTGGCATTCCATTAAATATACCCCTATATGACTGTACTCTCATGCCTTGGCACAATATACATCGGTTTTTGCGAAGGCAACAAGGTGTCTTGTTGTGTAACCAGGAGGGAACAGACACATTAACGGTATTTGTTGGGGAACTTGTAGGTACATCGCTAGGGAGGATTACTTTGTATGACTTTAAAAAAATGACACAATTGGTATGGAAAGCTATTTTTTGCCAAAATTACAAATGGCTGGAGTAAATCTTCAATCATTAGTGTATAATTACTAATCGTTGGTGTGAAACTGCGGTCGTTAGCGCAGAATTACTAATCATTGGTGTTAAACTGCAGTCATAACTGCAAAATTACTATTCGTTGATGTTCAACTGGTTGTAACTGCAAATTATTACTAATCAATGTTAAACTGCAATTAGGCAAATTATTAGGCAAAAATCGTCACTGTTAAAGTACAAATGGTCACCATCAACTTCAATTGCAACTGCTCAGCCGCAAATCGTTTTTTGCTACATTTTCATTACGGGTGTCTCGAAAACTAAGACCTAAGATCTCAGACCTAAGACCCCCTCCAAATCTAGAGGATGAAGACAAAATTAAAGTCATGCAAACATAACGTGTCGTGACTCACATAACAAAACATCCACAGAAATGACCCTTGAGACCTGTATATTGTATGTTTCTAAACTCTGTCATTTCAAGCGTCACAGTTTTAAATTGCCACAGACAAGAGATAGCCAGAAATGTCATGCGCAGGATAATTAAAAATGAGCTGATAAAAGATGTTCTACTGTTCTTGTTTTGAACATTCAAAGATTTCCTCAGTAGATATATCCATGATGATTAGACTTGTTTTAGTTTTCCAACACTCAGTTGTATTCTATTGCTCTGTTTGTTGCAATTTAATTTTAATCACAGAGTGAGGAACTTTATTTGTACCTAATATAACAAAACATTTTTGTGGGGCTGCCAACAGTACAAGATATACATTACTGCACACAAAATTGTTCAATAACCATTGAACATTTGAAAAACTCGAGTGCAGAATTAAACTTTATACCAAACACTAACACAGTGCACCGTATTTATCGGTAGAAAATCCATGGTTTTACAATGGTTAAAATGAATTTTCCCTAGTCCATATCTAAAAATCAGGGCGAATGCAACAAGCACACCCTCCCTTTACCTCAGTCATCACGTTTAAGGGAAATAAAGTAAACAATAATCTGAAAAAGCACAAGCAGTTTTTTCGTGTCACCACGGTTTCACTTCAGCTCCCTTTTTCTGCTCTCTTTAGTTGAACTCTAAAACTAAACTACAAGTCAACGAGTAAAACCAGAAATATGCAATGGCTTTTCCTGTATTATCACTATGGATTTCATATTCTGCTAATGCTTGGGTGCTCTTCCCGTGGGTGGCTTTATTTTTCGTCTCCAACAAACCCTATCGATTTTCAGTACTTCTAATTGGCCCAACATTACTAATCATACTCTTCCGCTCAAAAATGTATTATAAAGACGATAAAGTCACACAGCAAAGACGAGCTCCTGCTCAAGAATACTTAGCTGTGTAAGTTTGCTCCTCACTTCACTAGAAACTTTGAGAAGCATGGTACTGCTGAAATAAGGAAACCTTTCCATAATACAACTTCTTTTCACACAGTAATATTTAGTGGTGTACTTTGTGGAAGGTAGCTGTTTTCCTTTGTTAGTTGGATCTGGGTACACCCATATTCCTTCATACTCTAGTACAATGTCCAGTGGCACAATAATTGGTCGCCTTGGAATGTCGAACAGGCACTGTATGCATTCTACTGCTTTTGGACAATTCTTCAAGAAACAAAGCACCAGTGGACAATTGTTATATGGTGGAACTTTTGTACACGGCGCCTCCATAATAGTACTTGTACTGGTAATGCTGCCAGCCTGGCGTGCCTCCTTCCAGGCATTCCTTGACTTCCCCCCTTTTCCCCACTCCCTCTTTGGGTGACTCCAGCAGTGCAGATTTTGTTGCCTTACACTGTTCACCTTTTTGCGCGACACATTATGTTCAGGTGACTCTAATTTTGTCTTCGTCTTCTTTTAATTTTGGTCCTAGTTCTTAGTTTTCGAGATTTGGAGGGGGTCTTAGGTATTAGTGTTTGAGACACCCTTTCGTTTCTGTACAAATCGCCAATCACTGGTGTTAATATCAATCAATTATCGACTTGCAATCTTTGGCAACCAATCAAAACTTTGAAAATAATTAAACCAATTCCTGACTAATCAGAAGCTCTCTTGCAAATGCACAAAGTACGAAACAACATGTTGAAAGAAATTTGGTCTTTTCTGGAGGAAATTGATTCTGTTTTGTAGCAATGTGCCGCTCATGAGCCAATGCGGGATGCTGTTATGTTTTGCAAATGGCTCACAGCTTTGAAAATTGTATTACAGTTCTACAGCACATTGTTTACAACGAAAGATTTACTGGAACTGGACTTCTAGAGGAACTAGTTCTCTTGTTGTGTCGTTATAAAAGTGATGGGAGCACAAATTATTTACTATGGAAGTAACTAACTTATCACAGCCAACGTCAGAAGCACTTAAGTGGTGATGCCCATGTTCTGGCAGTAAGGGAAGACCCTTCATCCCCATAAATTCTGATCAGGTAGAGAGAGTTTTTAATTTCAGTGGGTTTAGTGTGGAGGAAACTGTGCCTACCTTGCTCATCAGTCGAAGCACTCTCAACAGAAGATGAGAGGAGTTCTAAATATGTAAAAAGAGGGAAAGATACTGTTAACTGTTATACTTGAATCTGGACAATAAAATGCATCACTTAATTTTAGAGTATCCAACAAGTGGATTACTAATGCTGTTAGAACAGCTACTTAGAATAGGAGTGCGGGTTCCATGACAGATTAAGGGAGTCGCTGTTACATGTTGATCCAATACACAGCTTTGTAAAACAACTTCGTACTGTTGAAAACGTACTTACAGTGTGCCAAATGCCAATTCCCTTTGGCATATATATGGTTGCATTGTTTCATACAGTGGAGAATGGGTATACATGACGAAATAGATGCTCACACACGTCTTGTGCTTTATGGTCGTTTCGCCCAAAGTCTGTTCGCCTACGACTACAGTCGATTCGCCTATGTCTTACAACAGTTGATTCATATACTTTATGTGCGATCGCGCTTAGATGCTAGTCAGTCGATTCAATTCCTAAAGTGGGACTTTGTGTGCTGAATCAACCAACTCAATATTAACCGCTGCTTTGGCGTTAAGTTGCCTTTATACTCATAAAATCAAGCCTACAGAAGCTAAGTAATTCTAAATTACAAGTCTGCGTTTACATTTTAATTTGCTTCATCTTCATTCAAGGAAAAACAAGTTATGCAAATTTAGTATATTCTGAGTTTCGAATCACACGGTTCTCTAATTACACACAGTAAGGATGAAGCATGCTCGTTTCGTGACATTTTAATTCTAATACACTTATTACATGCAGGGACGTTTAGGTTATCTGAGTGACACCCGCCCCTTCCCGCCCCTAATTTAAATAGTAATTTATGTATGTAAACCTAGCTTAACTGCGATGCTTATTTATTTCGCTATCATAAGCTCGAAATTCCAGCACTGATCTAAATTACATTCAAATTAAATAAAATTCAACTAAGAAAACTTAAACTAAAGTAAAGTCAACCTAAGAAAACTTAGCTTAACTTTCATACTTGTCAATGTTGAGATCATAAGTTCGTAATTCTAACTTAATGGAGGTAATTTAACTTTACTTCGATGCTTATCGATTTCGCGATGATAAGTTCGAAATTTCAGCCTTGTTCTACCTAAACTTAACCGCCCTAAATTAATGTGTAACTTAAAGTAGTTACGACCTAAGAAAACTTAGCTTAACTTATAACTTATCAAAGTTGTCTATTTCTTACTGGTTACAAGCAGGTTAATTCAGGTGGGAACAGCAGCGGAGTAATTGTGGTGCATTCTTGTTGCCTGTCTTGTACTGCTCCCAGTCGTCCATTAGTTTCTGTTGGAGTTGCGTGTATTTCCTTCTCTTTATGCTCTTCAACTTCTTGTCTGAAACAACCTTGATTGTTATTGAAGTTAAGCGGGCTTCTCGATGAAGAAGTTTGATTAAGAGGTAAAACTGTAATCTGCATTGGCCACCAGCTCGGCGATTCAGAGTATTGTACCACCCCTCTATGTCATTGTTGGTCCGGATGGGTTGCTTGAAGACACTCCAGTCTTTTGAGGTGTTAATGGTGCTCTTAATCCACTGCTCCTGGGTGTAGTCAGTAAGATTGCAGAGGGGCTGGGTCTGTGCCTGAACACCCGAGGCGCACAAACATCGGTCTGATCTTGTGGTGAGGCAGGATCAGGAGGGCCATGAGTTTCCGGATGAACTGGTACATTGCGTCATCGTTACTGTATGCAGTTTGGAGACCAAGCTCTTACACCTATGGTAGACAAGTGGTTAAAATCTGTGACCTTAAGGAAAACCTGCTACTGACTAACGGACTGCTAAAGGTGATGTTACATGGGATGACGTTTGTCCTAACGCTCTAACAGTTGACCCTAATGTTCTAACAGTTGTATATATCTGTTTCATAGAAAACAACACTGAAGCTGTGACATCACAATTTGTTTGTTAAACTTTAATAATCAGTTTATTGTTTTTTATTCACCTTTTTTTTTCGGCAACTAAAAAAAGGTTTGACATGAAATAACCTTTCTCCACAGAGCCTAGGTCCAGTGGAACATGTAGCCTTGAAGCTGCACAGATGGCATGGAGGATCTAAGCGCCTTCCATATGGCCTTTTCAAAGTCTAGGGTGACCTGTTGGACACTGGGCTGAATTGGCAGGATGCGGATTATTTTCTTTATTACCTAATTTTGTGAAGAGAAAAAAAAAATGATGTTAGGCATGCCAGAAATCCTATGACACCGTGCCTTAGGATACATATATAACTCTAAATAGATGACTACCTTATTGTAGTCTTTTGTGCTCTTCCCAGACATGAGGACGAACACCATTGGTACTTGTTTCATGTGATCGCCAGAGAGAACGAACACATTAATGGTTACCAGCTGCTGGAATGGTTTGCGCCTAAGTTTAAAAGTACCATCAAGATACGAAGACTTGGCTTTTGCGAGGATTGTAAGTTGTTCATCTCTAGCGAAGGTGAGATTCCTTCTTTCCTTATGTTGTTATGTTATGGTAATATATTCTAATTCGCCACCCTGTTCAAACAAATGTCAAACATTTATCATGTAATAAGCAACCACAATTGGAGTGTGTCGACATGAGCCATGTGCGACCTTCTTTTTAATGCCTTCGTCAACAAAATAGATGGGAATGATACAACAAAAAATAAAAACTCGGAAATGTACAAAAGAATCTAAACTATGCTTGTATAACAATGATACTGTAAACATGCTAAACCTTTCATATAGCAGCATGCAAAAACTACGTCCAAGAGAAACTGATAACCCCTAGCGTTGATGAGTTGCTGGTTAGAAAAGAGCAGCTGGGGGAGCGCACCATGGAGGATTCTGAGTGTACGTCATCCTTTAGCGAGTTCACAATGGTAAGAGATGAAGACGTCTTAGGGTTGATTAGGGGTTCAACTATTAAGGCATGCGCATTGGATCCACTTCCAGGGAGTATCATGCGGAAATGCTATTCTAGTCTTGTCCCTTTATTTAGAAGGGTGATTAATTTGTCATTGTCATCTGGATTGCTGCCCAAGGAACTTAAGGTGGCGCTGCTATCCCCTATTCTTAAGAAATTAAATGCAGACTTTAAGCAGTTTAGTAATTTTCGCCCTGTATCAAATTTAAAGTTCCTATCTAAATTGATAGAGAAAACAGTGTTTGTGCAATTGAATAGCTATCTTGGCGAAAATGATCTATACGAGCCTCTTCAATCAGCGTACAAGATTTTTCACAGCACCGAGACTGCACTTCTCACAGTTACAAATGACATTATGCTGTCATTGGATAAGGGCGAGAATGTTTTCCTTGTTTTACTGGATCTGTCGGCAGCATTTGATACCGTTAACCATTCCTTGCTGCTGGCACGACTGCAGAAATCATTTGGCATCAGAGGAACTGTACTGCAATGGTTCGATTCTTATCTTTCTCAAAGAACTCAGTTTGTAAACATCAATGAGGCGAATTCTACGGTACGAGATCTTCCCGTGGGTGTTCCCCAAGGTTCAGTTCTGGGACCTGTTCTCTACCTTCTGTATACTGCGCCACTTGCTAAAGTGATATGGCTTAGATTATCATCTATACGCCGACGATACTCAGTTATACTTTGCATTCAAATCGGTGGATGTGGACGCTGCTAAATCGAGGGTCAAGAACTGCATTTCTGCAATATGTCGCTGGATGGATCTCAACGAATTGAAGCTAAACCACGACAAGACGGAGGTCATGCTTATCCACTCAAAGCATCGACCCTCTCCATCCTTTCAGTCCTTATGTGTTGGTGATGAGAGCGTGTCTGCCTCTCAGTCGGCTACGAGTCTTGGTGTTATCTTTGATGAGCACATGTCTTTTCATGCACATGTGTCTAGCATCTGTAGATCATCATTTTATCATCTCAGGAACCTATCTAGAATAAGGAAGTATTTCACTAAAGAATCAGCAGAAGTTGCTGCTCATGCATTTGTCACATCGAAACTAGATTACTGTAGTGCATTATTATACGGCCTACCTAAGTGTCAGTTACAAAGCTTGCAGTATGTACAAAACACGGCGGCTAGAGTTGTGTTGCAAGTAAGTAAGTTTCAGCATATCACACCTGTTTTGTGTGACCTTTACTGGCTACCGATTCAATATCGCATTATTTTCAAGATTCTGCTCCTCGTGTATAAATCACTGAATGGGACATCGCCTAGCTATTTATCTCAGAAACTACATTATCGTTCTTATGTTCTTATGCTAGATCATTGAGGTCTGTTAGTAATGAACTTTTAATGCAACCTAGATCGTTTACCAAGACCTACGGAGATAGAGCATTCGCTGTTCATGCACCAAGAGAATGGAACTTAATACCCTATGAAATTCGGAAGTCCAACACCATCTCGAGTTTTAAAAGATCACTTAAGACGTACTTGTCTACTAAATTCAGTAATAACGGATCATTGTTTTTATAGATTTGTATATATTGCGTTAGTTTTGATTTTTCCCTTCTTTTTATCATTATGAATATGGTTTAATAGTTGCTTTAGTTTTATTTTTTTCCTTTTTTACCCATTGTAAATATAATAGGATATGGTTGTAAATTTGTAAATATTTTTCAATAATGACTGTAAAGCGCCTTGAACATAGGATAAGAGCGCTATAGAAATAAAGTTATTATTATTATTATTATTATTATTAGCTACTGCGTATTTAATTAATTTTGAGGTCGTTGGCTAAAGGATTCACATTCCCAATAATCGAAGAAGCACTGTCAACAGCAATTGGTAGCATGAGTTGAATGACTATAATGGTGAATGCTGGTATCGGCATCAACCTACAATAAGGAAAGAAAAAATGCTGTTTACACTTACTAATCGATCAAAAATAAACAACAGCAGCTGAAAAATAAACTTGTCGCTTTAAAGCAATACTTACCTCGAAATAATTCACTCGACTTGCCAATAGCCATGAATATTATCAGTCAAATTTTACTTCTTCAACTGTATTATTAGGAGAAAATTGTGCATATGATTGTTATCGTGAAAAAACGAAAAACACATTTAGTCATCTGTCTTATGGAACAGCACAAAGACAACAACGGCAGAAGTAGAAAAAAGTTGTTTAATCTTTACTCACCTGCCATGCATATGCATGAACCTGACTTACGTAGGTTTGGATGAAATACTGCCGACAGAATTTCGAGCAGAATAAGGTCAGGACAAAATTTTGCAGCACTCAAAGACGACCGTACAGGACGAATTTCAGGTGAGTCATGGCAAAATCGGTAAGCAACCTTAACTGGAAAAAAATTTCACTGTTTAGTTACATATACCTGTTTTTATTGTTTCCGTATCTTTCTCTTATTCTTATATAAACTAGTTTCAGCAAATCCTAAGGAATTCGAAATCTTTACCATGATTGAACAGAACTTCTTTAATCCAATTAATGCAGTCCCAAGGGAAATACACACGCCTCTTGGAAATAAAGGAGGGGATGCCTCTTTGGTATCCCCTAACAACAGGCCATCACAGGAAGCCCAATATAATCTTTTTACCATCTATATTTTTTCTTGTTATTGCTTTTTGTTTCAGAGTATGGTAATGTATGATATTGACTTTGAAACAAAGAAAAATAAAGTTTGAACCACAACATATTCATAGAAATATATCTGGGGTATTTGAGTTTGAAGGCTGCTGAGATCTAAGCAAAACAACGGATTCCTGATTTTACACTTGTGAACAGTACACTTTCACCTACTCAAAAGCCTTTATGCGGAAGGCTCTTCAGTCGCATTCCATGAAGTAGGAAATGTTTGACACGCCATAGGTAGGTGGCCACCCAATACCTCATTGCTCTGGTGGCTGTGTCTTCAGTGAAGTCTGAGGAGGCTCCCTAGACTCGCAAAGCTGCGACAACATGGCAATCAGGAAAGCTGCTCCACATATGTACAGAAGCACCTGACCATATAAAGGACGATCATGCTCACAAGGGTTCTTAAATTTCCTGGTAAAGGAATTTCTGACAGGTCCTTTGTGTATTCTCTTGAATGGAAGACTTGCCCATCTCTTCGACTCGCAAAAGTTCTTCACCCTCACTGACCATCTCCAGACCTGTAGTGCTGAGAAAAAGGTTTAGTGCCACTCTCTCCTGAACAGAGACTGTTTTTTTAACTCTCCGCACCCAATACGTCGATGCCTTCTTCAACTGCAGTTGCGTTTGCCCTGTAAATTTTTTAGGGTTAGATAAGCATGCTTTCCATTCTTCAGGAAATTAATTGATAAATTCAAGAGTTAAAGTAAGCGAACTAATGGATTACCTGATGAGTAGTTGTTCGCCAAAATGAAGACTGTAATACTGGGAATCATGTTGAAATTTGCAGTGTAGTGTTCAAGGTTTCATCAGCCTCTATCACACTGTATATTTAGGTGCGTAGGATATAAAATGTATAGGTTTGATCTGCATAGTCTAAACAAAATGTATGGGTTTGATTCGCATAGGCTAGACTGGTGTTGACTTTTTCGACCTCTCTATCTTGGTCTGGAACGGACCAAGTGACCAACAGACCATTTTATAAAATGTGCAAATGTACCTTTCTTTATTCCCACACATTGTATTCCAAAAAGCCAAGGTTTCTGGTTGCAGTGACCGCTGCTGGATGTTTTCAAAATGTCTGATCTATGACGTACTATGCCTTGTGTGAAGGATATCTAAAAGGCAAGTTCAATCAATTACCTATTGTTGGGTCAAATATGTAAACTTTCGAAGGCCCTTGCATTCATTTGCACCTGAAACCAGCATTTGTTAAATACATAATTAAGAGGCTGACATGTGGCTTCTGATTAGAAATATGCCATTCACTGATTCTATAATAGAGTCGATTCATTTCTGATTTTCCATCTCCACTGCCTCCTGTGAAAACAGTAATGTAAGCTAAGCAACTTAGTTTTAGGTTAAGTCGAAAAGATGGAAACTGAGTTTGTTCTAAAAGAAATGGTGCTATTATGTTATATATATCGCTCACCCATGATCGGCCCTCCACCAATTGAGATTATAATAAAAAAGGAATAAACCAACACACAAATCTATGCTACAAACCTGTGAGGCAATGTATCTTGTACCATGCACCAACCTTCACGTGGTCATTTGCATTTTCGTAAGGGAAGCATGAAATACCCATAGGGGGCCCAAATGCCTTAATGAACGACGAAATGTGGCAAAGTTCATGTACCTTTATTGTCATTGTCTTCTGGGCTAAACTACAACAATAATAGCATTTAGTTTATTTAATTTCGTAGACTGCTTGCCTTAATTAAGTTCAGTTAAATGCTAACAAAAAACCTAACAATTTAACACATATAAACGTAGGAAAACATCTGTCAAGAACTGAATTTATTTTATGCATGCTCAAAGTAGACGTGCTGGACAATGGTAATCACTTAGTCGTTTGATGTCGTTTCATCAATGGGCCACCCACACTGTCTAACAGGCTAAACAGTATTGTTTTCCAAGATTGTGCGATTCCTAGATAGGAGGTCAGTGATGCCATCTGAGAGGCTGGAGACAATTAGGAATCTCTGTGGGATGGCGATTCATGCAGGCTGGTGCTAGTTGTTTGAAGGTCTGCAATTTCAACTGAGAAAGGGCATCAGCAAGAATTTTGTGCAAACCTGGGATATGCTTTGCGTTAAAACGAATATTCTTTTCCAAACACACAAGCACCAGCCTTCGTACTAAAAACATCAAGTACTTATCCCGGTATGACTCCTTATTGATAACATGAACCAAGGCCTTATCATCAGTAAAGAAAAGGATCCTTTGATTCTGCATGTCATGGCCCCATAAATGCAGCATCAAAACAAATGACACCAGCTATCCGGCTATTGACCATAACACCAATGTCTACCTAAGACAGCAGCATAACCCAAGGTACCAGAGGCGTCAGATACAGTTCTAGCTGACGAGAACTTATCCACTGATCAGCAAGAAAAAATGAGTGCCCATTAAAACTTGAGTGAAACAATTGCCAAACCAACAGATCTTCTTTCACTTCTTTAGAAAGTCGAATAAAAAAAATGATGTTTCTGTACTCCAACAATCAAATCGATTAACCTGCACAAAAAGCCTGACCTGGGACAACAACCGTATAGGCAAAATTGAGGAAACCTGTCAATGACTGAATCTCGTGAAGAGTTACCTTATGCAATACAAAGGAAATTTGTCAGTATATTCCCAAAAGGTCCTAATTGTCAAGGTGAATTGAGAATTGAGATTAACCGAAATCCATTCTTTACGTCAGTTTTTGCTAAAAAAAAAAAAAAAATTGGGACCCACAGACATATCAAGCCAATGACATAAGAAACAGTTGTGTAATCCGAAGGAATTCCATCATTCAAAATGGAGCCTCTTGGATAAGGAAAATGGAGAATTAAACAAAACTCATCCTCAACTTTGTTGGGAACTAATCCCAGGGGTGACATACGAAAGACTGGAAAAGGAGGGGATGAAAGATGGACAAAAAGATGGGCATCAAGTTCCTTAGACAGCTCAGCACTCACAGCCTTTGGATTTTGTAGAGCCGAAAGCAGGTTGGGGGCCTACTGAGAACAACGAGGTCCATCAAAGTGCAAAGGAAAACCAGATTCTAATAACTGCACAATTGAGTGGTCATACCCAGAAACGAAAGAAAGCATACGCCTAATGTTCACAGGGGTTGATAACTGTTGAGCTGGAGTGGGAGTGGTCGAAGAACAACAACAACAACAACAGTTTTATTCAGTATTACCATAATGTACAGGTGTTACCGATTAAAATAACAATAATAAACAGCTAAATTTAAGGATATAAAGATATTATGGAACGGTAGAATTAACTATGTTTCTTTCGTCTTTCAAATGCTTGAAATATGAAATTAGCAGCTAGCCTACTGATATGTGAATCAGTATTGTTATCATGGATATTGTAATTTATAAATAGTGTATTTCGGTCGTTGATTTTAATAAAAAGAGTCTTTCTCAAATCATATATTGTATTGATCACAGCAAAATAATATGTGCGGTTCATTTTCAACCGAATTTTGGTTGCAATGATCACAGATTTTAAGGTCTTCAGGAGTTTTGAGGATTGTAAATCTTCCAGTTTCTACTTTTAAATTATGATTTCCTATCTTAAATTTGGAAGCTACACGCCTATGTTCAGGATTCCGGATATGATTGATGAATTCAGAGCGATTTGTTTCATTTTTAAAGATGGAGTAGAATTTTAGTTTTTTATTTGTTCTTATCAAATTTAGCTGGTGGTTTTTCAGATGTTTTGACAAATTTTTCTCAGCTTTGGATAGGAAAGTAGAAGGGTTTTTCAAGTCAACTGATTGTTTATGAATATTATGTTGTGTACTCAAAAGATTTATTTTATTCTTTAGACCTGATTAATTTTCCTCGGCCATTTTATCCGATATGTTTAAGCAGAGTTTAGCGATGTTGTCAGGGGGTTGATTTTCAAGGTGAATCCAAAACTTGAAAATGTTCATTGTTATTTGTAAATTTAGAGACAATCTATATAGGGTGAATAGGGTGGAGGTTTGGTTGCACCTCTGTTTTGTGATTGAATCCCACCAATTTTGGCACAAAATTACAGTTTAAAGCACGGTGGGAGCCCTTACATTTAAAACAATAATGCCTAAAGGAATACAGTCACCACCCCTATGGTGAGTAAAACAAAGACCCCTAGGTATACAAAGACTAGACATAAGCTTTCCAGTGCTTGCAGAGGTTTGCGCTCTCTCTGCAAGGACCAGGTTCTGTGTGCAGAGCCAAAGCTCCCAATGAATGGTACCCCATGGAAGTGAAGTAGCAGGGGCCTGTCTCAAAAACCGGAAAACGCCAGTTGTGACCCCTTTCAGGAAAGTCCTGCATGGTGGAGCAATACTTCATAAGGCCCGGAACATCACATGGAAAGCAGCCTGTGAAAACGCCCACAAACACATGGACCCAACTATCTATAGACACAATTCTCTTTGGCTTCGTAACGGGCTCAAGAGCCAAACAGGGTGAGTAGCCATCACCAGGATTGGTTGGCCAAGAGCAAACCAAAGTAAATAAATTCATTGTTCCAGGTGTTTGTTTTAAGTTTCAATGGTGCCTGTGCATCTACGATGTTTGATGAAAGTGCAACTTTTATCGCAATAGCTAGGTGGCCACCTAATACCTCATTGCTCTGGTGGCTGTCTGAGTAGGCTCCCTAGACTCGTAAAGCTGCTGCAACAGGGCAATCAAGAAAGCTGCTCTACATATGTACAGAAGCACCTGGCCATACAAAGGACAAGCATGCTCACAAGGGTTCTTAAATTTCGCAATAAAGGAATTTTTCACAGTGACCTTTGTGTATTCCCTTCAATGGAAGACTTGCCCATCTTTTCGACTCGCAAAAACGTCGATAGTTCTTCACCCTCACAGACCATCTCCAGACCTCTAGTGCTGAAAAAAAAAGGTTTAGTGCCACTCTCCTGAACAGAGACTTTTTTCTACTCTCAGCACCCAATACGTCAATGCCTTCTTCAACTGCAGTTGCGTTTGACCTGTAAATTTTTGGGGGTTAGATAAGCATGCTTTCCATTCTTCTGGAAATTAATTGATAAATTCAAGAGTTAAAGTAAGCGAACTAATAGATTACCTGATGAGTAGTTGTTCGCCAAAATGAAGACTGTAATACCAGGAATCATGTTGAAATTTGCAGTGTAGTGTTCAAGGTTTCATCAGGGTACAAAATGTATAGGTTTGATCCGCATGGTCCCTTTAAATACACTAGGGGCTAGACTAGTATTGACTTTTTCGACCTCTCTATCTTGGTCTAGAGCTGACCAACTGACCAACAGGGCATTTTATAAAATGTGCAAATATACCTTTCTTTATTCCCAGACATTTTATTCATCACTAAAAGTACCATAGAAATTCTAATTCACAGTTTTGTTAGCTCGAAGTTGGACTTTTGTAATTCTCTTCTCTTTTGGTGCCCAAAAACAGGACATAGTTAAGCTGCAGTCCGTTGAAAATGCGGCTGCTTGAATTATAGCCGGTCTCAAAAAACGAGATCACATCACCAAGACCCTAAGAGATCTTCACTGGCTTCCTGTGGAGGAGAGAATTGTTTTTAAAATAAATTTAATAACTTTTAAAACATTGAATGACTTCGGTCCCCGTTATCTTGAAGATATTTTAAAATTTTATCATCAATCAGGGACATTACGGTCATCAAGGGATCATTTACGCCTTGAAGAACCAAATTTTAACATGAAAACCTATGGCCAGCAAGTGTTTTCCGTTGCTGCCCTCCGACTATGGAACAAGCTCCCCTTTGAAATTCGAGCTTGTTCTGATGTTAATCTTTTTAAATCTAAGTTAAAAACGTTTCTTTTTAAAAAGGTGTATGACATTTACTTTCATTATATTTGTTTTTGTTTCCTTTCCTTTTTAAGATGTGTATGCTATAAATTTCCCAATATGTACAGTAGTGTTATATGTAAGCTTGTGATTAATGATATTCTTATGTCCTTTTTTACATTGTAAAGCGCTTAGAACAGCGATGTATCAGCGTTATATAACTTCCATTATTATTATTATTATTATTATTATTATTATTATTATTATTATTCTAAAAAGCCAAGGTTTCTGGTTTCAGTGACCGCTGCTGGATGTTTTTCGAAATGTCGGATCTGTGACGTACTATGCCTTGTGTGAAGGATATCTAAAAGGCAAGTTCAATCAATTACCTATTGTTGGGTCAAATATGTAAACTTTCAAAGGCCCTTGCGTTCATTTGCACCTGAAACCAGCATTTGTTAAATACATAATTAAGAGGCTGACATGTCGTGGCTTCTGATTAGAAATATGCCGTTTACTGATTATATAATAAAGTCGATTCAATATTGATTTTCCATCTCCACTGCCTCCTGTGAAGACAGTAATGTAAGCCAAGCAACTTAGTTTTAGATGAAGTCGAAAAGAGCGAAACTGAGTTTGTTCTAAAAGAAAACTGCATTTTAAAAGCAATGGTGCTATTATTTTATAAATATGGCTCACCCATGATCGGCCCTCCACCAATTGAGATCATAACAAAAAAGGAATAAACCACTACACAAATCTATGCTACAAACCTGTGAGGCAATGTATCTTGTACCATGCACCAACCTTCATGTGGTCATTCGCATTTCCGTAAGGGAAGCATGAAATACCCATAGGGGGCCCAAATGCCTTAACAAACAATGAAATGTGGCAAAGTTCATGACCTTCATTGTCATGGTCTTCTCGGCTAAACAACAACAATAATAACATTTAGTTTATCACGTTTATAAGAAAGATCATTTATAGTGGCCTCTTTTCATGGGTGATCGATTCCTTGTAAAGACTATAAAGTTCAAACTACATAGAGCTGTATATGCATTTGATTCTTCATTTTCATAGACTGCTGGCCCTAATTAAGTTGAGTTAAATGCTAACAAAAAACCTAAGAATTTAACATACACCTATTTCAATTAAGGTTGCTTCGGCGAAGAATGATTCATGATGCATGATCCATGTTTCATAGCGCGCGGTGCATTACGAGAGCAAGCGCAGTTTGTAACATGCCCGCGCCATACTCTGAAGACCTCCGTTGGAGGGCAATTTGGATCAGGCATTTTTGTGGGCATTCAGAGGAAGAAACCTGTTTCCATCTTGGGATATCCAAATGGACTCTTAGGCGCTACTTACATGGTTATTTTGTTTCTGGTGATGTGAAAGCAAAGAAGATCAGAAGACCTCTGGGAAGCTTGCATTTCCAGCCGCCAGAAGAGCTTATAATTATGGAGGCAGTACTGGAAAATGCAACAGTGTCCTTAAATGAGATTTTTGATCAAATTTACGGAAGCACAGGCTCCGAATTCGCCCTTTCCTATCTTCATTATTACTTCCAACGCAATGGAATAACACGCAAAAAGGTAATCTTAATATTTGCCTTCCACTTGCGTGGTTTAAATTGTCTTATATTAGCCTAACGATTTGTCCAATTTATAGGTTCGACAGATTGCGTCGCAGAGAAACGAAGAACTTCGACAAATGTACTGGGCGAATATTTGTTTGTTTGATGCTGATATGCTGGTGTTTTTGGACGAGAGTGGATTTGTAAGTTGGCACGCGACTTATTTACATGTACAGTCATATCGCATCAAAATTTATTTTTCTTTTTGGAAGTGTTGATCACCAGCCAAGGAAATCCCACAAATACTTAGAATAAACTATTTTGATGATATAGCTGACTTTTGTCCCGAAATTGGCCAATTTGACGCCAAAGAAATTGTTGCCTCAAAACCTGCCTCAGCAAACATGGAATGTTATTAAACTTTTTTGTCAAATCTCTTTGAACCACTTTCTCTTTACTCAAAAAATTCGTAAATTATTTAGCTTAATGTGCAAAGTGCAGTGCGTTTTTGTTTCACTTGCTTTTTCCGTTCTCCAAGTCACTGGGCTTAACTGAAATCCTGTTGTTGTTTTCATTGTTGTTGTGGTTTTATACTTCGTTCATTGGAGCGGCGGGCTACATTAACCTTGTATCATCCTATGTGCGTGTGTTCAACACATGAAAGCATAATTTATGAGACGACAAAATGCAAATTCTCTTGAGAACAGCTCGAGGTCTGCATTGAGAAAACAAAACATACAAGCCGAAAAGGTTCATTTGACTTGCATTTCTGTAAGATAACGAAACCCTGAGAATCGCTTTCCCAATGCGTAACGTTGATGAATAAGGCATGTTTGGGTTATTTTGGTTATTCATAGGACAAGCGGATCAGCAGAAAGTACGGCCGAAGTTTTCGCGGAATGCGGGCGGAGGTAGTGCGGCCACATGCTAATTGGGGTCCACGCATTTCAGCCATTCCCATCGCTTCAACAGAAGGCCTCCTTGATGTAGGGATCTATCGCGGAAATGTTAACAGTGATGTCTTCTTGGATTTTGTTCATGACCACTTGGCCCCTAATGTCAATCCTTTTAACGGGATAAATCCGCGCTCGATCGTTGTAATGGGTAAGTTCATTGTTCTTTGGAAAAAGATGTATAGGCTCAATTAACCATGCAGACTGATACCTTACTATTCTTTTTACTTTTATATATAGTGATTATTATCTCACAAAAACAGCCAGCCCACTTAAGAATCGTAACAGAGATACCAAGCTCAATACCCTGTTCAATAACAAGTGAAAAATGAACGATAAACAGGCGTTAGCTGTAATTTTGGTAGAGGGATTTCGGCCAGGCGCAGATGCATTGAAAACAAAAGTTGAGTTATTAACCTTATCCTTTCTGTTATTATTTTGAAAACAGATAATGCTGCAATTCACCATACTGCCGACGTTGTGAGGGCAATAAACGCCACTGGTGCTCTACTCGTCTACCTCCCTCCATACAGCCCCGACTTCATGCCGTGTGAGGGAATAATTTCGCAAGTGAAGTCGTGGATCAGAGAAAATGATCATGAATGGCGAATGTGTGATCAACCCGAAATCATGGTCATGGAAGGATTTTTAAGCGTTTTCGACGAGCAAGTGCAAAACTACATTCGACACTCAGAATATCTGTAAACTAACATGCACTCTACAGGGACGTAATTAGTCAACCAGCCCTTAAAACTGACCTGTTAGCCCACTAGTACCTATGTTTTAGGCCTGCCGTGCTTAATTTGTACTTAAGCGGGTCCCGTCCTCTTGCCTCAGTGGCCCAACGGCGACGACAAGCCACTATGTATATTAACCCTCTCTGATCAAAGTGGCAAGATTTAGGCCAGGCTGTGAACGATTGACATTTAACTCTTGTGTTTGATAGACCAAGAAATAAAAGCCGAGTTTTTTCACGTAATTTCACGATTTTTATTATTCATGATTATTACGCCCACAAAAACAAAAGTGTGTTCTCTTCTGTGTTTTAACTTTCCCGACATAAATTTGGTTTTAATTTTAACAATCGTTGTCAGAATTATTGATTTTACAGTATAACAAAACAATGTAATGAAGCGCAGGATTATGCCTGTTTACTGGAGCCCATTCAGCTCCGTTAACAGGATGCGCTTCTGATTCTCAAATTGTGTGGAGTCCAAGACATCAGCATCCTTTTATGTTTCAACCCGGCTTCCCGGTGTTTGCAAACCTTTCTTTTACAGCCAGAATTATAACTAAATATTTCTTGAAACCTTTTCTTTCTATTTGCGGTGAGAAAATGTTTAAAGGCTTTTTAAAGATCTGTAAGCTTCTAACAAACCTGATACTCGGTCAGATCAATGTCTCAAATCTTACAAACGTGCGTAAACAAAATAGCTGCATAAACTACGCTCGACTTCATTGAATTAGGAATAAAAAACAAACATCAAATACAATAATTACTTAGGCTTACCACTCGAGATGCAGCTCCTGAAAGGGGCAAGTAACACCAGTATCGCTTCAGACTTTGCAACCCTCGTACGCATTAAGTAAGGTGAAAGCGAAAACGATGCCATGCGAAATCGGATTTCCGACTTTGACTCAACCAAAAATCCAATAAACAAACTAGCCATGAATAACAGAAGACTCCTGATAGCAGCTGAATTTCATCTTGTACATCCAGTGGAAAAAGAAAGTTAAAAACATCACAAGTTGACACAAAACTCTGTCAGCTTCAGCGGTCAAAGTAAACAAGATTCAAGATGCTGCATAAATTTTCTGCATGAACTCACCTGTCAAATTTTGACCAATCAGAGCATAAAAATTGGACGTAGAGCGTGACCAATGCGTGAACATGGCAAGAAAAGTCAAAAGCAACTGTCTTCCCTGCCAGTAGCAGCTGGATGAATTTTCGCGTCCAAGGTCAGTTTGAAATCAAAATTTTAATTGTGCGGCACATAAACACAACATATTTCATATGAATTTAAAAAAAAATTCAACTTGAGCCGGGGATCATTTGAAAACCAGTACCTTGTCAGCTGATAACTTCAAAAAATATTTGACCTCGATGGGTCAACACCTGAGCCCGCGATACAGTCAAGTGATACTGGTCAGCGGATACCTTGTTTTGACAGCTGTCAATTGATCACAGCATTGATGTCCAATATGTGTATTGGACATCCTGTGCTCCGATCCAAACTAGCTAGAAATTATGAGACTGAACATTGATCGCGATCTAGTAAAATAATTAACTGGTCAGTGGACAGCTTCCAAATAAATCACGTCACCTCAATGAGTTGACACGTGAGCCCGCGATACGGTCATGGGATACTAGTCAGTGGCTATCCTGTTTTGACAGCTGTCAATTGACCATATTGTGAATGTCCAATGTAAAAGATGTGGACTTGGCAAGACACGCCTGAGACACCCCTCCCTTCCTTTTGATAGTCTCCCCTACCCCACCCGTACAATCCGTAGACGCGTACGCTCGGTCAATCACGTGACAACCAAACGAAAAGAGGTTGACCATAATCTATGAGTATGGGGCTCTGTCCCACGCGCGCTTTGTGCGCGTGGGAGCCCCGCTAAAAAAGACTGCCATATTGTATAAATTATTCTGGTACAAGGTTTTGGTCTGCTGAAAATTAAAATTACTCAATCACACCATGACCAACTCATGAGTTCTAAAGTTTGAAGGGAAACTCTTGAAACCAGGTTCATAAACATTTTGAGGTGTACATATTTTATACCTCACCTCACCTAATTCTCTCTATATTCCCTTCAGGTGATTTACGTGTAGGGCTTAATCGATCATTTACGGTATATCTCTTTCAGTTGTTAACATTAAGTTACACGTTCCTCTTGTTTACATACTACAACATAATTTCTGTAGATTCAGTGCCAATGTTACTCGTTACCGATGAAATAAACTATTTTCAATTTAACATGACTCCTCTGTAATTGTCGGTGTATGACATTTGCAGACTGCAGACCACAGACCACAGATTGCAGATTGTAAATTAAAAGACACCAAAAATCTTCCTAATATAGGTGACACCAAAAATATAACATCGTGTGAAAGTGAGAAAGTAGCCTGGGAACAAGGTTGATATTTTTGCGCAACGTTGCATTGGCCTTATTTCCAAGATGCTGTTGGCTATTCTTCACGGACGCGACTCTTTATTAACTCATCCGGCATATCGATAATTGTGTTTATTCTTTATTCTTCTTTGATTATTTTGCATTGATAATGACAAGTAGCAATGCCCACTAATGCCTATCTAAATAGCAGTCTTCTGTGAAAAAGAGTTTTTAGATTGCGAGCACTTCGTGCTCACTACAGTTACATCGACAAAAACAACTAGGATAGATCACAGACATTTAACAAATTTAAATGACGTATTTCACCTTAGCAGTATTTAAGGATATGCTAAATAATCTAAACCGAACAGATCCTACCTGGACACGACAAATTACCGGAAGTGCATTTTGAATTTCTAAATAGGCAAATCGACAATGGCTTTTTTAACAGGCCAATCATTGCTCATACTCAAATCCTAGTACACAGGCGGGGCCCCTGTAAAATAAGGATTCCGGCACTGTTTCACAGACTGACTTATATAACCAAAGTTTACTTTCGTCTGTGGTGCAGGCTAAATTGCTAGCCTGTTGCTTTGGATTCATGAGCAAGTTTTTGACATCGGCAGACATTATTCTGCTCTAATTCAATACGAGAAGAACAGCCAACAACTCCTTCAGGAATGAGGTCAGTGTAATTTGCGTGAAAAATATAAACTTCGCTTCTAGGCCTTACATGTACTTCTCGGAACAAGGTAATGTTGATGATGATGCCACCTTTATTACGATATTTTTGGTTTCATTCAATTTACAGTCTTACTGCCTCATGCCTCATGCAGTCTGCAGTCTGCAAATGTTGTCACCACAATTGCATTCCACATTAGACACTTCTTCGCCTTCATTACAATGTATGATATGTGCAGTCACTCTGAGTGCCTACTAAAAGTCTCAGAGGACTATTTTTCTAGAGGTATGTTGTTGGTCTGAACATTTGCACAAAAATTACGCCAACAAGTGAACATATATTTTACGCCATATTGAAATCGTTGTTCACATTGTAAAGTGCTTATAGCAATAGCACTAATATCATATTGTCACATGTGAAGATCATCCAAAAATTATTACGAATAACATGTAATTTGTGCAGTGCAACAATATAAGCCACATTTACAGGTCTTGACCTTAAAAATTATTAACAAATGTCAAAATGCAAAGTCAGTTTTATAGCACCCAAAAAGCATTGAACCATTTCACACTACCTTCATTCTGAGTGATAATAATAATTATTTTATTCAAAATGCAACTAAATATAATTTTTGACATGTTTGCACGTCCACATCACTTCAAGCAGCCAGAGGAAATATTGCAAGTACATCCCTAAACTTAAACTCCTTAAGGACAAAGTTGTTGTGTCATCCAGGCCCCTGAACCTGATTAGGTCCATTCCAAGCAGCCGGAGGCCTCAAAGGTTCTTGAGGCAATGAATTCCTTAGAGGAAGATCAAGCTGGAGTTAAAGTTGGTGGAACAAAGAATGTTAAGGTTTTCCTTAAGAAAAAGCCAAGCGACATCGAGGAGGAGGAAGTTGCCAGTCAACTTTTTAGTTCCCTCATAACTGCTAAGCAGTATAAGGAACATTACAATAAAAGGGATGAAAAGCTCTCCCATTCTTATTTAAAAATTTTACTTAAAAAACACCCTCATGAAGCTGAATTATTTGAACAGTTCACTTTGAGCTTCTTATTTATTTTCCTTCAAACTGTGTTGTTTCCACACGGAAGTTTTTGGGTTGAAACCCCAAACCTCTTGTAACAACCTAACTTGACTGTAGTATTATTAATGGAGAGCACCTCAAAACATAATTTTAAATTCTACAATATACTATCTTGAAGCAAAAAAGGAATTGAAACATCAGTTATTGCATACATCAATAATCATGACAAGAGATACTGTTCTTTTAAATTCCTTTGTCAGAGACAGGCATTTCTTTTTAGCAAGTTCAGTAGTAAGTAATTATCTGTTGAGACATTGATATTATATGTGTAAGCCCAGTGTTTGGCCACTTAAGACAAGCTTATTGATTATTGCGAGGGGAGCAGGGAATATTATAGTTGACCTTATGGAGGGGGATGAGTTTAGGATCAAGTTAAACTTTTATCCACTTTATTAACAGCGATTTATAGACAAGAAGATTTTTAGAGGAGTAAAAAAGTTAACATGACTGTACAATAATGCCTTGTCGTGGTTACCCTTATCAGGTTCACATTTTCTCTACAGTAGAACCCTGCACATAAGAACCTAGATTTTTGCAAGTAAGTGTAAACAAGTTCTTTTGTAAATGAAGGTGATTACCAGGAAATTGGGGTAAACCACTTCTTGTATAATATGAATAAAATATTTCGTTTTGACCCCATTTGATATAATAAGAACCTGCTATAAAATCCTTGCTTAAACAGATATCTATTTGAAGGGTATCTAAATAGAAACGTTTAGCATAGCAGGCTCTTAATTTTTATGTTCTTACACGCAGGGTTTTACTGTTTGCAATATTATCAATTGGCTGCGGTTTCTTTATATTTAGTGGTGTGCAACAGTTAGCAGCATAGCTTTGGTATGCCAATCCATCATTTTATGAAATAAACTTATACCAGTTTCTGTTCTTGAAATAAATCATATCTTTGTCTTTATAATTCTCATATACCATTAAATTGCGGCCCTTATCTGCAGGTTATAGATTGTGGTCTGGATGAGTGCCTGTTAAACAAGGATAATAATTATGCAGTAATCATAAAATTTTAATTTTTATCTTATAAAAGGGCAGCAAATACACTGGGCAAGCATATTTTGTTTCATGTTTTTCCGGCTGCCCCAAGTTTCCCAACTGTCTCAAGCCAAAGAATATTTTCAAACCGATATTTGATAGAAGTGGCATATTCCCCGCCCCCCCCCCCGGACTTCACTTTGATGATTGGGTGTTATGTTTGAATTGGTAGAAATTAGAGAGAAATTGGGGAGTTTTACATTCAGATAGAATAAGAACAGTTGGTGTAAGGCCATCCACGTCAGCTTTTTCCTTCTCTTCCTCCATGTCTAGTTCAGCAGAAGGTTGAACAAGACTAAGAACAACCTCTACATCTCCATCGTCATTTTCTATTTCCTCTTCAGGACCTTTTTCTTGTGGGTTGATTTGTTCCAACACTGCTCGTTATCTCTTCACCTCTCTTCTCTGATTGTGTAAACAAACACAGGCCGTGTTGTTTGAAAATTATTTCACAGGTTAAATAGGCCCTATGAGATGCAGAGCAATGCAGTACAAATGATCTACCTTCAAGGCCACAAGGGCAATTGCAACGAGGAAAGCAGCTGTTCGACATGCCTCCAAAAAGGGAAAACGGTGTTAAGTTGTCACGCATTACCGCACAATTGCATTTTGTAGTCTCCAAATAAAAGTGTAAAACGGCTTAGTAAAAAAACATAAAAAATATGATTATCACAGTCTAACATCTTACAAACGGTAATCACTTCAACGGTATTGTATGGTAAATTATTTAATGTCTCTTGTTACGTGTTACATCAGGTTTGGCCATTTGAGGATGACATCCAATTACGTAGTCGAGAGGATGTCCTCCAGACCGGTCAACCATACCAAATATCTTGAGTGAGGTTGCTTCAATTACTGTGTGGCACAAAATTTCTGCAGGAGTTTTTTGGCGTTTGGCAACTTTGTAGAAGACTAAGTAGAGAGGACTGAAATGGACTGGGCCCGAACCCTGAATCGTGGGATGATGCAATCGAATGTAAGTGGAACAACCGTGTGTCAAGTGCAGTAAAGATGTTGAGTTTTACAGATTATTTGTTGTTAGCTGTTGTTTTTGACCTGGATTGGGCTAACAATTTTTTGTGTTTTGTGGGAAACTAATTTTTGCGATTAGGACAGTTTGGTTTTTTTGCTGGGAATTTATGTTTGCAATTTTCAGAAAGTACCCAGTACCCAGCATTGATAATAATTTCGTTTTAATTGAGTACGTGCAATAGAAAGACATTTTTTTAAACAATACTATGGTGTGTAGCCCATGTAAAACCAGTAATTCATTATATACTGTTCTGTGTCTTTACAAAAGAGACTAGTTGTAATTGAACAGACACGATTTCTTAGAACTGTATTTTTGTGTAGTGAATCACAGAATATTTACCCAAGAAACTTTTTGGGGTAATTTTTATTTGTGGGAACTTGTTTTTGCAGATTGGTGGAAAAAGCCCAAAAACCGCAAATTAGAACCCACAAAACTTTTGCACTTTTATAAATCCTCTACTGAGCAGAGTGAAAATGCCATATTTACTATAAGTCACTTATGTCCAAGTGTCAAAAGTTAGCAGCAAAGGTCAAAATGCAACTTTGGTAAGGCCGCATGAGTTCATTATCTTGAGGCAGTTCTTGTACCCAGAAAATAGCCTAATGTTTGGCTGTAGAATGCCAGTATAAAGGCATTAAGCTTTGATCCGCTGCTTCATATTCAATTAAGTGGCAGTTGTTGGAGGCAAATGTTGTTAGCCTCCATAAACATATTCGATGTTAAGTTTTTATCTTGCCATGCTGAACAAATGCTTGATGCCCATGAAGGTGCCAGAGTCTATCAAAAGACTTCCCAGGAAGCTTGACGATAGACAGCATAGGAAAGATATTTAGGCAAGTATATATAAACGTCAAATGTCTCAATACTCCAATAAAACCATCGCGCTAAAAATTTCTCTTGTTTACTTAGTTAAACAATGATCACTCTTAAGTCACCAAATGATTATAATCTCCTGTCCTCTTATAGCCAATGAGATCAGAGCTTGGCTACTTCATTACAGCAGACCAGTCTTGAGCAGGATACTACTCTCTACATATGTTAACCAGTATGCCTTGCTCGTGTGGGCCATGTTTATGTTACTTGGGAGAGAAAATTGACAAAAAGGACGAAGATAAAAGTCAGATGGTGTTGGATGATTTCACCCGGTCATTGCCCACAATTTACTGTAAGTAGTCCAATAACTGACCATTACACGAACTAGTTAACATGAAACGACATCAAACGACTAAGTGATTACCATTGTCAGGCACGTCTACTTTGAGCATGCATAAAATAAATCCAGTAGATGTTTCCCTACGTCTATATACACCTATTTCAATTAAGGTTGCTTCGGCGAAGAATGATTCATGATGCATGATCCATGTTTCATAGCCTGCAGTGCATTGTGGTAGATCGCTTTGTAGGCGGCCGGGGAAGTTTAACTTCGTGTATTCCTGTGCGCAGTAACCCGCGAAATGGAGACAATAAAGATCTGTCTCAAAATCCTAACGGAAAATAAGAAAGCTGTGAAAGAAAGTTTTCAGTTAAAACAAATTCCAAAATTTGCAAGTGCCGTTGAGCTAAAGAATTATATTGTAAGCGAGAAAGTCAAAGCTGCCAACGTGGAAAGCCTGGAAATAGGCTACTACGGCCCTCCGAGAGGTACTCGCTTTGCCATTATTGATGAAACTACCCTGGCTGAGGCGTATTCCACCGAAAAGCAAGAGTGGATAGTGATATGGGTATGGACCCCACCAGATCGAGTGGCCAACAAACGTCAAAGTCAAAGTTCCACGGCAGTCGCCAGCAGCAACGCTAAAAGATTGCGCCTATCAAGTAGGTGTTAAGAACCTATTTTCCTTTAAACTCCGTTTGCATTGCTAGTTTTTGTTCGTTGGTTTTCCGTTTATCTGCATGCCTTTTAAATTTTAAGGTGAACAGCACGATGGGGAGGACGACTTTTCAGACATGTACAAAAGATTGGTGGAAAAAAATGGCTCGGAATTACCCGATTTTAAGCTCCGAGTGTGGGCCAGGATGCTGGTAAGTCCAATAAAACAAACCAATTACCTTCTGATGTCAACCTTTCAGCTCTAAAAATACTAAATAAACTCGTAATGTAAAGTTGTTTATTATTGTACGACTTGTACACAAGCCTAATAAATGCAGATGGAAAGAAGGGCGGCGACAAGGGCTGCCAAAATGTTGCATAAAAAGTGGATTCGCGCTCTGACTATTAATCTTCATCGCGATTATTCCAATTCTCTTACTTCGGTAAAAGTAGGCGAACTCTTCTTAGAGTTAAACTCTCGTACTCTACAAAACGTTAAATTTAGCATTTTGACGTGGTAGTCGTGCAGTGAAGGCAAAGAAATGTACAAAAAAACGTGATACACGTGCGGAGTTGTTATTTTGCTAATCACTGAACCTATTGTTTTGTTTTACGTTCTTGTTGCAGTGTTGTTATTTTGCTAATCACTGCACCTATTGTTTTGTTTTATGTTCTTGTTGCCATCGACTTCGTCGGATCCTACCTGATGTGCGAGGAAAAGAAGATTCGTTGAAAATTTGCTTCAATTTGCATATTTACACAGGGAAAAACCTGGACTTAAATCTGGCAGTAAAAATGGCTTTAGCAATGGCTTTAGCATTAGTAGTTTGAAATTTTTGCAGGACCAATTAGCGGTTTCTGATGGAACAATTTTTGTGGTTTACAAGATGCTTGTCATTTGTACATTCTGTTCTTTTGGCAGGCAAATAAAGTGTGGAGCAGCGAAGAAGAATGTCCTCAGCATTCGTTTTTTATGGGCAAAAAGCCGAAGCAACAGCAGGGGCCTGCGGCACACACCGCAAACCAGAACAAGGTGAAGTATTACCCAAGAGTCACGGCCTTAGGAATTTTTAAAAGTTAATAACATTTTGGGGGGGGGGGGTGGGGTGGGGGGAATAAGATCCACAAATATTGAAAAAGGTGTCGTGAATTAAATAGGTTAGGAATACGATTATGATAAAATTCCCCCTCCCCCATAAACTGAGAAACCTTTAAACGAATGTATTGCTTTTGCCTATTTCAAGAATTATAAATTAGGAATTTACGCCTTCTTTTCAGGTGCAGCTTCGTGGAGAAATCCTAAGACAGTTACGGGAACTGAAAGATTTAAGGGACCGGTCATTATTTATCACCTGGGGGGGGTCGGAGGATTTTGGGGGGGATCACTTGATTTTTAGGAGAACAGAGGGGGGGATCAGTCGTAACTGAGAGCCCAAAAGGGGGGGATCACTGAAAATTTTGGAAGGATTCAGAGGGGGGACCACTCAAATCTGCTTAAACAATGCCAGTTTGAAAGCATACAACATAAATGTGCCCATTCTGCTGGGAGATGATTGCATTTGCAATCTCAATTTGTTCTATTAACACAACTTTATTTAAAAAACGGAAGTCTGACACACTGGCGAATGTGTGCATTTCAATTTATATCGAGAAAGCTTTGTTTTAACGCTTTTATATTTTTCCTTTTATAACGTGCTCATGACTTAGCTAATCTTCATCTTTAAACATGACAGGTGAATTCTAAATTGTGAACTATATAAACTTCTGATAACTGAAACATTGTAAAAAGCGTGTTTGTTTAAACATAAACCATTTATCGCCTCTCCAGGAATGGGCGTCCTGTGTCAGCTCTATACTAAATTCGATTCAACTGCTTCATCTGCCTCATCTTGAGCCTCATCATCCCATTCAACAACTTCATTTGCCTCTTGAGCCTCGTCATCCGATTCAACAGCAACATTTAGTCCCCTTCGGCAGGTTGACCCTGGACTTTGTGCCCTTAAAATGGCCGCTACTTGCTCTAGATTTTTTGCTAGGGTCGTGCTAAAAATACCCTTTTCTAGTAGCCATAGCAAAGGGTCTAGATGCAAACGATCTGCTGATAGGGACTTGGCGGACTGCTATTTGGCACTCTAAAAAAAGTAACTTTGCAGTTTCAAGCACTGATTGCAGTTTCAAGCACTTTGCAGTTTTAAGCAAGATTGCTTGTATGTCAACTGAATTCAGATGTCTGGATCCAGACTAGAAAAAGACATGGATCAAGAGACACTTTTAAAAAAAGACTGCGCGATAACGGCTTTATTATGCTGTAAGTACATCATAGTTAGAAGTACTACCTGTATATGAACGTTTAAAACACTAAATATACAAGTCGAAAGGTGAATATGGGTACAAAAACATGGGGGGGGGGATCACGAAAGTTATATATAGTTATGAGGGGGGATCACTTCAATAAAATAACATTTAAAGGGGGGATCGGCTAAATTTCATCGTGTTTAGCCCAAAATCCTCCGACCCCCCCCAGGCGATAAATAATGACCGGTCCCTAAACTTCAGCTTTAAACTCGAAGACTCAGGATTTTTAGAGACACTTTAATACTTGTCTTCCTGAATGAAAATTGTCGTCTCTGTATATGTTTCGCCGAATTATATTTCTTTTATTGATTGTTAGTACTGTCACTTGTAATTTTAATCGCTGTGCCGATTGTTTTCAGTCGTTCAGTGAACAACGCTTCCTGGAGTACTCAAAATGCCGCGCGTTAAACCGTTTTAAAATAAAAAAGTAAACATAATAAATTCTTTATTATGTTGGAGCGTAACTGTGTCAATGTTCATTCAAACGCTTGCCACTGCTAGCACTGCAAAAGTCAGAACTGGCTGCCCGTATAGATGATTTTGAAAATTTTTTTAACGGTTTACGGATAAAGCCCACGTGTGCTTCGATCGTCCTGAATATTGAATGATAGCAATTTGTATCGCAATATTGTGAAATACTGCATTGTGTTGTCCGAGGTCTGTATGATAAAAACAGTGCTTCATAGTACTGTTTGACCTCAGATGTGATGTATAAGTGATATAAAAGCTTGGTTTACACGCACCCAGATTGAGTTTGACTAATAGTCGCGGGTCGCGGGTCCAAAGTCTCTGTCGCGGGTCCAAAGTCGCGGTCGTGGGTCCAATGTCGCAGCAGGGGAAAATGATTTGGAGTTCGAGGTAACTGAGTGAAAACAAGTTATATGAAAAAAATATAAAGGGAAAAAAAACCGTTTTTATGCATGATACTCTGCGGTAGCCAATTTACAGGTTATGGATGTTAGAGTCAACAAAATAATGTCTCAAGAAAAGACCTAAAAGAAAGAGCTGGCCGACTTTTGTGTTCACCGCAAGTTCATTTTGTTTTCTTTCTATCGGACCCAGTTATGTATAAACTCAGCTTTGAATATACTTATGCATAACAGTATCTGATAAAAAATGTAACCATGAGTTACCATTTTTTTCTTCTTGTCTATGAATTGGTCACAAATTCTTAGGGGCGGTTTCCCTGGAAAATGTGCGATACACTTGATAGACTATAAATTATAAACGTTACAACAAGTTAAAACCTTTTTTAAAAAAGGCTACCTCGCTCGAAAAGCTACGAGTCTGTCGGTAGAAGAAACAAGAACTGTTTCAATTTTAACAAATGTTTCGGGCAAAAATAAAGAAAACGGTTGTTGAAAAACGTCTTGGTCACAAACTGCCAAAATAAACTCTTTGCACAAGTAACTGGAAAGAGGAGGAGAGACGTTGGGCTTGAAGTGCCAGTAAAGTACATTCAAGCGGGTATTCAAGGCATGAATTTCACAAGTAATATTCCACAGCAAGAGGGGATAAAGATTTATCCTCTAATGTCTACAGAAAGGAGTTTGTTCCCACTAATGATTGAAATCCGGAATCCAAGTTCTACCAAGAGAGAATAGATCATAGTCTCTTGGTTCTACTGACAAAGACTTGAATCCAGTACCTGGAATCTGGAATTACTTACCTAATTTATTGTCTTTTCTTAGCTTTGGTGGAGTTGATAACTTACCGTTTTCAGTGTCTGGTTTACTTTCTTTTTCAGCTTCATGATATCGGGCGTTATTATTTCCTTACTTACTTACTCACTTAATTATTTATGATGCATGCTTTCAAGATTTGACTGAGACGCACATTGAATGGCTTCCTATTGTCAGGTTGTCCTGGTTGCCATTTAGGTGAAGAGAACAAGAAGTTATATTGAACACTCTGGGTTGCCATCTCAGTACTAAAAATAAAAGCATTAAGCGAAAATCTTGCTTCGAGGAACAGACTCCTTTCTGTGGATTATTACTTGTTTCCATATTAAATTCATTCCTTGAATACCGCTTGAATGAAGTTTCATGCGCCTATTTACATTTTCTTTCAGTTTTGCCGAAAATATTTGTTAAATATAAGAGTTCTCGTTTCTTCTACCGACAGACTCGTAGCTTTTTGAACTCGAGTTCGCTTTTTTTAAAAAAAGGCTTTAAGTTGTTGTAACGTTTATAATGTGTAGTCTATGAAGTGTATCGCAAATTTTTCAGTAAATGAACCCCTAAGCATTTGTGAGCAATTCATCGACAAGAAGAAAGCAATGGTAACTTATGGTAACTTTTTTATCAGATACTGTTATGCGTAAGTATATTCAAAGCTGAATTTACACATAACTGGGCCCGATAGAAAGGAAACAAAATAAACTTGCGGTGACCCTAAAAGTCGGCCAGCTTTTTCTTTTAGGTCTTTTCTTGAGACATTATTTTGTTGACTCTAACATCCGTAACCTGTAAATTGGCTACCGTAGAGTATAGTGCATAAAAACGATTTTTTCCCCACATATTGTGTTCATATCAGTCGTTTTCACTCAGCTGTTACCTCGAACCCCAAATCATTATCCCCTGCCACGACAATGGACCCACGACCGCGGCTTTGGACCCGCGACCGCGACTTTGAACCCGCGACCCGGGACAATTAGTCAAACTCACCCAGATTTGTTGGCAAGATTTTGTAAAGTAAACTTGTCGAACGCAAAAAATTCAGGCGGAATTTTTTTTCCAGGCCTAATTAATCTACGGTGATCAAGAGCTATTATGGCTCTTAATAAATGTGATGGAAGATGATTGCCAGTTTTTTGGGTGTACTTATGAGGCTATCAACTCGATGTGGGATTTGGTTCACTCTTGGGCTGTTTGCAAATTATTTTTTGTAAAATCACTTAGCCTTTCCCTGAAAAGTCACACGAATGTGCTCTAAAGTTAACTGAATTGTGGAATACAAGTTTATTGTTTGATTTAAATTATAAATTTATTAATGGGAGCCTCGCTTTTAGCCCTGGCTAAATCTATATATTACATTTTTTAAGGGCTATAGATATAATTAGTTATCTGTAATAACACCAGACTATTTCTCATGGGAGCTTGAGAAAATAAATGTCAAATTCCACAAGGAATGTGAAAACACAGGTGAAACTGAAAATTTCATGTGTAAGATGTCATTTTGTAAGATTTGACATATATTTTCTCGGGTTCGTATTACAAATTTTCTTTGGTGTTACTACAGATAACTAATTACATCTATAGCTCTTGAAAAATGAAAAAAAAAGAAGGCGACATTGTTTAAATTACTTTGGTACAAGGTTTTTGTCCACTGAAAATTGAAATGACTCAATGTCCTCGTGGATTCCGTCTTAACATGTTATAATTTAAAAAGAGGTTTCAATTTATAATTGCTTACAACAACAACACCTGCAATTGGTGGAGGATAACGCCAGCAATGTCGCAGCCTTCCACACAGACGTCATCAATGACCTACAATGTGAAGTTTTTGCCTCTCAAAGTAACATGGATCCTTCAGAAGACAGCCAATTTTGCAGCTATTGCAGAAACTCTCCCTGTGTGATTCTCCCTGAAAATCTACTATCCACATTGAAAGCACAAGGCCATATGACAAACCATACTAAGAGGAAAGGGGATTATAAAGCATATAGCAAAGAAGAGGCTTGTGGCGTGACCCCGTTTATTTAAAACATAAAGAAGGCCTTGGCTGTTACTTCAAGAATGTGAAGGAAGTTATCCTGATCTGTGTTGAGGAGAACTTCGGGAAACAATGGCCAAATCCAGATAGGGTGCCATACAGTGGGAAATGGGAAATGAGCAGATAAAAACCATGCCAAATAATTTTAAGGCTTTTGAAGACAAAATAAATAGAATATGGTGAGGAAAATATTCCATGTGGTACAATTCAAGTTGCCGTCATTCTATTAAAGACTCTCTATTAAGGTTAAAGGGTACCCATGTCCCTTTGTGAAGTGCTTCATGTCAAAATATGCGAAAGCTTGTGCGTTACAAATCATTTCTGAAATTTCTTCACGCTTACGTTAACAATTGGGTAATTCTCTGAAAATTAAAAAGGCCTAGATTCATGAACTCAAGTTTTAACCAACTTCTTTTCACCCCAAAAGTAACTGGTTTTCCTGGAAATTTAGGACAATATGCTTCTTATCGCCTAATTGACTTAAGGCAGTCTTTATACACGCTAACATTTGCCTACATACATACATACATACATACATAAACTTTATTTATCCTCGGATTTTAGTGTAGCTTACATAGCTAGTATCTCCGATCCTAACTAATTTTAAAAGTTGCAACATATATAATATAATATTAATTAATGTAGTATTAACTAAAACCGTGCACTAACAATTTGGGCTTGAATTCACTATAATCTACAGTCTTTAAAAAAAGCCTGAAAAAAGAAGGCTTATTTACATGCAACGGCTAAACTATTGAACCGATCTTTTTGCCTTATCAAATTCGCCGATGATGAAATCCATTTAAAAGTTCACAAATCACGTTCAAATCAAACCATTGTTTACGGGTCATGCCCAAGGGACCCAAGGTGGCTCCGTTGTCATTACAGGCGCAATTATGAACTATGACAATGAGTAATAATGAATGAATGAGCTATAACTCTTTTCAGTTTTTCGATGGGTATGAAACTTTGAAAAGAACTGCAGGTGTCATTTAGCAATAATATGAAACTATATAAAATATTTTCATTTTACTGCTGGTAAAATTTTTTACCAGTAGGTGCTTAAGTGGACTCAGTCTACTTTTGAAAGAATGGTAATGTGTATATTGCAATATTGCTCCGAAGTTATTGTTCGTTTGAGTCAAAGTTAACCGCGCATGTTAGATCAACAGTGCCACCAAAATTCCAAAACCACTTTCATTTACACGTGAATGATAGTCTTGGGATGTTAACCCTCGGAGGTACAAGACGGGGGGGGGGGGGGGGTTGGATGCCATCCCCCCATTAGGTTTTCCTGAGTTTTTTCCAAAAGGATAAAACATCGGCATCTGATGTTTTCAGAAGCTGTTCGTTCATCCGTCACGCAGATTTTGAGGCAAGTTTGATGATGGTCGGCTGCTATGGTTACGGAATATGACATAATAAGTAGCAGGTGGTCAAGCCAATTTTGGGTGAAAATACATGTTTTTTCAGCTTTCAACAATAAAATTAAATATTCTGGCAAGAATCCTGCAAAGCGCTTATTTATGTGTCATCTTCCATGTAAAGCACAAAAAATTACCATTTCTTGCAGTTTTATCCTGATTTCTAATTCTTGGTAAAATCCAAGATGGCAACCATTGTTGGTGACCTCACAGGCCTCCAGCAGTGCCATTACCCATGAAATATACCTCATCTTGTTAAGAAGAGGCTTTCCACTTAAGGTAAACTCGTTTCAAAATACTGCAACATATCAAAAACTCCGTGGAGGGGTTCTACCCACCCCCCCCATTGTACCACAGTGGGGGTATGAATTTGCATGTACATCCAAGGGTTGACAACCACGACTCACGAACAAATACAAACTTAACTTGAGTTACATGAGAAAATCAGTATAGCCCCAGTCACTAGGAGTAGGCTAATTTGTTCACTTTCGGGGGTTACAAGGGCAGCTATTTACAAGTTCTCCTAAAAGTTCCACGAATGGCACCTTCCTCCTCACTGCTGGTACAGGTGTATTCACCTCTAAGCATTCGCAAAGATGGAGCAGTGCCACCTTAGTTTTCCGAAACTCAGATTTATTGACCAGAGAGCATACGTTGTACTGGTCAACAACAATGGGATGACGGAGCTGCAGGGAAGAAAGCACGTTTTCGTTTGCAGTAGCAAAATTTCTTTGCTCCTCTACAGCTAAGGTGTCTTCTTGCGAGACCTCAACCTGTTGCTGGCACACTTTTAGTGCCAGTCGCGAGAAAAAGGAGGACACTTGCTGTAGTGTCAGGAATTCAGAAACAACAAATAACCTTTCCCCATCTTTGCACCTGGAACAGCGCATTTCCTTTGCTACAAAGGCAGGGTCAATCTTAATGCTGGTGGACTGGCCGATATTGAACTTTTCCTCCAAGTAGGTTTTCCGCTTTTGGTTAAAACGGTATGGTTTCTTCACTTGTTTCAGCACCCACCCTTCCTTGACCTCCTCACCTTGATGTGAACTGCCAACTGAGCTTAGTACTGCTCGCAGTGCAGGAATAAGCCCTACGCTCTCCTGCAGGCAGGTGGTGTATTGATGTTTGGCCAAATCCATCAGGGTGTGCCTTTCTGGAGACAGGGTAAAGGCCTCTAAGGACAAGTGACGTTCTAGGGCAGATACTCTTTGAAAAACTTTCACACGACCTTCCTTAGGGCCCGAAAAAGCACTGAACAGATGCCTTTCAGGGCTACTTTGCTGAACTTTGAGAACTTCAGGGGCTGCCTGGGGTCTAGCATGCGTTGAAGCCGATTTTAGAGTAATTGGTTTAAACCCACCAGCCGAAAAAAGAAACAGTAAACCAGCTATAGGTCACATCTGTCAAAAGAGTAGGAATATGAAGCATACGTTACAGCAGAGTTACTGAAATGAGTGATTGGAAAAAATATTTATTTTCTGTGTGGTGTAGTAGCAAAAACCTTATCCCAGTGAGGTTACCAAAATTTTCAAGAAAATGATATTAAAGGGAAAAATATTTCTTTTACGTCTCCATTGTTTCATGTGCTGCGTTTTACAAAATACTGTGACAATAGCTTGTACCATACCTACATATGGGAGTAGCAACGGAAGTCTGCTATCCCCACCAGTTAAGGACATTCTCCCTTTTTATTTTTAACTTCCCAGAAATGACACTGACCTGGAACCTTTTCCGAGGCTATGGTCTTTCCACGACCAATTGCATAAGTACGCCAAGCTTGAAGGGAGTCCTCCGTGAACAGAAAGTTATTTATCTTGCTTATTCCAGACATCTTTTGAAGCTCCACAGTTTCTTCTATTGAAAGCAGGATAGCAACTTAGAAACCTTCCACCCCTTTGTAGGATAACAAGGCCTCCTTCATCTCTGCTGTTGTTGTGACATTGTTGCCCGCGTTGATGTACGTTCAGATGTGGTTTTTGCAAGTGGCCGCCAACCTGTCCTCCACTCCCTTACCTCCTTGGGGGTCACTGAAATCCATATGTATAACTTTGATACCAGTTTGACTGCTCGAAGGTACGACAAGCAAGGATAGTATTAGCTCAGTGGTAGCATCGTGTGTTGTCTTACCGGAGATGGCAGTATTGCTTCAGGCTCTTCAAGCAAGGTGAAAAACGAAAACAATGCCATCCGAAATCGGATTTCCGACTTTGACAAGTGACTCTTGATAGCAGCTGTATTTCATTTTTGTACATCCAGTGGAAAAAGACAGTTAAAAACATCACAAGTTGACACAAAACTCTGTCAGCTTCAGCTGTCAAAGTAAACAAGATACAAGATGCTGCATAAATTTTCCACATGAAGTCACCTGTCACATAAAAATTGGACATAGAGTGTGACCAATGCGTGACCTTGGCAAGGAAAGGTCTTCCCCGCCGGTATTTCTAAATGACCTCCTGAATTTTCGCATCCAAGGTTAGTTAGAAATCAAAATCTTAATAGTACAGGGCCATAGTGACATAAACACAACATATTTCATATGAATTTTTAAAAAAATAAACTTGAGCCTGCAATCATTTGAAAACTAGTAACTTGTCAGTGGATAACTTCAAGAAAGTACTTCACCTCGATGGGTTGACACCTGAGCCCGTGATACGGTCAGGTGATACTGGTCAGCGGATACCTTGTTTTGACAGCTGTCAATTGATCCATGGATATTATCCATGAAATCCATGATTGATCCCAACATTGATGAGCAATCAGTTTTCTCCTGGGCTCCCAAAGTGGTTAGAATGTGTGTAAGTAAACATTGGTTCTCTTGTGGTGTGGGCATACGGTCTTCCTGCATAGCTGTCTGAATTTTCGCATCTCAGGTCAGTTTGAAATCAAAATTTTCATTGTGTGGCACATAAACACAACATATTTCATATGAATTAAAAAACTTGAGCCTGCGATCATTTGAAAACTAGTAACTTGTTAGCAGACAACTCCCAAAAAATACTTGACCTCGATGGGTCAACACCTGAGCCTGCAATACGGTCAAGTGATACTGGTCAGCAGATACCCTGTTTTGAAAGCTGTCAATTGATCACAACATTGATGTCCAAAATGGGTGTATTATCAGTTTTCCTGTGCTCCCAAACTAGCTAGAAAGTATGAGATTAAACATTGGTTACCTGTGGTGCAGACGGACGGGCTGTGTACGGTCACATGATTACCAAATTTTCTGGGATGGGTAGATTTCCTTAGCTTTGGACCTCCGCTATTAACGAGAACATTAGTAGCAATAAGAAAAAGAAATAATTTCAATAACAAATCGTGGGCTTCCTTTTGGATCTTGCTCACAAATATGTCAAAGGTTAATTTAGTCCGATTTAGTGTTTTCATCTGTCCCTTACACCAAGTTGACACACTTACCAGAAATGATGTCCCCAACCACAATGTTGACCGATTACATTGTGGGCTGGTACACCCGGACCTCTACATCTGCCCTATTCTCTCTCTCTGCCGCGCATTACTTCTACATACTGAAAGTAAAAGTACAAGCAAATGAATAAAGAATGGTACAAATGTTTGGCAGAGACTGGCAGCCTGAAAACACCCAGAAGAAGTATAATAGAAAATCTTGTACAGCACAAGCTCAATTAACGTTAAAGGTTTGTTTTTCTCTCTTTCTATTCGTTCTACCAACAGTAAAGTGAAAAATGTTATGTTTTTTAATATGATCATTCACCATAGGCAAAGTTTATTACCATTTACTTCAAACAAATCCAGTGCCTTGTTACAAAACAGCAGCTAATTGCAGGCCCAAAGTGATATTGAAAGTCTGGAATTGTTGCAGAAGCGTAAATACAAGTATCTCACAGTACCTTCATTGTCGAATTGTGAACCTTTGAGTGCCACATGTATATGGCACTGGCTTAAAACGTCATTACATTCTGATATCAGTTCTCTGTCGATAAAAGATGTATAAAGAAGTTATTAAGTTCTCGTTGAACGTACCAAGTCATGCAAGTAAGTTCACAAGTTCAAATAACAACTCATCAGCCTCAAATAGGCAATCAATCTTGGCATATAAACAAAGTGAGCAGGAAAAAGAAAGACTACTAGTGGACAGGGAAGTCACAATCATAGATTGGGTTTTCTTGTTTTCACTTTTGAAACAGAACAATTCTCAAATTGAGTTCCCGAAAACAATTAATTTATTACCTCTTCTCATTAACGTCTAGTAGCTGTTCCATTCAGGTGCATTGTATGACCCTTTTCACATTGCATACAATTCCAGCAACTGCTTTTTTGAACTTACTATGAGAAAGAAACAACAGGAAGTTCTGTTTTCAGAGTATATGGTTATGGGAAAAGAAGAAAAAACATCTGGAATTTCCTTTTCTTATCGTTTTCCGTTTGCCCTCTTTTGCAGCGTATTTAGATTTTATTTGAAGCCCCTATGTCTATTTCATTAGTTTAGAGACATGGATCTAAATGTTCTGTGAAGAAGCCAAAACCTACACATAAAGCTGGTACCCTTCTCACTCCTTTACACGATACAATAAATCTATAATATTTAAGATAAGCCCTTCTATGCCCACCTTAAAATTTTCGCTGTCTCTTTGGTTGGCCTGTATCTTAAGATAGAGACCAGTGTGGAGTCTTAATGACTCTGTAATGGACTGTGAAGGTGCCAAATATAAAGGCAAAATTCTTTGTGGCACTCCATTCAAACAGAGAAAGTGAGAAAGTGAGAATTATTCTGATTCCTTTCTGTATCACATTTTCGGTTCAGATAATTTTATGTTTCTTTTCTCTACGAAAAATAGCTTAACCTGGGGTGTGAAATAGGAAAAATTAAACTTCAGAAAATCGTAGGGAATTTATCAGATTATAAGAAACAAATATTTTCAAGAAAAAAATAACTGTCCCATGGACAACTTTTAATCCTTCTGGCCCCAGTTGTTCAAAAGGTGGATAGCGCCATCAACGATATAAATCTCTAACCAGCGGATAGAGCAACTGGTTTCCCTAATACTTATCCACTGGATAGAAGTTTATCCGGTGGATAGCCCTACCTACCCAACTTTTTTAACAACTGGGGCCTGCTCTTTTACTAGTATTGTTAATAAAGTATTAAACGAACAAGCAGGTCACATACTTTCAAGGGTAGATGTCAAGTTATAAGTTACTTGCGAGTTATTGTAATATACCATAGCAATGTAACACGCAAACTGTATACGAAAATCCTGAGAAAACACCTCCATGAACGTGACCTTGAAACAATAGGACCTGATTTGTTGGCAACTGGGCCCTCCCCAATGCAATGGGGCAATTTGCCAGACCCTAGCCATTTACGGGGTGGTGCAGCAGCAACTGCATTCTTTCACCATATCTGTGATTATATTTTATTAGAGCAGCCTTTGTATATCTTTAAATTTGAACGACAGTTCAAAATATTCGCAGATGGCTTACAGTGTTTTCACACTGAATTTTGAGAGGCCTTCATGAGATTTTAGCTTTTACTTTGGAAGAATTTGTCCGGGGAGAAAAAAACCCAAAGTGGGTTGTCTTTGATCTTATCAATTTAATTTAATTTTGCTTCAAATTATTCCATATTCTGTCACAGCACTAGTCAAATGCAGCTAAATCCAGTGTACTATGTACAATTTATCGATATTTATCCTTTACAAAGAACCGTAGCTTTGAAAATTACCAAATTTTGGCCATCGGTTAAGCCAGAAAAAGCACTCTCAGACAGGAAAAAGTTTCGTGCTGTACTGAAGCACAGAAAAAGGTTTTGCAAAAAATAGTTCGATTTTAATCATTCCTCGTTAAGCCCTTTTCACTCAAAAAATAAAGGGATGGTTAACTCACGATCCCAAACTCGCTGGACCGCTCTTAGATGGACAGCCATTTGAGTGTCAAAAAAACTATTCAATTGCCATCAAGGGTGTCTTCATGAGATTGAGCCATTCAATTTCCTCTAAATAATAATGAGCCAAAAATTATAACAGTTGGCCAAAAGAAGCCTCCACAGTGCTTGACCCAAAGTGTTATCGTCTGTCAGTGCTTATACAAGTACCAGCCCAGATCGGACTCAATAGCTTTAATCCATAACTCAATGGTTAATTAGCTTTCACACAGTTCTCAGATGTACAAAATGTATCAAAAGCTTAATCACCTTGTACAGCATCTCTCTCCCAAGGTACTTGTTCACTGCATGGATAGCCTAGTATAGCTGTCTTTACAATAGCATCTGAGGATACCATACAGATTTAAGTCAAATTCTTTTCAGATAATTTTTCGTGCACAGTTATGTACAAACAAACACGCACTTACAATTAAATATACCTGCCAAATGTTTCTTACTTAATAATAAAGATCGGTATTGTGACAGATTCCAAAAGGATCATAATTATTCAACGTCCTCATCCTGAAAGAGTCCTTAAATGCATAGAAATCACAAGTGAAAAAAAAACTTGCTTTGTTCCCCTTTCGGTAAATAACAAAGATTTGAATAAACTGCGTATGGGGCTAAAGCATTAATCAAGAGCCTTTTCGCTAAATGGTCACTTGAATAACAAGGCAGTGTAAAATGCAGACTGAGGACTGACTGTGGACTATTGTTTTTAAGGTTAGAAAACAATGGTAGTATTGTTGTCACGTACTCATTTGCATGTGCAAACAATAGTCCTGCCTTATACACTGACTGCTTGAATGACTCAGCTGATTGTGGCAATATTTTCATCGCTCAAGAACAAAATTGAAAAAAAAAAGGTAAGTTTTGTTTTTTTTCCTTCAAATATTAGACAGTTCTCACAGTAGTATATACGTATACATTGCACATGTAAGTACAATCAAATCACTGAAACTGGGCAAATTAAATCATCATTTTATCTACATTAGCATAATATGACTCACTCTCACCTCATTTTCACCTCATATTATATTGTATCCGTCGCCGTAATTTTTATGCCATCTTCAAAAAATTGTAATTGAGGAGGCCTAATTAACATAAGCTCTTTAGTTTCTTTTAGGCCTCCTCGCCATCTCTTCCTACATTTTTTTTTTTGGCATCTTTTTGTAATTATTGTAATCGTGTGGCAAATAAATAAAATACCTAAAATACCACTACCTCATGTGAGACAACCTACCATATATGGTACATGTGATGCTATCAGCCATTGTGTTAAGATCTTTATGTCGACAGCAAACAGACAAATTTTAATTAATGTACAGTGGTTACTCATGCAGTTCAAAGTTATATTTAAAACAATCAGTGCAAGCTGTTTTCAACTACTTTAAGTTAAAGTTTTAGTGATCTGTACTTGGTAACCGTCAGACAATGAAGTTAAATCGAGTTTAAAAACACCCTCAGACAGGATCAAGTAATTTAAATAATTGATTTAACTGTATTGAAATAAGGAACATTCCATAGGCTAATATTGAACTTCAATAACTAAAACCCTAATTAATCTCAAGAATTCTGTCAAAATCTATTTGTTTAATATAGCTGGGCTCATTATAGCGAGGTTCATTTGCACATACTTTAATTTACTGCAATTCTACCGGGTGTTTGGTTTTTTATTATGACAATGTCTTCATTATAGCGGGGTTCAATATAGCAGGGT
>NC_133203.1:20421447-20456447 GCF_958299795.1 Porites lutea
TACTGTAGATTAACATGTTTCCCTGTATTTCCTACTATTGACATTACTTTAAAAACTAAAGACCTGTGTGTAAGAACCTAGCGGTTTAAGAACCTGCTGGAAGAAATTTCCAATTTTGATGCCCCAAAATATAAGAACCTGTTTAGCCAAGCAAGATCAAGAAGTTCTCACATGTGAGTTACAGTAAAATTATGATGAATACTGTAACAAGGAGTTTGACTTAACTGTATACTTATAAATGGAACCCAAGTTAATTTATTTTTCTGTGGGTAATGGAAGCAGTATTCAGTTCCGTCATAAAAATTTAAAATTTAACCAAGAACCTATTCAGCCTACATTGCCTACAATTAATTAAGGATCTTACACGCAGGTTTTTGGAGTAGTACCTTCTCTATGAACTCTCTTGCCTCTTCATCCCTAACATCATCAACTGTAACATAGCACAGAGCTTTATGGACATCACCTGTCGCAATATACCAGTACACTGGAGGGGCAAAGCAAGGAAATCCAATGAAAGACTGGAGTATACCATGCCCTATCAATCGTCCAAGGACCTCCATTAGTCTTGAGTGAACTGATGTGCTGTTATAGGCAGGGAGTTTCCTATGATCTGATCCTTCCAATAATTTGAAGGCTGGAAATGTTGCTATTGCTTTTGTGGCATCATTGAAAAACTCACGACGGATTCCACCTGTGTCAACAGCTGGCTGGCTCTTATACTGCACTCTAACACGCTTAGAAGCATCAAAGGCAATAGAATTTTTGTAGAATGCACTAGTATCAGCTATAAGGTCATCTGGGTCAATGGTGATCTTAATTTCAGGACCTGTAATAACCTTGTTAGCAAGACTTTGTAGTACTTCTGCAAGAGAAACTGCTAAAAAAGACAAATAATGTTTCAGCTTTCTTCCATCCTGTGTATCATCACTTAGCTTTATGGTGATACTGTGGGGCATGTATGTGGTAATACCCTGGAAACTCCTATATCAAACCCAGTCAAAGTGTGTAACCACCCTCATTTCTCAAAATGAAAGATAACATTTCAACTGATTTAAGTGTTCATGCGTATTTCTTACAATCTCACTCACAGAGCCCACATGTCTTTTGGTCAGCGCCAACGCATGCGCTGTGAAAAAGTCCTAAAACCTTGGACTAGAAATCGATTATTCCAGAGCTCTTTGTCTTCGTGCTGATCAAAAGACACGTGGGCTCTTGGAACGAGATTGTATTTCTTAAAAATCAAACCGTAAAAATCAAACTGTAACACAGTAATAGGCATATCATTTTTCCAAAGGTCATCTACCTTCTTTTTGCAAAACCTACACTTCTTTAAATAAAGTAAACATTTTTAACCTTGCTCCTTTTCACTCTTCAAAACTTCATCAATTGCATCTGGAAGGTCTAAAGAACCACTGAATATTTTTTTTTAGATAGTCCTCATCGTGTTGTGGAAACATCTGACGAAGACATCTTATGCCATTCTGAAAACATTGGTAAAAAGAAAATGAAGCAATATTCTCATTACAAGGGTTATTTCATATATGACTGGTAAAATTTGCCTCGGTTATATCCTAGTGATGTTGCCCTATTTCCAAATTTATCTGACACAGTTGATCTGGCAGTTTGATGAAAACATACAAAATATCTCATTTTGGCCGCATTGCAGTGTGATAACGTTTTGTTTGTTTGTTTGTTTGTGTTTTTTGGTAGCATGTAATAGAATGTCTGGCTAAGAATTTTAGAGTAAGACAATACTAACAGCTCAAAATAACTTTTGACATCACACAAATACATGTAAATACCTCGTCATCTGTCTCAGATTGACAGGCAGGTTCTTTCACAGACGACACGCCCCTATTATCTGCAAGAATAGTACTAGGCCTTTCCACAGGGATGGCTTCAAATGTGTCTGAAATGTTTTCCAGTTCCTGTTCTTGCTGTTTGTTAAGACGGACATACAATTTGCCTTGACCACATAAGTTTTTAACGTGCTTAAAATCCCAGTTGTAGCCATCAGCTACAACAGGAGTAGAGACTCTTTTGCCGAGGACTTTAACAAATTCAAAATCATCCGGTGCAATGTCAGGTATTTGTGTCTTCAACGCTCCGACGATTTTATTTCGCACGAGACGTTCGTCATCTGTGGTGACGAAATCCACTTCAGCATAGCACATTATCGTATCATTCTTTAAAGGATATTCGTTTGAAGAACCAGAATTTTCCAAGAGCACAACCGTTTTAACCACATCCTTGGGAAGAACATTTCCATAACGTGAAGCCCCCGACAATCGGGGTCTTTTAGGATACGCGCTAGTGGCGCCATTCTGAAACGACTTGCTGGCATTTCGTGTGAATGACGATCGATTGCTTCTTAAAATATCCCTGGCACGGTTTACAACCTGTCCAATTTGAGAGTTTAGCCGTTGGCTAGTTGTACTTGTACTTGTGTTCTGTGGGGAAGCTGTAAATAACAAGTTTACGGCTAAAATAATTCGATTTGAGATCTGCTCTCGTCTGTTCATACATTTAAAGAAAGTATAAGCAAGGCGGTACACTGAAAAAAATTAATTTACAACTACCTTCCAGTCTTCCTGTTTCCCCTGCATTTGCAGATTTATTGGTATTCGACTGCATATACTCCTCCAACGCTTGTCTCACCTCGGAACGAATTATTGACTGGTTCAAATCCATTTTCGTGAAGCTGAGTGAAGCTGTGAAAAAGCTGCGACAGAGTGCGACAGCAAAACAGACCGGGCTAGGGCAGGCGAACCATTTTTGGCGCGAATCGGTCCTATGCGACCAGGCCTAACAAGTACCACGTGACATTCTGGGATAAAAATATATTTTTTATCGAATGAAAATATTTTTACCCTATGAAAATATTCCATTGAATGGCAATATATTTTATCTAATGAAAACATTATATCAAATGAAAATTATTTTTATTGAATAAAAACATTTTTTTTGTGTCAAATGGAAATATATATTTTATCGAATGAAAATATATTTTTATCGCATAAGAATATTTTTATCGAATGAAAATATATTTTTATCGAATGAAAATAATTTTTACCGGATGCAAATATATTTTTATCAAATGAAAATATATTTTTATCGAATGAAAATAATTTTTATCGAATTTTGCTACATTTCAGCAACTATACTGCATGGCCCTTGGGCTTCCGAACATCTTCTATGTACCTCTACTCGCGTTAAAACAAATAAAACTGATACAAAATGATCTGACATGAATGATGTTTAATCAACAATTAAAACAATAAAAACAATAAAAACAATACTTTGATGTCTTTGTCTTCTTCTTAGGCACTATTTGCCATTTAAAAAAAACAAACAATATAAACAAAACATTTAAGAGCAACAGCAAGTGCATATTAAAAGAGGCCCATAAAAGTATGAGGAAAAGGCTTTGTGGGTTGTGCCAAAATGTTTACAAGAATGTAAGTTAAATGACAGAAACAGAGGGATTTGTTAGATTGAAAGAGACAATGTTTACATACCTGGCTGTACATGTGCAACCGAAGACTTTTTCTACCCATACTCTTATAATGCTCTCCACTTATACACATAACACAATTTGATTACAAGTACGAAACAGCAACAAGTCCAAGAATGCTGAAGACATTCTGCTACATGTAGTCAGAAAAAAAGAAGTGAACTTTCCTCAATTTAATCTTTGTTAGAATTTGCGTAAAGCATTATCTCTTTCCTATGTTGGCAATTGAGAAACAATAACTTTGAGGCCCTACACGTATTTTTGCATGCAGAAAAAAATATGCTTCTCATGGAATGTAATGGGTGTAAAAAAATAAATAAGTAAATAGGAGGAAAAGAAAGAAAACAACAAATTTGTTCATCTCAGGTTACACTGGATAATTCTCTAAATGCATCTTTTTACTCACTTTGGACAAGGTATATTTTTGTATGCAATACTCCTTCTGGCATGAACTCAGCAATTATTTTGTCAATAAATGGCTTGTCACCTAACCAGGAAACTTAAGATATCACCCTCACTGTTTCATGCACTATAACTGCAAATATGATTTACTTTCCAGAATAAGCTGCTTTAAACGCAATGGAAAATACTCTTTGATCTTTGATTAGAATAAAAATTTCAAAACTCAAACTGACAAAAAATTGTCTGCAGAGATTTTTTTTTCACATTCAACTTACTTCAAATGGTCATGCCAACTTTACCGTAAGGGAAAAACATACTTGAACCTTCTATACAATCAGTCAATTATATCAACATGATGAAATCGTTCCTTAAGTAAATCAAGGATACTTTCTGGAATGTCAATACCTCCCTTTGAGATTTTTTTCACCAAACTGCTGTGTGATTTAGTACAGACAGGGCTTAAATGATAGTGCCTTGATCCAGAGGGCAATTTAAAACAACTGGCATTCTTATTCCAAAAATAATAAGCCTCATGCCTGGCAAGACAGTACTGGGAATCTTCATCCTGGTTGAACCCGATTACAACGCTCTTAATCTCTTTACTGCAACCTGCACACTTTCTTATGCCTCCTGCTATCCTCTTAACATCAAGGGGAGAGGTGATTGGGGGATCTTCTGGCCTATCTTTTTTGCGAATGATGATCTTTGAGGGATCCACCTGTTCAACAGAAAGATGGTCGGACCCTTGATTTCTATCTTCTAAAAGGTGGGGTGTACATACAGCTGTGTTTGTTGCTCTCTTTCGTGGGGGGACTTTCCTACCCACCCGCTTTGGCGCATTATTTGTTGCAAGGTTATTAAGGTTTCTGCCAGGAGAACATTTAAGGAGGCCGGGAAGCCTGTCTTTGTGCTTAGCAATTCCCAGAGCATGAAAACACAGGTTGTTTCTAGCAAAAAATGAACATGAACACGTTGTCTTCCCACTCTTGTAACAAATTACTTTATGAGGAACAGCAACACCACTATCCACAAAGAAACTGCCGTCTTGGAAGCCTTCTCTGAAGCGCCTATTAGCTATCAAAGCATCTGCCTTCACTGTCAGCCCTGATATCTCTTCACTGCTAAAGTGCTGCCTTAGACTTTTCACATAATCTGAAGGGAATGTTCCCACTTGGGATTGGTCTTGGTTCTTACAGAGATAAATAAAAAAAATCTTTAAGATACATGTACGGAATGAAGCATCAAGAAAAACTGTTTTAAAAAAAAGATAACAATTCAAAAGTACTTCTCTGTACGAATGCCATGTTGAAAAAAAAAGTAAGATTTGTCACAATCTCATGTAGATGTTATTTTTGTCTTTGTCTTGTCCTTTTTACTTCACTATTTTTTTATGTGATGTGTTTTAAAGCGCCTAATTACAAAAATATAACCTATCTTTCCCTTGAAGGCCTATAATCACTACTAAGCATGCAACAGTAAAATCACCTACTTGCATTGCTACCAAAGTATAAAGGATATATTATTGCTTGCCCCAACCTCTTATTACATTTAGAATGCAAAGATTTTTATGTAATCTTTATTATACACAGTGCAAGAATCTGCACTGAAAGGCTGTCCAATTTATATAAAATGATTTTCACCGTGATTATAGCACAGACATTATTGGAACAACCATCACTATCTCTCTTCTCACCAGCTGATTTAATTAACACCACAAGGGTAAAGCTGCAAACTCCACAGCTTATTTGGAGGCTTTTTAATTTCTGAATGTAGAATACAACAGCAAGGCCTTACTTCAGCAGTTAACGTTTGATGTTGGTGTGTAAACATACAGTCAGTCCAATCTTTTGTTATATTTTCTACCAGCTACTCGTACCTTTACGTTGCTGGCACCTGATTGTGCTGCAGGCAGCTTGCTTTCAAACTTAAATGACCTACACTTCTTATAGGCAACTGCATCTGGCCTGATGCGCCGCACCCTAGACATTTCTGTCTGACGCTCTTCTGGCGAGAGGCTACTGAATGGTTTGGGGTGAAGGTGCTGAAACTCTTTTCGTACTTCCCATTTCTCTGAGAGGCCAAACCATGCTACAATCCCGGACAAAACTACTTGAGAATTTTTACCCCTCCATGCACACTATGTAACGCAACAACACTATTTCAAAAACAACTGATTTGCGGTACCAAATTCCCCTTCCCCCAGGTCAATGTTGTTTCCTACAAATGTTTAAGGATCAGGGTTGCTTTAGAACACACAACAACATTGCTTCCAAGGGGAGGGGGGAAGGGAGGACGCGGTATAGCGAGAATGTTAGGAAAAATGGTCTGAGAATGTGACATTTTCTCAACAGTTTTCTCCAAGATTGTGTCTACGGTGTTTTGCGTTTTCCCGCACGAAAATTATGAATGACCAAACGAAATGGTGTTAATAAAAAACACTCTACAGAGGCTGTTTTGGACACGAAGTTTTACACCACATGATCTTCTCATAGAAAAGTACGAGCTCTTTTTCGGTTTTTTAGAGTACCTTGCGAAAACAGAAAGATTTTGCAATAGTGCTATAACGCGTGCGCATTGTTACCTTTTGTCCTGTTGTTCAGAGATGGAAGGTTTAGAAAATTCGCAAAGTATTTTATTGTTGTCAGAAGAGTTTGAAGAAGACCGGGATGGCTCTTCTCTTAGTAGCCAAGACGTAAGGAGTGTTTATCTTGTGACATACAGTCAAGCCGATATGGACAAATTTGCCAGACGGGAAGATTTTGCAAGTGCAGTAGTAGAATCGTTTTCTCAAGGACATGCCAAAGTAAAGCACTGGTCATGTTGTTTGGAAGAACACAAGGATGGAGGATTACACTTTCATCTAGCTATAAAACTAGACCGAAATCAACGTTGGATATCATGGAAAACATATCTACTTGATGTGTACAGAATAAGCGTTCACTATTCAAATCGGCATTATAATTATTATAGAGCGTGGAAGTATGTTACGAAGTCCGACGCATGCTACATCAAGAGTGAAGGACATCCCCGTCTAGATGACACGGAGCCACAGACAAGCTCTGCAAGCCGTTCGAGACGTCAACGTCGGAAAAGAAGTCCTGGAAATACTACTAACTCGGAAATATCAAGCGCGGACGAGGAGGAGGAAGATAGCGATGGGAACTCCACCGCTAACGGGAGGAAAAAAAGGTGGAGACTTACCGCGTATGAGGTGGGAGAAATAATTGTTAAAAGAAATGTCACAACTCTTACAGAACTTCAAGCCTTAGCATTTGAACAAAAAAAAGAAGGCAAGACAGATTTGGCGGAATTTTTAGTTAACCGCAACCCAAAGGTTGTCGCCGATGTATTACAAACTGCTTGGGAGATCGAGAATGCGCCCAAGAAGTTGGCACGGTTGCGCAAAAGTCGCATGGACCTTCTAGAGGATGCTAAAACTGGCTCCTGTGTAACAGGTTGTAATGGTGAGTGGTTAACGTGTGCGCAACAAATTTTACACAACAACGGCATTTCTCTGGAAGTTTTCCGCACTGCTGTGAAGGATTTACTGGTGAACGGGCGTGGAAAGCACAAGAATATTATGTTAACAGGTCCAGCAAATTGCGGGAAAACATTTTTATTGAACCCACTGACAACTATCTACGACACATTCAGCAACCCTGCAACAGGAACCTTTGCTTGGGTTGGGGTTGACAAAGCAGAATGCATTTTCCTCAACGACTTCTGCTGGTCTCCTCAATTGATCCCATGGCATGATTTCTTGCTTCTACTAGAGGGTCAAACTGTACATCTACCCGCCCCAAAGACCCATTTCTCTAAGGACATTACTGTGAAGTCCGATACACCGATTTTTTGTACTACTAAGTATCCAATTCTCTTTCTCAAAAATGGCGTGCTAGATCAGCGAGAGACTGAGATGATGAAAGTACGGTGGAACTTGTTTGAGGTGAGTTACGTAATCCCTCAGGAATCGCAGCGCTCGATCTCATCTTGTGGGAGATGTTTCTCCGATCTGATACTAGGTTAAACTTTCAGGGTTAGACAAACTTTGTTCGTAAAAATCGGTTAACTTTTTAGGACGATACCATACATAGAATAATATCACGATTAACAGAACATTGAAATGGTTAACACAATTTCACTGAAATAAGTGAATGACCTTCTAATTCTTTATAGAAGACGTTGTTATTCGTTGTTAATCGTTGCCAATTTTCATAGGGTCTTTCAAATGTCCTGTTAACCGTTCCAAATCATAGATCTTCTGAACAGAAAGAGGTTAGGAGGCCACTGTCGCAACATTTATTATCTGTTTGTTTCTAAATAACGAATCTATGTTGTAATTTTTTTCGGTCTAATGTGAATATGAAGCACAGGAAAATAGTGGCAATGTTACACGTCACGCGATAGTGCATGTTGTCACGTTGTTGCGCATGACATTATAGTTTTTGCACTCGCTACAATGTCTAAAAGAAAGTAAACATTTCAATTTGTAAAGTAAACATTCGAGTTTAGTTAATATTTAATCCTCTGTCCATTTGATTGTTTTATCAATTGTAAGCGGTTATTCATAGACTCGATGATCTTATCAATTTCTGCGATAGAAAAATTATTTAAAGTTGTTGTCACACGGTCTGACAATTCACGGAATGTTTCATGTATTATGTTTTGTTTCAGTGCTTGCTGCCTCAGCTTCTGGGGATTGGTCAATGGGATTGACGTCCGGACTCCGGGGAGGAATCTTCAGTTGCTTTCCTTTTAAGGCGTTCAGAGCTCGGCGTACACTCCCAGAATTTTGCACGGGGTCATTATCTTGTACAAAAATGCGTGGACCTTTTTTCCCCGCTTTACGAAACATCTCAGGAAACTTCTCCCTTACAAATGCAGCAAAGGTTGGCCCGTCAAAGTATTTGTACGGATGACACATTAACACTCCCTTTCCGTAGCTTATGGCAGCCATCAACTTCAGTACCTTTCCCCCACTCCTCTCTTTTGAACCTTTCGCGGTACAACCCAGGCTCAGTCCTTCGCACTTCTTTTTCCATATACGCCCCTTAGGTGCTCTCGCTTGATCTGCGGGATTGCGTTTATAAAACAGACTTACACCATCGAGGTAAAAAGCCACTTTTGAAATCCACACATCCGCAGAATAGTTGCCCTGTACTTGTTTTGCGAATATCCTGCGTTTCCTCTGATCGTTTTTAGTCATCAGGCCCTTTTCGCGTGCTTGTAGATAGTAATAGCCGTTTTCGTTCAAACATCGCCGTACAGTTCGATCGGTTACCTTCTTCTTACTCAACCCGGCTCTCTGCATTAACCTTTTCGCGCAGAAATTTCCTTCCTCTTCCCTTAAAACAGGAATACACCGCAGTAGATGTCTTTCATCTCGCGTAGTCAGTTTTTTCGGGCCCCCACCTGGATGTTTTACAGGCGTTCGTGTACAATGTTTCCGCCCTCCTATTTTTGTTTGCTTCAACCTATAGATGGTAGCCACTGAAACTCCTGTTTTGCTGCTAATATCCTTAATGGAGACATTCTTATCATGTACTAAATATGCAATGTATGCCCGTTCCTCGGCGCTTAAAGCGCGCGTGAAAACGATGGTCAGCCAACAAATTCAAGATCGTTTACGACTGACGATTTGAATATAATGCAACGTACAAAAGACTTTTTTAGTGATTAACTTCTGTGAAGTCACTAATTTCTCATCAATTATCTCATTAACTGTAAAATGTACCTAATATATAAAGGAGAGGCTTATATAACCACGCTACATGCGTCAAATCCACAACTTCAGTGATATACAATCCCGGACAAAACTACTTGAGAATTTTTACCCCTCCATGCACACTATGTAACGCAACAACACTATTTCAAAAACAACTGATTTGCGGTACCAAATTCCCCTTCCCCCAGGTCAATGTTGTTTCCTACAAATGTTTAAGAATCAGGGTTGCTTTAGAACACACAACAACATTGCTTCCAAGGGGAGGGGGGAAGGGAGGACGCGGTATAGCGAGAATGTTAGGAAAAATGGTCTGAGAATGTGACATTTTCTCAACAGTTTTGTCCAAGATTGTAGCTCTTCCTCCTCATTAAAACTCTGAACTAGATCATAAAGGGCAAGGATCAGCTTGTCCATTTCTTGCGGTTTGAAATTATTCCAGTCTTTCAGAAGACCATTCAATGATTCAGGGATGTTCCGGTTGTATGGGCCATCACCCACTCCCAAGTCCTTGACTACAAACTTGCACATTTTACTCTTCATATCTTGCTTCTTGTTTTCCAAGAAGTGTGTAGAGAATTTGGGCTCTCCTTGTCGCTCACTCCTCTCAAGTGAATCCCACTCTTCAACAAGGTGCGATATCTTTTCTTCAAATTCTGTTTCAGACTGAGACCACACCAAGCCACCTCTGCCAAACAAGTCACTACAAAAAGGCCGTATTAGCCCCTCTGACAAACCAATTTGTTTCATTTTCTGCTGGATATTCTTCTTGCACTGAATGTAACATAGTAGGTGAAATGACCTATGAAAACCTGCAGCAAGGGCGTTAACTAGAGCATCCTCATTGTCTGTTCCATAAACATGGAGGAATTGTGCAAAACCCGGGACTTCTCTAACTAGTCGAGGGACAAATGAGAGATATGTCTGATAGTCTTTCGTCAGGCAGATCATCATAGGGCCCAAAAAGGATGGTGAACACCTCCTGTCCTTTACTTCAAGTAGAGTGTTTTTGTAACTTGTCACAAGAAGATAAAACGGTCCAAGCTGAAAGGTCAAGTCCACCCCAAGTTCTGAAACAAACTCTTCCTGTTTCAAACAACAAAACGTGACACGATTGTCAATCTGCTGGTCAGTGAACAAAATAACCATTGGTAAATCATTACAAACCACATCACGAATGAAACCCGGTAAAACAGCTTTTTGCAATTCCATAACAGTAGCAAGGGGATCCCTAGAACCTTCCAAGTTTCTTGTTTCATCAGTTTTCTTTAAATATTTCGTTTGTCTTTCATTTCTCGGCAATGTTCCAAGATTTTTTGCCCTCAGGAGTCCACCAACATCTTTGACAGTTTTGAATAAGGCTCTCTTTGGCCACTATCAACTTGGAGATTTTCTGAGGCCTTACGCTTGGTGCTCATTTTGGTGCGTACATGCGGTTTTCCAGGTGCTAGTTTTCAGTTTCCATGACGCATGACCTCAAAGGGTTTTTCTTCGCCATCATACTTGTACTGCAGAAAGACAATCGGGTACCACTGTTTGATTTCCCTTCCATACTCAATTGAAACCATGAGTTTACGGAAGGCTTGACATGACTTGTTGGTATAGGTACGCCTTCTCACGGTTATGTCCGCTTCTTCCTCTCTAGACACTTTAGTCAACCCCACAACTTTATTATTAGCAGACGTGATGGTGTTGAGATACTTGGTCTTGCACACTTTTTGGGTCCACAACACACCGTTGTCATCACTGTAGATGTCTTCCCTTTCTTCTAGGGCATCAATGTCAATCAACAGGGATGCACTTTGCTGTATTCCACATGGAACAGATTTGCTTACAAGTTCCACATTGTCTGTTCTTCAGTTCATGAGCAGCGGTATGATTAATGGGTTTTCAGAACTTTCCAGCTCTTTTATCAACCTGCAATCTTCGTCTCCATTATACACAACAAATGCCGCCTTTTTCTCTTTAAGAGGAAAAGCTTCTGTTTTTATTTCTGTCTCACTCTAAAGAAGGGAGAAATATGAGAGTGCACCTGACCTTAATGACGGTGCAGAACTCCAATCTATACAGTCACTAGTTATTAGCAACTGGTCAGTAGTTAGTTAGGGTTGAGACACAAATAACATGTGACCAACAAAATGACATATATCAACTTCTTGAAAGATTTGTGTATTGTCTGTCATTATACTTTTGCAATGCTCTAGAACAGGTTTCAAGGACATTTACGAAAATATAGGTGGGCCTCCATGAACCTCCAGGACCAGCAAGTGGCTGCGTAATGGAGGCTGGCCGCTTAATAGAGGGTCATCATTAATTAGTATAATCTTTGTCAGAAACACCACTTTATTTTGAAACAAACACTCAACGGAAACAGCATTACACAATCAGCCGTCACCTTCTATCTTGGTCTTTATTTTCCTTCATCATATTCTGACAATAAAGCCAAACTAATTGTATGAAGGGCTTGATGGATGCTTAGTAGAGGTCTTGTTGGGACGGCAAAATTGAGGCTGTGGCAGCTTAATATGGGTTTAGTTCCCCATTCTTTTCTATTTTGGGACTTTGCTTACTGACCACATAAGAGAGAGTGACTGCTTAATAAATGGCCTGTTTCATTTGAAGGTTCAACTGAATGCCGAACTGAAAGATACTAACCTCAATTTCTTTTTCCGCATCATCATCAGATGGCAAAGGGCCATATATGTCATCAGTTGACCTGCAGAATAAGACAATACCTACTCAAGGTAGATTGAAAATGATTTACGAAAAAAAAATTCTCCAAAAATGTCTGAACACAGGTGGGATTTTGTCAGACACCGGCAAAGTCTGGTCGACCAGTGTCCAACAACCGACTGTTATTTGCAGCCCTTTCTCCATTCAGCGCGAAACATGGTCATGAAGCTCCTGGGATTTTCAGTGACTGCCGACCCCAAAGGTTCAAATTTGAGGTGGCAGAAATGAATTTACACTCGATACTAATATCTTCCAAGAGTATGTACACACCTCCATCACAACATATTGTCATTGACATGTTCTGTACCAGGTTTGGGTAATGTGAAGTTAATGTAGATTCATTAAGTAAGTTGTAAGTTATTGTAGCAAAGAAGGAAATTATATTTCTTCCTCTGTAACCAGCTGTACTGAAGTTCAGAAGTTGAGCCATTTGAAATATTTGGTATTTTTGCATTCAATGGTGGCTATGGTCATCGCAGTCACTCAGTGTGAGATACTCACCTTGAATCTAATTCTTCATCTTCACTAGTCTCACTAGAACCAATCTCAATTGCTTCTGGATGTCTGGAAATAAATGAACGAAATATATGGTGAGTCATGAAGTTCCATCATTGATTGCACATGATTTACCAAGTTTATAGCTGGTGTTACATCAGGATTGTAAATTGAACTTTGAAGTAGAACACCATGTCAGTGCCATATTTTAAATGGAAAAGCACACAAAAGCACAGAAAAATAATGCTGTAGGCAATAATTTGCAAGAGTCATTAATTATTGTGATGGAGGCAAATAAATGGTAGATAGATAAACAGATAATTTTTGCTAGAGGCAAGCCAAAAATAAAAATTAAAATAAGGTATTAATAATCTTAAGAGAGATCTAACTATAAATTAACAGAACAACAACATTTTACATGTAATCTTTATAAAAAGCATATTCTGTAGTATTCCGACTGTATCACAACGCAACTACAAAATAACAACGACCTAAGGGAGGTTTTTGAGCCCATGAGACTGAGCAGTCTCCACCAACCCTTGTTTTCATGAAAACCGCTGGACAAAAAAATTCCCTTGGTTGATGTTATTTTGTCGCAAGGAAACCAATGCTCAAAGGTCGTCGGAACATCTTCGGGCATTTTCGGCAACGATAGGAAATCTCCCACGCTGGCGTTTGCGGAAATCTCACTTAGACCGCGGTTTTCTTTAATAGGCAATCTTTGGACCTCTACATATCTTCCTTTGTGGGTTATTTTAAGAAGACTAATCCTTTTGTAGTTTACTTTATATGTTTTAATAATGTAATTGTGCATGATCAATGTTTTTTAAGTTTACATAAGCTTAAAACAAAACGCGGTTTTGTTAAACACTTGCTAACATTCCGTTTAAATAACTGGCCCTTAATTAGTCTTTTGACTCTCAGAAAAAGTGGACAGCTGGTTTGTATTTCCCAAAGGTAATATATTTTGTATTTAAAAAGACAGTGATATTAGGGCCTTGCCTTGAAAGGACATTTTGTTCTTGAAAAAGCGTAATCGGAGATGAAACCACGTGCAGGGTTATCGATGAGAACTTTGCGTGGAAGAAAAAAAAAGCAACGGCTTACCTTTCGGGAGAACTGTCTAAAAAGCGATACAATTCTTCTACAGGAGGAAAAAAGGAAAAAAACAATGTTAATAAATTGTATAAGGATGATGAGAGAACAGCCAAAGAAGGAACAAACACTAACCATCGTCTGACCCAGCCATGTTGCACATGTGCAAGCAGAGTATACGTCATGTAAGTACAACTAAATATTTGTAATCAATGGCGAGCATCAGTCGACAGCGCCTCGTCAAACCTTATTTTTGCACTATTTCTGTTTTAATTCATTTCTTATTATTTTTTCTATCAAAATAAAAAGCGTCAATGGACCCGGTCCATGAAAGTGGTTCATGGACCGGGTGCAAAGTGGGGGTCCATGGACCAGGGGTCCATGTTTTGTCCTCACCCATTTCATGGTTTTATGTTAACAAATAATGCCCTATTAATTAAATTTACTGTACACCTGTGTGAACAATCCCTGTATTTCTTGAAGCACCTAGGGTAACCAATAAGATTACAGGATGTATTACAACGACATATCTATATGCACACTATGATGAGATAGCTATTGTGGAACTTGCTGTGGTACAGTATAGGGGAACCAGGATGAAAGCCTTTCTTCTAATATGCACCCTAAATTTTAATAAGCATAGGCATATATGTATACCCAGAGCCCACATTTGTATCCATTCGTATCTCTCTCATCTAAATATTTATTCAAAGTGGTACACTACAGGGTGTCCCAAAAGTTTGTTCCTCTAATTTCATGAGCTAAAACTTTTGATCAAAACTTATGCTTATGAAAATGAATGTTCAAGCCGGGACATCAGCCTAAGCATGAGGGAAAGCCTAATTTGTCATGGTTGTCGATCCTCACTTGGGCATATAACATAAGCTTATTCTTAATATGCTTGTGTCGCTAGAGGGTACCGGGCTTTATGGACTTTTTAAAAGAGAGCTCTATTGTTCATTTAAAGCTGCATTGCTCTATTTTAAACCCATGTATCTTGCACTCTAATGTAATTGACTGACTGATATAGGTAATTATCACATGCACTTAATCTCGCCAGATGTTCCTGAAATTGCCAAAGCTTCATAATCCACTCTGTCATTATCGGACTTAATTTCTAACCAGAAGATCACCACAGTGAAGCTCAAACGCTTACAAGCCAGTCATACCTACACTTAGGTCTAGGGAATTTTAGAGCAGAACTTCCACCATCACCCCTGCCTGGGTCATTTTATTCATTGCCTCAGCAGGGATGGGCGAAATGTAGGGAGGCACTCAAGTGCCTTTTCATACAGTTGAAATATACAGTCAGTATGTTAGGAAGGAAAAGTATTGATTTGCTTGAACAGGGGCTGCACACAAGGTGAGGGGATGGCAGGGCTGACAACTCTGTTGTCTTCAAATATTGAGATTATGGATGGGATGATAGAGGAGACGTCATGATACACTACCAGTGACATCATTTGTGCAAAAAAAAATACTCATCGACTCTCATCAGCAGAAATTTGCGAATAAAACAATATGCTTGAAGAAGATGTTGTTGGCACTGTAACATTTGATCTGATTGGTTTATTCTAATCTGGAGACTGATAGAAACAATCCGAATCTGGAGTCGCCTGGATCATCTGGCAGAAAATGTAAGGGACGACTGTTATGATTTTTTTTGGAAAATGAAAGCTCTATTCATTACACTCACTCTCTCCAGAAGGCCCTGGCTCTGATGGTGTATCATCTCCATCCCCTGGAGCAGTCACGTCCTGATCTGAAATTCTGTTTTGAAAATAATATTTATAATAATGAGTTAACTTTACCATCGCACGTCAACACTGTAATTGAAAAAATGAGTATAATCTTCTAAATTTCCATATGCTCAGTGCATATAACAGTAATTATCAATAAATACTCAGTACTCGTGCAGTAACCCCTGCCACTGGTGCATGGTCGGCACATCATTACTAGACCACTGTTGATGTCTGACTCATTGGCTCACAATTCATTGACCAAAAAAAGTGATATCAAAAGCTAAAAGAATGACTTGAGGTGTAATAGCTTATTTCAATTACGCTTATCTTCATAAAAGCTTATGATTAGTTAAGCTTACCTAGATTGTCAGCACGATCCACAGTATCCCCTTCATCTCTACCTGAAAATAGATTTTAGAAAAGGATAAGTTACTTTAGGAAATTGACAAAGATTAACTTTACCTTTACCCATGTTCTTTACAACAAATAATATCCATATGCAGTTGTCTTTGGTACGTCGATCTCATACGTTTGTGGCCGGCTAGCCTGTGCCAGATTTTTCGTCTTGCTTGGAACAGGCTACGCAGCGCCGATCCCGAAACTAAACTAGACCCCAGGGTTTCTCGAATCTCAAAGCTCGCAACAAAGAGTGTTGATAATCTCCAACATTTTTTATTTTCAAATGAGACAGACTTGTTGAACGAAAACCTCACTGCTTTTTGTTGTAAACAATGTTTTTCCTGTATCTTTGGAAAATATTACAACCAGTAAACAGGTAGTTAACTCTTAAGTACCATAAATGATTGATTAAGCGCCGCGGCGCTAATTTGGCTATTTACAAATTATAGTCGATCATTTAAATTAATCAAACTTTGAACAAATTAATGTCTTGTTTAACACACCTGATTCCAGTTTTTCCAGTTTGTATTTTTAAAACCTAATTGTCTGGATACACTTGCATCTCCACCTAAATGCAATGATAGTAATGTCAAGGATAAAAAATTTAAAAAAAAAACAGACTAGATTAGACTACACTGCATGTGGGAAGATACGTGGTCAATTACCTGTCTCGTGTGTTTCGCTTGACGGACTAAGAAAAAGAGAGAATATGTATTGGGAGTTCTTGCTTCTAGGATATGATTCTTTTTTTCACAAGAGCTGATAAGGGTATTTTTTTGGAGCTAAAACTTCCCTAGACCTAAACGATGGTTACGGACTTGACAAAATTGTGAAAGTATAATCGCAAATTGCTGCAGTTCAAAGTATGTCAAAGGGTGGCTTCCCTGCTCAAAAAACGTAGGATTTTTGGGAGTGCACAGTGCAGCCTCCTTGCCCCTGTGCAGTGTTGTTAACTAAAGCGCAGTTTGGAAAAGGTTCGTCAAATTTAACTTTAATTGTGAACAGGGAGAGAAATGAAATCGACCAAGAGTTCCAACTTTTTGTCCTGGTTGGGTCAATTAAGCGCGAATATAGCATGATTCTTGTAAGTCAGGAGACATGAGTATTTCCTTCACACAAACGAGAAGTCGAAATAATTCAGGAATAACGCAATTTATAGTGATTTTAAAGATAAAACTGCATACTGTTTCAGTTACTGATATCTTAACCTGTGAAAACCGCCGTTTTTCCTCGCTCTTCGCCGCTGAGGAGCGCGAAAAGTCCTCAGGGGCGAAGAGTGAAGAGAAATGGTTGCGCAGGCTACCATGTCTAAATTCAACAGCCCTCTCTTTGTTTCGAAAGTTGAAACAATTCAAGCCGGGGAAAGCAAACAAACAAACAAAGGGCAAAATCATGAATGGATATCATGCCTCTTAGTTTGCAAAATACAAAAATCAGTAATTGGAAATATTATGGCAATTTTACCTATGCTTTTCCTGATGTAGATTCTTGTAGCTGTTTTGAAACAGGTTTTCAGTGTCGGACCACAGACTGTCGCTCCATAGCACACTTCCTGAAGCCACGTTGTGGTCCCCACCGGTTTGTAGAAATACAAACTGAAGTTTACATGAAGCTATATTAAAAGATGATCTCGTACCCTGAAAACAATTACAAATACATCAGAATTCATTGATACCCTACTATTTCAGAGTGTAAGCTTACCTTGGCAGGTCATCAGCATCCAGATGATCGCTGAACGCGTGAAGAAGCAGTTCTTTTATTCTTTCATTCATTGAGTCATTAGAAAAAACGATGTCTTTGACACACCCCGATCTTTCAAGGGCGTTTTCATTTCGGGGTGTTGGAACCCTGAGGTTATCAGTCCAACAAAGTAGAAGAAACTTTCTGCTCATACTCCACGTTCTCGAGTGCGGTGCCATTGTCCTCCTGTCTGAAAATGTGGAATGCCAGCAAAAATCTATTGTCCCATAGCTAATGTCGATGCTTCTGGTGAAAGGTGTTGGAAAGTAATTTGACACTTCTTACTGGCACTATTATTTAAGTATCACTTTTCATGACAAGTCCTCAATATTTCAACATTTAGTACGGTCTAGTGCTATAGAACAGTAGTGTCTGTTGGCACAACTTGTCCCAATCGTGTTCCCACATGACTTCGAGGTTGTAACCATGTTTGCAGAGAGCGTTTTCTTTGACCTGGGTAGCCCTCCAGAGTTCTTCCATGGTACGATCCGGGTTGACGGCGTGTTTGGGGTGACGGTTTCTGGGATGGCATTCGGGACAACCGCGAAAGAAACTTCCGTGAAACTCGTAAACCTTGTTGGTCTGGGGATCGTACCCATCCACAAAGTAAGAATCTGTGGCAGTGGTTACACTCTGCTCACCCCTGTTTCGCACATGCCTTATTTGGTCCGGGCAGACACCCTGCTTGGGGATGCAATGCTCTTTGTAGTATAACCACTGCAATGCTTTCATGGAATGGTTGACGTTGGCTCCTCGCCATCCTTTGAGTGGTTCCACAGCAATAGTAGCTTCTTGGAGGCAATGCTTGTGCCACTACAAATTACAGGCACTGGCGATAGTTATGCATTTTTCAAAGGGATTGAAGTCGGCGTGGCTCTCAAATTCTTTGGTGAAGGCTTCACAACCAGCTTGTAGGAGAGCCACATCCGACTTGCAATACTCCTCCATCTCCCGGACAAAGTCATATTGCACTCCACTTCGTACTTGGTCAGCGTGCCACTCTTCCAATTCTTTCTTTTTTTTTCCAGACATTCCATCAGGGTCAAAAAACTCAATGCCAGGAATGGAGCCCACGTAATTTTGGTGATGTGGCGAATTGAATTTGTGAGGAAAGAAGCCTTTTTTTAGTTCCGTGAGATTGAAAGCAGATGAAAATGAAGCCAATGGCACAGGTAGGAAACACAGTGAGTCCTTAAACGTGATAGATGCACTTTGAAAGGAAAGGACCTTGGAACCCACGGTGAGCTGATTTTCGATCCCGCGTTGCTGTTTGTACAGTTCATCTATAATAAACATCCCGTCAAAACCTTTGAGATTGTGAAAGATGACGATGACGGTTCTCTGTCGGTCATCTCAGGAATCTCGGTTGCATCGTGGAGATCATGTAAAAAGGTGCAGGCACAGTCCTTTCCCTTGTGGGTAACGATCGTCTCGCTTTCGCTGGTCCGGTAACACAGCAAGTTGGCTTCAAATGGTTCAACTGGTCTGTCCGGCAGCTGCATAGCCTCAATGTCGGCATAGACAAAGAGGGGTGGAGGGAGGGGTTTTTTCTTACCATTATCATCATCATCAACATCTTCTGGGTGGTCCACGGCCGGCTAAATAAAACATTTGTGTGCCTGGATCTCGACCATTTCTTTACAGCTTGGGCAGGCGGCAAACCCGCATCGATGTCGCTTGCCCTTGATGACATTGTATTCTGCATTACACTTGGGACAAGTTCTGTGTTTGGCGCATTGATTTTTTTCACGATGATAGTCAAAACAGTCGTTGCCGTAAAATTGACAATGGCAATTTGGACAGACCAGAGTGGGACTGACATCACGATTGTAGTCAGAACAGGTTTTTCGATTGCAGGCTTGGCAAGTTCTTCCTTCGCAAGGGTGATTCTTGGCATCGTCCACATTAAATCCTTTATCACAGAGAGAGCACCAATATGAATGGCTTACAAAGGCTGGAAACGAGGTGCAACCATCATAGTGGGTGTCTGACTTTAGGAGTTTGATCTGTTTAGGGGCAGGTGGTCCCTTGAAAATCAGAAAAAATGGTTTGGTGCGGCACATCACCAACAATTGATAAGTCGGTTTTAGATACGCCTGAAACTTTTCCAGCTCCTCTAATCCACACGGACCGGGGTCCACGCCTGCCAAGTGGTGCAGCTCGCGGGCTTGACGTTCTTGAATGGCTCTACCCTGGATTATGTTTCGATAATCATGATACGCATCATTGGTGTCGTCTTTGTGGGCATGGGCTCGCATGGTGACGATGGCACGGCACAGCAGAGATCATCATTGTTTTTAATGGGAATGATGCAACGTTTCTTTTTGTTTTCGTTATCCAGGCATCGGCGTCCGGTATTTCTCTTTTTGCCTCGACCACTGCCAGGTTGCGGGCGCCTCACAAAAACCACCTCCACTTGAAAGCCTTGTTCAGGGTCGAATGATTCATTGCTATTAAGTTTGCCAGCTAACTCTTGCAACAATTCATTTAAATGCACGGATTGTTCCCGAAATTCCCCCACCATAAAGTTGATGCTCTGGTAAGCATGGGTGAAACCATGAGCGGTGAGGCTAAAGTTGACAAAATCATTCTGGTGTCTGACCTCCCTTCTCAGCTCTCTCTCGATGGTGGCGTGTAAAGCCTCGGTTAAGGCCGCACCAATGTCTTCGCCAGGCACGGGTTCTCTTAATTGGCGAAGCTCAGCTCTGAACTGTGCCCTTTCCACCACGTTTCTCCATCGGCGTCGCGGTCCAATACTGTTTAAAGAAAATGCAAACAAGGGTTGCCGCGAACCTCCCACTTGTTGTGTGCCATCAAAGTCGTCCATGACTTGGTTAAAGAGATCATCATCATCAGAGTCCCAAGTGTCTTCCCAGGAACGTTTCATCTTGGCAAGCAAAACTCAAATGAAAAATGATTCAACCCGTTCTCTTTTTATCGAGAATGATTGCACCATCAAGGTGCAACAAGTATTGCACCATCCTGATGAAACAAGACTATATATCCCAAAAGAGGAAAACATCCATGTGGGATGGCATTTGTGCCCCTTTCACAGAACGCATGCGCACAAACAAAGTTTGGTAAAAACGTTCCCAAACGTTCCTTATTTACTCCAAGAGTTGAGGGTACCCATGTGGGATGACATTTCTGTCCCTTTTTGAACACCACGCGTGCGCAGAAACAACTTTTGCTATGCGCAGAAACAAAAGACACGTTTTTTGTGACAAAAAGAATAAATTTTAATAACAAGACATTACACTACCTTACATTACACTTTTAGTTTTAGTTTGGTTTGCATGATGCCTTTGACAATTTTTTCAGTCTTGGTTTTTTGCCCCGGCAAATGATTGATCTTGGCGATCATCTTTTTATCGGCTTTCCATTTGTCCTTGAGTGACTTGGCTTTGCTGTAGTCAATGTCATGCTGTTTTGCTATCCTGTCCAGTCGAGTGATGCCTGGATCTCCGCGGGCCAGTCGTTTCTCAAGCTTGGTGCCTGGGCCCATGAACTGGTAACCTGGCCAATGGAACTCGATGTCTGTTTTGGACAACACCTTTTGCACGTCCAATTGACCACCTCTCTGTCATCTCAACGAATCACGTCTCAACTTGCGTGTGGTTCGAGGCATCTTACTTGTATTCTAACCACCGTCCCAATAACTGTTTTCCTTTTTTGGTGACTGCCTGTTTACCCTTTCGCTTCACCGCTGTCTTTACTTGTTGTGTGACCTTGCTTTTAACAGATGTGGATAGAGAGCCTCCTTGTTTATCTGGAAACAACCTTTGATAACTTCTTTCTATAAATTCCTCAGGTGGTTCGTTGCGTCTTTGTCAAAAGTGTTCAATGGATTGAAGCCTGAGAGTGGTGTTTCGGTTTCTTGGGTTGTCTGGGAGTGGGTGTTACCACAGGTGTCGGTAGTCTTCTTTTTCTGTTGGGTCTGTTGGCGGGTGTCATAGACTGAGTCGGTTCTTATTTGGTTGGCTTTTTTATAGTTTTGATCAACTGTTTGACCAGAGCCTGCACGGGACCCGCTTCAAAGTCATCCTCATCTAGTACCGTTCCACCAGTACCGCTTCCACCCGCTGGTCCAAAAGGTTGACGCACACGTTGCATCCATTTTTGAAACTAACTATGGACACCTGTCAATCGAGCCTCTTTCATACCATTGTCTTGATTATTTTTCAAGATCATGTGTTGTTTGGCAGCCAGTTCAGCTGCTTTAGTAAGACGTTTATCTTCTACAATTTCACCCTTGTATTGGTCTTGCAAACGTAAAAACTCGGTTGAATTTTTTTACTTCAGTACTTGTCAGTGGTTCACCCATGTTATATGCAGTATCGAACGCAATTGGAAAGCTCTCTGAAGACCGCACCTCCTTTCTGTTTCATCAACAGTTGTCGTCTGGCTTTTATGCCTGCTCTTTGTCGACTCAATTGGCGAAGTGTGTTGGCGTAAGGTCTTAACCTTGCCTTGGCTTGGTTAGAGACGGGTACGACACCTTTCATGACTTTGAGGGTCAATTCACTCAGAGCATTGATTTAATCGCCATTAGCCATTCGAAATTGTTCTTTGCGTTTGTGATCGTCAGCTTCTTGTATCTTTCTTTCGACAAAGAGACATTGGATGGCTGCCCAGTTGTTGCTGGCAGAGATATTACAATCCCAAAAGAGATGATTGAGGAACTGCATCAGCTGAAAGCAAGGGATGGCCTGACATGGGAAGATGCTGTCACCAGTGTGAGGGGCTCCCTGGTTCCAGAAGAAAGTTTGGCTGATAAATTAAGATCACTTGTGGCAACCTGCCTCTACTGACACAGAATTGAAGAGCTGCAAAGGGAGGGTGTTGACTTCACTTGCCACATGTACGTTCCATGAACGTGAAGACCATTATCAAGTGATTTATCCGCTGGATAGCGTTATCCACGCATCCTGAAGTGCATATGGAAACATACGATAGAAAAAGTCCCTGAAGGGATGAATTTTGAGGGATTTGATGATGCTGTACGTGATCAGACAACTGGATTGACACTTGCAGCCCTGAGAGGCGAACGGAAACAATGAAAGATGCCGAGAGGATGTTATCATTTTTGGTTGCAAAGTTTCTAAGGGAACATGGTTATGAGATGGAGGCCAGATATGTACAAATTGTAGCTGACTGGCATGAGGCCGCAGATGGGCGTGGCATCTCACAGCTTGAACGTTGCCAAAAAAATTATGCAATGCTGAACTTGATTTTAGATGAGTGGATGCCTTGGCATAGGGAACTTTATGACTTCAGATCCATTGACATCAACAGGTATTTTGAAAAATGAGGTTTATTTCCTTTGATGACTTTGTGGGTTTTTTCAGTCTTCCCACTCTGGTTTTTACTACATGTATCTGTGTGGCATTTGACAATTACTGTCATGTGCTAGGGTCAACATATGTCATCTTTGAACTAAATCTTAAGTGTACATGTATTTCTCCCCTGGAATCCTTTACATTTAATCGTATAATTTGCTTGTTTGGTTTTTGTCTTTTTAGGCCTGTAAAGGAAATATGTGGCTTTTCATGTGAAACGGTAGTGGCTGTGGCAAACAATATAGAAAGCATGGAATTTCAAAGATGTCAGAACAATGAGATTGGCTATGAGGAACATCCAAGGGCAGGCTCAACGGATGACGTAGAGGCCATCATTGCCTTTTTACACAGGATTCTTGGTGTTGTCTTCACTCTGAAGCAGTTTAAATCAGGATGGAGAAATATTGTAAGGTGTGTGCAGTGGTGTCAGTATTTTTTTCAGTAAGTTTGTCCCATTAGAAATTTTCAAAAACATTGGAAGATTCACGTAACATTGAAGGCCTTTTTTGACTCACTCGTTCAACTGTTGTATTTTTGGTTACAGTAGTTTGGTTATAGTAATGTTGAACATGCAGAATGCGAACAAGCAACATCAACACATTTCATCTGAAATGCTTTTGTACAGAAAAAAACGTTCACTACATGGCCAACATTATGTAAAGAATGAACGTGGACTGAACAATAATGATTACTTATTTTGGCAACTTTTAGGAAGTTTACAAAGAGAATGTCGCCAGACCTTCCATTCTATTATTGGACCTTGAATGAAAGGTTCAGAGATGAGGATCAGATGACATCCTTTGACCAGCTTCCTTATTGGGTTGAAGACAACCAAGACCCGACTTGTCATCCACTGCGATTACATCACCTGCCCATGAATCGTATAGAGGATGCATCCATCATTTTTGCAGGTCATTCCTTTCTACCTGCACGAAATCAGACAAGTATCCGGCAACAAATACACCGGCCACTGGCCCCAACTTCCCGATCCTAGAAATATGCCCTAAGGTAGTTGAACATAGTCTTGTAAAAGCAAAGGCCCGGAAGCTGCCCATGCCCAAGCAGGGTTTTAAAACAGACTTTGCTTCTGCAGTTAATGAAGCAAATTCCCCTACAGTCCCTGTTAGCATCACCCCTTTTTGAACTTGTGGTACGTTTTCATGTTTTTTGGAATTACCTTGCAGTACAAACTGTGTTCAACTGTCTTTTAAGAATCTGAAAATGTGCTTTGTAAATAACTTTTGCCTTTGGTTCCTCCTCTATAGTGCAGTTAACCCTTTAAGCCCCAATATCCACATGCAAAATCTCCCAACTGATCTCTATACGTTTCCTTCAAGAATTAGTTGAGAGAACTTGCTAAAAGATCATGCAGTTTCTCTTTGGAGATCATTTTATTAATTCTCATAATTTTATCTCTTGGATATTGGTAGGAGAAAATTGATGTTGGTCACTATTGGGACTTAAAGGGTTAAACTCAGTGTTCATGGGTCATTCAGTGAGGTTCTGGTGAATTATGTGAGGAAAATTGGCCATTGCAATATTAAAAGGTTCTCTTCAGTTGCTTTAGCTGTTAACACTAACAAAACTGTAGGATCGACTATCCTTGTTTTTACTATCAAAAGAAGAAGCAATGGAATGTTAGATAAAAAATGCATTGTGTACATTTATTAACAATTTTACATATAGTATTATTGTGTAGATCCTCATGGGATAAGTTGTTCATGGGGAAGATATTGTTAACTTGAAAGAAAAAAGGTTCCAAACTCACAGCAAATTTGAACATTCTCGTTCCACTCGCTGGAATAGTCAAATAAAATAAGATGTGATCAGGTATACATAGCTGAGTTGTTTTGCTCTGAGATTTGGAATTTGTTCTTTCATGTTATCACTAGTGCAGAATATTAAAGCTATCGTTTCGGTGATATTTTTTACTGTTTATTCACAAGCTGATAAGTTTGTAAGGCTCGTGTAAATAAACCCTAAAACTTTTACAGTAAAACCTTGCCCATTGAAATTCACATTTACAACCACATTGCTTTTGACAAAGATAGAAATCCGTCAATGCCTCCAACATTATCCTTTTAAAGCTGGCCCTTCCTAGTCTGTTCCAAACAATTTTGTTTGACAGTTTACATTAATGTCATCAATCCATGTATAAGCTACTGCAGCGGTGTTCAGTTTACCAGTGCCACTGATAATTGGCATCAAGCCTCAGTTTTTGCGTGACCCTCTGATGTGGTTATGTTAGAAAGGAAAACTTGCCCAATTATTATTATTCAAAATTATGTTTTTTTTATTTCTCATTGACATCAAACTTCAACAAAAATTGCCACAGTGGTATTAAGCTGAAAAAGTTATTTTCTTGCTGTTGTGCATAGCCACAGTCAAGAAATCATGTAATATGAAAAGACTGACCACAACATCAACAGTTTCTACAGCACCAAGAAACACTTGGTACAGTAGTTTTAGAATACACCTTTTAATAAATTGCAGGTTCTGAGTCCTTAGCCTGCATATATTTTGCACTATCGGGTGAAGTGTGGTATAAAGAAATTACACAGGTTTAGGGGGTGTTATCTGATTTTCCTAGGAAAATCCTCCTTAACCTGTATAGTTTTTCAGATCATGTACCCAGTGTATTGAAAAAATTAATATCTTATATTATTATCTAAGCTGCTTTTGGAGTGGAAAATGAGGAATAGAATCCGTGGCTGTGGAACAGTATTCAGCTTCTTCTAATGTTAATGTCAATTACTGAATTGTAAACATTGTGTGGATCATCCTTTTCCCAGCTCTCCTTTTTCACAATGTTCAGTCCTCCTGAGTCTAAACTCTGAAATCACTGGATACCATACTCTTTGAAGCTTACACAATTCTACAGATATGACTTGACTATAGTGCAGGGCTTTTTTTAGTTTTGGAATTTTTTTCACCCCACAATACCCCAGGATAAACCATTTTCCATCTGCAAGAACCTCAAATTTTAGTGCATTACAATCTGCAATGTTCTCAGGGTCATGTTCAACTCTGATTGGTACCGTTTCCTTTTTAACTCTCAGTTCATAACACTTGTTAAGACCTTCCTGATATCGTTCCTCCCAGTTTCACCCAATGATAGGGAAATATTCCACGAACTCCTGCTCCTCGGTGCTATGACCGGTATCAGTGTCATGCTCTGGCTCTGAACTGCCGGGATCACTGTCAGATTCATCCTCTTCGTCCTCTGAGTTAATGAGTAGGTCCCTCAGTGGATCAACAATCCTTTCTTCTCCATCCTCGTCTTCTGGATCTCAGTGAGAGTGAAAACTGGCGAGACAAAGACGATTCTCGTGATCGAAACAATTGCATGATGATGCCACATCGAGATTCAAGGGTGGAACTGTTTGATCGATCTCCTCGCTATTTGCAATTTTCTTTGGGCAAATAGAAGCTGTCACTGGTGCAGGAATGAGATCAAAATCCTACAATAGAGTAGCAGTAAAAGGTGCAGCTCTCGGATCAGTGTCGTTGTAAAAGAAATTCGGAAACAAAGGGTGAGCATACATGTTTAATAACAATCTGAGAAAACATTTTGCATTGTTTTCGAACTATCACTATCATTCTTACTGTAAAATTGCAACTTGTTTTCAATGACACCAGCGCCGGAGTACTTTCAGAAGCAAACAAAACGTCCACGTTGTGACAGCCATTTGAAGCAGGTAAGAGAGCAACTCGTCTTTCTGCATCTTGTCCAAGAAACTAAAGTGAACTTCCCGACAGACGAGTTCCATACGAGATAAATCTCGAGGTCAGGCATTTAAGTTTTCCTTTGAGATATGATGTACCTACAACATGCAACAATTTTGCAGTGCAGAAGCACTTTCACCTGGAATTGTGTTGAACGACGCCATCAAACCTCTCGAGGCAAGCAGTAGAATCAAGTGATGTCACCAAAATTTTCGATATATCAGTTTGAAACAATGCATCATGGGATACTATTCATTCGTCCTCTGGATGTGCAACAAACAACACCAGCCTTCACTGGGAACCTATTTGCGTACAACAAGTCAATGGGAAATTTAAAATTCAGTGTTTCGAACACCAGTACACCGTTTTTTAAGACCATGTAAATAACATGTTAATATCATCCTTGGAAATCAAAAAAGGGAGACTGATTTGAGCCTGTAAAAACATTGTAAATCAATATAGGGAGACTGATTTCTATGGGGCGCCATACTGGACATTATTGCAAACCTTTGATATATGTGCTAAACTCCAGCTTGATATGCTCATTGTCATATAAACATGCTAAACTCCAAATAAATATGGTGTATCTACTTCTGTTCTATATGGCCATTGTCATATAATCGTGCTAAACTCCAGATAAATAGCCCGCAATAAATAAATACAGCCTGTTTTCAACCCCTAAATTTGCAGTGTTCTCTGAAAAAAATTAGCATCCTCAACTTTTCATTTCGTATGGTATGATGCACCGCGCGCTTTAAGCAATGCCGCTACCCAGATCCCTATCGGCCAAAATAGGCCGCCATTTTGAAAATTGCAATGGGGCAGCAATGGCGGAAAGTAGCGAAGATTTTCGAGAGGCATTATTAAATATCGCTCGCCAGGCAAGGTCACTGGTGGACAATTTTAATGATGGTAATGTGCAGCCTATTGAACAACGAATGTTGAATCAGAGACATCATGAAACGGGAGTGTTGTCGACGCAAACACCATCAAGTCAGACAGGAAATGTAAATATGGAAAGCACACCAGTCAGCACTCGGTTAAGAAATTTATTTCCGACTATTGGTAAGAGATCATTTGGTGGAAAAACTTCTGAAAGCAAATCTAGTAAAGGTAAACGGCCTCCCCCCAAAAAACCAAAGAAAGATATAGTGCATAAAGATGCAGTTCTTCTTTCTTCTCCTGACACGAAATCAGTTCCCACGCACCAGACATGATGTCGATTGGGAAACAACGGTTTTGTTGTTCATGCATTTCCAGTAGATAAGTCTCTACAGGAGGAAGATCTGAGAGCTCAAATAAGAGAGGTATTCCCAGCTCTTAAAGAAACAGACTTTGAATTTGTGAAGTCGTGCTATGGCCAAATAATCACACGAAAGTTAGCTACAGGTCTGTATTTCTCATCTTCCCGTGTTCTTAGCCTTGCTGGGCAAGGGAGCATATACATTCGACCAGCGCATGATATCTCTGGCAACCTTGCTAGCGACATTGACAGTCCTCCCCAGAGTCCAGACCCAGTTCAAGTGGAAGTTGCTGTTGACGAGGCATATAGTGGTCCTTCAAATGCTTCATACCTTTCCGTCACTGGCCCACCAAGCAGTGCAACAGCATCTAGCAGTTCAATACATGTAAACCAGGAAGAGTTAGACCAGTTAAGAGAGATGTTTCCGGAAAAAAGCAGCAGCTTGCTGCAGCGTGCCTTAACCTGCCATGGGAGTGTTAGTCGTGCTGCTCTTTCCCTCTCCTCCCAAAATCTTCCTGATGAAATTGACTCAGATGAGGATGCTGATGCAGAACTTTTAAAGCCTGCTTTTCCAGCTAAAGCTGATTCCTTGGAGGCAGTGTTGAAGTAGCTTCAGAAAGGTTTGAGTACACAGAAACAAAACCTCAGAGTTGATGAAGAAGATATCTTTAGTGATGCCATGGTATACTATTAAGATCCCAGCTTTGATCCTAACAAGCCCTTACGAGTCCTTTGCACAGGGCAGCCTGCTGTGGACACAGGAGGAGTAACCGGACACTTTTTTAGCCAACTTCTCCAAGTCATATGTAACATGTTCTTCCATGGTGACAGTTACAAGCATCCTGTTTACAATGTTGATATTGTTGCTCCTGGTATGATGAAATACATTAAGACAAATATAGTGCACAGCATTTTGCAAGGCGGGCCAGGGTTTCCAGTCTTTAGCCCTTCAGTGTATCAGTACATAGCAGCAGGTGATGTTGACGCGGCAATGATGATGCTGAATTATGGAGACTGTTCTGCATCTGTAAAAGATGTCATTGACAAGGTATTGTATAAATGTACAGTTAAATGATGTGCCCAAATGTAACAGCATACTTGCTATTTTTAGTTCACTGTACGCGATGAATAAATCATTATATTTGGTCGAATGTAAAAACAAACTTAAAAAATTCTCTTTTCATGACTGTCTGCTCAGCCATATGTACCAGATTGATTCTCCTACATTAACAACATTCCAAATAATTTCTGATCCAACTACTGATGTGTCAACAGCTTCTACTGAGGTATAGCACATAAATAGAACGAATGTGCTTGACATCCTAGCGGCTATATTCATGTATCATTATCTACATGCACCAACCTGAGTCCCACAGGACCATAAGTGCACAGATGTATGTTCAACAGATTGACATGCATGTCCTAACAGAAATGCAAGGATTGACCCATAGTTTTTATCGACTTACAGGTTGCTCAGGCCAAAGATGTGTCGACACTTGACCAAGAAGAATGTGCAAATTTCTTGTCTGATTGTGGCCTGGCAGTGGTATTAACTGTAAGCCTAATCTTATCTTAATTGATTCCTTTTATTAAAAAAACCGCTTTGTGACAACTGTAAGAGCATTTTTCAAATTGTATTTTCTATTCATAGAATGACAACAAAATGAGGGTTATCTAAGGGATGATAATTCATGAATGTCATAAGCCGACCCAAAATCGTCTTGGATCAGCTGGGAGAGGGATTGGCTGTACTTGGCTTTCGTGCCAAGATGAGAGAGTACCCTGAGATGTTTGAGGAGCTTTTTGTGCCAAGCAATAAGAGTAGGTTAACTTCAACTCAGCTGGTTGATATGCTAGAGTTTCCAGCTGAGATATGTGAAAATGACAGAATTGTAGCGAATTACCTTAAACAGTTCCTGCATAATGCAGAAGTTGAAATGATGGAAAATTTTGTCTTTTTTGCCACTGGGTCCACTTCTCTGCCCACCTTTGGGCTTGCTAAAATCAAGATTAAATTTGACAACACTCCTTCCATTTTTGCTTCCACGTGTTTGCTTTCATTAACTCTTCCAAATCACTTTGAAAGCGAAGAAGCTTTCAGTTTATTGCTGAAAGCAGTCATTGCTAGTTCTGCAAGGAAATCGTTTAACTGTGTGTGATTAGTCTTAACAGCTAATCCAAGGTCTTTTAAAGTGATGTTGTGTTTTGAAAGGAGTATTTCCTAACTTTTTTAGAGACATTTATTGACTGATACTTGGCAATTGCCACTGTAACATTTTAAGCATATCAAAAAGTATTTCAAGCATATCTCATTGGTGGTAGAACGTTATAGTTATTGTTCATGGTATTTTGCCACTGATACTTGGCAATTGCCGTTGTTATTACATTTTACGCTTTGAAGAGGTATTTGTTCATGCCCATAAAGTTAGCCCTTCAAGGTTTAGAGTTAAGGTTTAACTTGACATGCGATACAGGCTATCCATAAGAACTCAGAAACTAAACAATCTTTTAGGGCTTTTTGTTTGGAAGCTAATTATCCTCCAATAGCTAGGCCATTTGCACTAAGAAGTCACGTGACATCGTTTAGATCAAAATGAAAGTTATATGATTTTGCCTTAAGAAAACAATTCGTGGGTCATAGCTTTAACAAAATAAAAGTGATTAGGTTTTTCAACCTGCACCATTTCCTTAATGAGTAAGTTCGTGACTGGTCACATGACCAGAATTATGTGCTCTGTCAATTTTGGCATCGGCAAGATTCCAACTCATTGTTCAAAGGAAGCATTAGTCACGTTACCTCTTAGTGTAAGTGCCCTTTTCTTATTGAAAAGTCCGTCTCCAAACTTTTGCACTGAAACATTGACATTGTTGCTGTTCATGTTCATAAAGGGAAGTACCTTCATCCCCATGTTTTTTCTTAATATAGTGTTTTGCATGAAACAAACTTTTTTTTGCAATTGGCCAAAATGACTGATTAGTTTATTCTGATTCTCCTTTGTCACAACTTGTAATTTTTGCTCTCTTCCTGTTTTAGTTTCACCACGTATTTTATTTCAAGTACCAAGCACGTCAGTTACAATAAATCTTGGTGTGTGGTCTGTTATTAAAGGCCATGAGACTATTACGCTTATTTTACAAGTTACAAATGGCTATAGCTATGGATTAATTTAATATATAGATTTAGCCAGGGCTAAAAGCGAAGCTCTCGATAATATTTATAGTTTGCTCGAACAAAATATAAAATCGTGTAATGCTAAGCGGTGAAGGCAACGCCGGAGAACAGTTAAAAACAACAATAGGTCTAATAAGCAAAAAAGCAACTTTGCATGTGCAGCACACTTTTTTTGTACATTTCTTTGACTTTGTTTTGCACGACCACAACGTGAAACTTCCAGAAACTTCTTAGCTACACGTTTTATAGAGGAAATGTCGCACGTTTTCTTGTTCACTTTTTTTCACTGCCGCTCATTTTGCATTGGTGGCCGCTAGCATTTCTCATTTTGTTACCGCTGCTACTAAATTTTCATGTTGTTCTTTCAACAAAAAAATACCTGCTTTGTTTTTTTGTTTTTTTTATCTCGCGCCCTAGATCTCTCCCGCCCTTTTTCTCGTTGAGCTTCGCTGGCCTGCCGCTTGCTTTCTCTTTTTCTCGGTCTTTCTCTTGCTCTATATCCCAAATTTGTGTACATGACAAGTAATCTAAGCTTAATACTTTAGAAAACACGGATACAGAAACAATTTCCGCTTTCCGTTTTCGTATTCATTGACGCCTTAGTTGTCTCTGCTTCAAAAGACGCGAGTAGCTATGCGACTTCCTGCAAAATAACCTTGAGTTGCATTTGGGTTGCCATACCTGTTGATTGAGTTGTTTTACATTGGTATGCCTGTGGTGCGGACGGACAGTCGGGCGGGCGGGCGGTCGGTGTACGGTCACGTGATTACCAAATTTTCTCGGATGGGTAGTTTACCACATTTTCTTACCCATGGTGCTCCGCTGCGCGCTTCGCGCGCGAGAGCTCCGCTATAAAGCTATGGGGCTTCGAATTGAGCCTGTGATCAAATAAAATATCAGCGCAAGACTTTAAACACTACGTGACCTCAATGGATAGAAAAATGAGCCCGCGATCCACTCAGGTGATGATGGTCAGCGTATACTCTACTTTGACAGCCGTCAATTAACCTTCATTAGAATGGCGAATATTCGAATTAACAGACATGTGGTGGAAAATGCCAGATCGTGTACCTGAGCGAACCTGAGCCTACGTTATTAGTTTTCTGATAGTGGTCTGCACATGTCCCATTTTGACAGCTGTCAATTGACCTTAATTTGGCTTGCTAATGTAACTTTAAACGACTGTCAGCCAACTGACAGCCTTGCTCGGCGTAGTTTCGTTTTTATGTTGAATTGGTAGGTGTGACATATTATATTAGCTTATATATAGGGGCAAAACGACTGGTCTTTTATCTGAGCCCGCGAGACAGTCATGTGATAATTGTCAGCGGATGTCTGATTTTGACAGCTGTCAATCTAATCGTACTCATACGGATGGCTTACATAACTAAGAGGCTAGTCAAGTTGTGCAAGATCTATTGTGACATTTGACATCGGCTTACATGAAGTGTGTGTACGGGTGGGCGTACGCTACGTCATAACCAAATTTTCTCGGATGGATAGTTTACCAAATTTTCTTACCCATGGTGCTCCGCTTCGCGCGCGGGAGCTCCGCTATAATCAGTACAATTCAAAACATGGACCTAAATGTCCTGCTTTCATTTAAAAATGATTTTGTTTCACGGATCATTGACAGATTTCTTATGATAACCTTACAACTTGTTTTGCTGCTTGATATCAAAATCAACAATACAACAACTACTGTACAGTGAACAAAACTAAAGCAAATGACCTCCAATTTCACTGTTACATGACCTAAATACCAACCAGGACACAGCCAGGATTGGGACTATGACAGCCTTTATTACAACATTTAAATAGGTAATCACTCAAATATAGGTACAATATTAAAATGAAACAGGTAATAAGACTAGGTATACTCAAATGGAATCAACAAATGTATACATAAGTTGTAAAAACAGCAAGACTGTCAGACATAAAGGAAATATATATATAACCAAAAACTACCCAGGGTGGGTAGGGTGGGAAAACAAGTAAATGCAGCTACTAAAGACTGTTTGCTAGCCGAGCTATATTGTGCTAAGGTAAAGGCTGTCTTAGTCCCAGTACCCCCCATATTTGATATTTACAACAGCATCACAACCCTGATGCCTACCCTTTAAAATCAGAACTCATCAGACCGGTTTGCAGACTGTTTCTGTAATGAATCAAGGAATACAAAGATGGCTAAATCTTTTGATTTTAATGGATAACTAACATTAAAATTGGTATGCACCTAAATGAATAGAAGGAAACATTAAACGTCAATGCTATGACATATGCAAGTTATTTCCTTACCTGAACTCACGTGCTACAGCTACACATTGGACACGACAAATGAGAAGCCAGAATGCTTTCTATTTCTTGTACTAAAATTTGCGGATGACACTGAGCAAGTTGATATCAGTAATGATATGGTTACATTGAAATATATTTCTACATTGAAAGTTGAGTTCAGTAAACCTAGAGGGAAAGTTTTTTACACTCAGCCCATAAAATGGCCGGTTGCTTAATCTCTAGGTCCCCTGCCCCTCTTCAAACCCAAACTTAAAGCATCTCATTAAGAACACCCACAAGCTCAACATATTTAGAGATTCGTTCACTCCTTGTTAGGTTTGTGGGTACTAGGGAGTGAAGGTAATCCAGCTGATCTTCACTCAAAGGTATGTTACTGCTGGGAACAATCACCTCTTGATCCTCTTCTGAAACAGAAATGGCATCCTCTTCATCTAACCCATACCAAATTAATTCCTCCTCCGATAAAATACCATCCAGAGGTAAGTTCCTGCCATTTGCAGATCTTAGAATACCTTCTGTTCAAAGCTGAAGAGGAGATGAACCACCTTCTGTGCTAAGGCCATGGTAATTCCACTGCCTGGTAAATTCATCCAGAGATTTCTTAATTTCCTGCAGAAATACAAGGTGAAGGGACAGTAAATGGACTTCATTGATAGGGTCTAATAGACCATATCTTTCCATCATGTTGAACTCGTCTATAAAGCTTCTAAGAACACCACTGGTCACATCTCTATGAAGCCGTTCGACTCTTTGATTGTGCACTGAACTTCCAGTTATCATGCTCCCTCTGTTGACTCCCCGACACTCCAACATCATTCGGGCTACACCCATGTTTTCGAGACCATGGTCACTCCTAACCCTTGAAAGCATTCCATAACTTTGGCAGGCATTCTAAAATAGTGCAAGTACTGTATCGGATCTGTTGTTGTTTGCACAGTGCAGATATGGTATCAACCTAGAATATCCATCAATAGCAGTATGTACCACAAGCCGCCAGCGTATCATCTTATGGTTCCCATCGATGTGCCACAGTGCTTTTGGACCTCGTACATTGTACTTTCTTCGACAAATAGTTCCTCTCCACCGAAGTGCTGTTCCAACTGGATCCAACTCACGCATAAGGTCCCTGACTTTCCATCACTGCACTCTTATTCCCCTGCTATGTAATGCACCTATCATTCTGGTTTGACCAATCCCAGGGGTAACAGTCATTATTTCTTGCATGATTTCTCTTAGTTCTCCATTCCTAAGTGAAGACCAGTTAACCTCCCCCTCGTCCTCAATTTGAAACTCTTGTCATCTTCTAGTTAGAGTTTTTGCGGAAATTCCGAGTAGTTCCGCTATTCTGACCCAAGGAAAGTGCAACTCTCGAAGAAATTG
>NC_133203.1:20463947-20506447 GCF_958299795.1 Porites lutea
AAGAGGATGACCATTAACTCTCTTTTTTGTTTTTTATTACAGACAATGTTGACTATTTTCACTGGAGCGCCTTAAGAAACCAACGCCATCGTGCAACACTTGTGTGCCAAACATTATCACCACTGTGTGGTTAAAATACCGCCTTGCCCTAGTTGGGCCACCAAAATCGGGCTGCTTCAATGGTCCCAATTGGAGAAAGCCGCCCAGTATGTCAATGTGGTCGCTTTACCAAGCTACAAAATCCTTTCCTCAACCATCCTTATAAGTCAAGTCAAAGCTCATTGGCATATCGTTTACCAGGCCTCGATGGTCCTGGTGCTGGGCTACAGAGATCACATGCTTAAAACAATTAATCCTTCGGTGGTTCGTGGTCTGTGCGATTGGACAGTAGAGCTCGCTAAATTCATGAATAAACCACTCTATTTTTATGATTTAATGTACGAAGAATGGTTATGGTGGAGTCCCCTCGATCGAGAATTTGTACAAGTAGAAGGCATGCACGAATTAAATGTGTCACCCCCCTCTTTACAAAACAACGTGGCCATTGTGGGAATGAGCAAACTGACCACCAAAGTGCAAATAGCCCTGGAAAACTTGTTCGAGTCTAACACATTGTAATTTTTTTTGTTTGGACGGATTTCATTTAAAAAATGACTTTGTAGTACGAGAATTGGGATGGTGTGACAAGTCTGGCTAGCGGATGGGATTTATTCATTATTCACACGATAATGTCTGGTCTAGTCTGACCCAGCAAGAGCGGAGAACCCTGAAGTATTTGTGTGACATGGTGACCGGGTTAACCTTTAAGCCGAGGCCCGTGGAGTTTCAAAGGGGACGCATTGGTCTGCAAAAAAACGTGACGCGGACATTTTTTCTTCGTGGGAACAATTCAAGAATCCGACTCAATGCATAGTCGCCTACAAAGGAGGAACTTTAGAAAAGACTTTTTTAACTCAATTAAAAATTCCGTTTGTTAATTTAGAAGAGTATGGTTGTCCGAAATTAGATTATTTGCTAGACACCTATTATCCACTTGTTAATTGCAGCTGTCATTTTAATTTAAGCTTTCACTGTAGTATGGCCGAGTGTCATGCATTTATGTGTTGGTTCAATAAAAACACACAGTAAATGGTTTTAAAATTGTTTTATTCACAGTTTTCTACTTCTCCCTTGATCCACAAATACTTTACTTCCTTTGGGTACAAGTACTTAAGGGCTTCTCTTTCTGCCACGTGCGGCCAGCGAGCCATAACGATCTTCACATGGTCTGCACTTAAGTCGCTTTCTTGCCCGATTACTTGTTGTGCGATTTTTTTCGCGTGATACCTGGCTCTCGTCTTTGCATTGAATGTCTCTCTATTTTCCTGCCTCCATTTTTTGGTCTTTTCATTTATCCTGGCTCTGTTTTTTTCTTGGTACCTCCGCGAGCTCTCTTGACGTTTCTCTGTGTTTTCCAGACACCACTTCTTGTTCAAAATGGCCTTCCTTTCTTTACTTTCCGGTTTGGCATACCATTTTCTTTGGCTTTCCTGTCTTTTTTTTTTCTGCTCTTGGCTCAGGTTCTTCCACAATTTACGGCTCGGTACGGGCATGATGAACTAATGTCGTTGTGCAATAATTTTTTGGGTCACGCGTTTTGACTACGAAACTGGTTTTTCCAGACTTGTTTCATTCTGATGGTGTAATACTTGACCCTACAAAAAAAGCAGCGATAGGCTCATTTTTATCATTCGAAGCCATGGATCTTCAAGTACCTTCCCTTGCCGTTCTATTCGCTGAAAATGCCGCTCTAAACGATCAACTACAATGGCTGTACGATTTTCCCTTTGCTGCCCTAATCAGACGGCCTATTTTTCAGACCATGTTGAATAACATCCTCAAGTCGCTGACCTCAAATCAGCTTTTAGAGTACATGGACGACCACCCGTACAATCCAGCTATGACAAACAGAATTGTAAAAGAGATGTTTCGGCAATTTTCTTTGGACACCTTGGAACTAATCTCCAGGAGTTTCCATGTTGATCACCCGTTTGCCAAAGCCATGGATTTTGCGATATATAAGGAACGAATGTCAGGTACGATAACTTTACTCAACCGATGGAGTATTCGTTTGTTTCCTCCCCCCTGTTCTAGGTGGGTGATTCGTTTGGATTGTAAACAATGTGACATTAGAATTGAGTACAGACTATTCAGCACCCGTAAATACCTGGGCTGTTATTGGTGCGATGGCTATTTAACCGTAGGATGTAAAATGCTGTTTAAACCTTTACATGAAGGAAGTATAATGCTGGATCCTTACTGGGACTAAGACTTGAGTTTTTTTTTCGAGGTACAATCGCTTTACTCAAATCTGGGTTATTCATGCTTTTCCACCTGTTTATCCTGTGCGAATGCTTCATTTAAGATGTAGACGATGTAACATTACCATTACGCACAGACTATCCAGTCTGCGTGAATATGGAACCTGTTTTTGGTGCAACCGTTAAGTTTCCTTTTTTAATTTTTTCAGGCTCACTTGACATTTGCGTTCAATACCGCTTTCATAAACGATTCATTGCTCCTTACCCCTGGTACAAGGTTAAAAACAGCATTGACAGCATTCACTTACGCTGTTGTATCTGTTACACACATGTGCGATCTATTTTCGACATGGAAACTCCCTGCAAGGGATGCGAGATGTTAATAAACTTAGGTCTGGAACTTTAATTTTGCAGCACCCATGAAAGTCTTTGTGAAAAGAAAGGAACTTGTTCAACCCAGAAGACCAGACCGTTTAGTGTTTTACATTCCTCATGTTACTTTTATTACGGACTCTTTTGTAGATACCTTTCATATCATTGAATGTTTTATTGGAGAAAACGACAAAATAAGGGCGTACACTTTTTTTAAATTTTGCAGACTCCCACCTTGTTTTAGCTCATAATATAATCGATTATAGCCGCAGTGATGGCACATTATGGTTAAAATGTCAAGACTGTCAAATCCACGCGAGACCCGTTAAATTTGTCTGTCAACTCTGCGGGGGATGTGACATTTATTGCTTTGAAGACTTTGTCGATTTTGTATTAGAGGATTAAAAAATTACTTTTTTCTTTTTTCTAGACACCTACCATATTGTATCGCATTACTTTTTATTTTATTCTTGTCCGATCAAAGGAAAAATAGCTTTTGTCAATCCACGCAACTGGTGTATATTTTATTAAGAGACCATTTTTTTCTTTTAGAATCCATTCACGTGTTAACGCATTATACTGTATTTAGAAGTTGGCCGTGTGATGACGATTTTCCCTCGTATAAAGGAAAACTTTCTATTGTAATACCTGGCAATTGGAGTATACCTCTCAAGCGTGTCAATCTTGCTTACTCTATCGAAAAAACCATGTATGGATTACACGGCTGGACGGTTAATGATTATCCCTAATTTTTTTCTCTTTTAGCAACACATTTTGTGTTAAGCCATTACTTCATCTTTCGAAATTGGCCGCGGGAAAAAACATTTAGCCTTTTGTTACCGAATAGTCATCTTGTTTACATAAGAAACCCTGTATTACATTTCTCGTAGGCATGCTTGAAGACATAAATAAATGGAAGGTTTTGAAAAGTACTCCTCTGGAACCTGAAAAATTAGTTCGGTTTAGGAGATTTACTTCACCTCTCTCGTTAGAAGAAGAATTTAAAGTTTTTTACTTTTACAAGAATGGTGGGCTGGGAAAGGTCGTCATTGTGTATCTGTAATTTTCAGGGCCGACTCTCAAGACTTCGGCTTGCCATGATTGTTTTTCAGATTTCCTGTTCAATCAATGTAAACACACCAATCATCGGTTGCTAGGCGAAACCAGCTGGCCATTGATCAAATCGCAATTTGCTTTGCAGAACTCTGAACGACAACTGGTTGGATCAATTCATGATTTTTGTGACCAATTGATTTTTTTTTCAGAATTAGTCTTGGGCATAACGCTTCACGAATGCCACAATCATTTACCCTCCCTTGTTAAACTCTGTTGGTGTTCCAGTTGTCATCGAACGGGTTGGAGAAACCACAACCCCAGACCTTATCTAAAACGAACCGTTGACCTATTTTTAGAACGTTTTCTTTTTAGCAGTGAGATTCAGCATTAGGATACACATGTGTCACGTATACTGTCCTTCTCTGGTAAAATTGTGTTGGTGTTCTACCGGAAAAGGATGGAGCAAATGGTCCACCAAACGTGAATTCATTCAACGCTGTCACGAACTAGGAAGGCATCCCATTTTTGTTAATTTTTTAAGGCCTATACGATAAATGAATATTTGAAAGGGCGTGACGTCGCTAGGAGGTCACACACGTCCCGCTTGTAAGATAAGGAATGACGTCAGAATAAAATGAGTTGAAAAGTGACATCTGGTGTGCTATTACTTGAAGGGGGAAGTTGGGGGACTTTTCGTGATGTCTTACATGACCTTACATTACCTCTTGGTATGACGCAACTTTTCTTGGGTAATGAAATCCAGCCTTCTGATTGGTCGAGAGCGATCACGTGTTTGAAATACCCGATTCTGATGGCTGTGTGCTGAGGTAGCCAGTATTACTACTGGCACATTCACCCCACTGGTATTTACAACGACCGGAGGGATGGCTGACGAGTGCCTTAGATACCACTCAAGATTAGCCGAGCTGTTATCTGCAAAAAAGCAAGAGAGCTACGCCACAACAATTTCATGGGTCAGGGCGAAAGTGTCCTTTGCAATTTTGCGAAGCGCGCTCCTATGCCTAAGGGGATTGAGAACCCCGAGAAGGAGAAACTTAAGATGTTAAAGACAGGGATCTAGAAATAGAGAAGGGTCAAGCAGGACTTCCCTAGACTCAACAGCTATAGATACTTTATTATAGGGATGTACATAGAAATTTTCACTTTTTAGTCTATGGAGAGCTGTTTACATTTGCTCTGTTGAAAACCACTGGACCACCAAGAAGTCTTTTTTAACTATAGTTATACTAAATTTGTCTTTAATTTTCAATTTGAGAAGAGTTTAATAAAGTATGTTTTTTTGATGTTTTGTAATAAATAAATTTGTCCCGATTTACAAGCTTCTGCTGGTAAATCCTGCAACCATCACAGCAGAAAAAGGTCCTTTTTGGCAGCTCGAAGGTTAAAAACATGGTCCCGTTCAACAATGGTTAAAAAAAGGCCCTAAACAGCCACAAGGAGAGAATGTACAAACTTTGAAAGTGAATGAAACGCGCAAAAAATATGATGCTGGTGTGCATGGTTATACTTGTTTTTGTTAGTAACCCCTTTATCGTTTGGTAAACAATTTAAAAAAATGATTGATGAGTTGTAACTGTATTGAAAAAAATATTGAGTCGGCACCAGGCATTTTAAAAGTCCACAACTCCACAACCCCCACCCCCCCCCCCCCCCCACTGCACTTAAAAAGAGGCGGATCGGCCACGCACTTTCAAAACTGCTCCGCAGGCCCTGTACAATCACTATAAATAAAATATTGTCTGACTTATTTGTTAAAAAACAAATAACAATAAAATTTTAAAGAAAAGATCAATCTTTATTAACATACACCTAAATGCAATAACATTGTCTTAGGAAAATGAAAAAAGGAAAAAGTCAAATAGGAATTAAACAGGCTAATTAAGCCACATTCTCACGGAAGATCATTTGCAGTCGTTGCATTTCCCTGCTGGAATTTTCAGTTCTATTGTCTTTTATCTTTAAAACAATAGCAAATTCCAAAAAATAAATACGATGTCCATGTGTGGATGCTGCATGTAAATTCATTAGGCTTTTTAGCCAAATTAATTCCTGTTTGACTTCTTCCTTTTTTTCATTTTCTATGACAACGTTTTTGCCAGTAGGTGACTAAAATAGACAAAGACTAAAATTTTGATGAAATAAAAATGTTAAAAGATCATAAAATACTAATTTACAAGCTCCGCCATTATCAACTTTCTAAAATTGGACATACGCTTGGTTTATGAAATGATAAATTATGCTCACAATAACAGGTAACAAAACTGTGTAAGAAACTTCCTTTAATGCCAGGAATGGGATCCAAAATACAAAATTTCACAGACATGGTGTTGAGAAGAGGCGAGAGTTCAAGAGTAGATGAAGGGGCAACCACGGATCTGTTCCTCAAAATATCTGTTCTTCAGGCAAATTTTTGATGGCTGGGAGATGCTTTGCAAAAATATTTGTCCTTGGAGGGAACGTTTTGCTGGGAAATAGACAATTCAGGGTATCTTGGGTGGATTTGTGCCCAGAATAGCTGGTATGTGCTATTTTTCAGATGTCCCGCCCCCACCCTGGAAGTGGTGAGTTTCGCCCTAAGGCCACGCCCAATTTCCTATAGGTTGTAGGTGCACTTTGCTTGCTGGGAGTGAGGAACGGATACAGGTTTCCCAGCAATGTCCCTAAATGCTTAAAATGGCTTTTGTTGTTGTTGTTTTTTTTTAATTTAGGTCTTTTTCTCAAAATTCTGCGTTGTGTGCCCCTGTAGACGTTGGAGAGAACTCATTGAGCTTGGTATAATAACCCGATTCTTCGTTACGATATGAGACGACAGCGGTTGAAGGAAAGCTGTTACTTATGGCTTGCGCCTTTTCATGAGTAGCATACAGAGGAATCTCAAAATTCGGGCTTTACAAATCGATGCTGCCATGTCGGCGCATACATTAATTTTTTTACAAACTTTGACGTTAAGTACACTGGAGCACGCCTGGTCACGCACTTAAATACTAAAACAGCAAGTCGAAAGTATAGTTGACTGGGAGCCAGTGCAAGCCTTTTAACAACGGAGTAATGTGATCGGATTTTCCAGCTCCGCTTTCAACTCTACAGACAAAATTCTGTACCGTGCTTGGAGTTTGTCCAGATTACATTGGGTGGTGTTGATCCAAACAGAGGATCAAATAAAAACTAATGCATTTATGATAATAATCAGAGCGCTTTTGTCACGATTGATTTGACCCAATGGTTACATTCAAGAGGACACAGTGGAGAAGATATACTTGTTCAGGGGCGTAGCCAGCCTATAGACCAATAGGCTTGAGCCTACAAATCTTTAATTTGATTTCAGTCTTTGAGAAACTATCGGCGCTTAACGAACAAAGCATCCGGACCTGATGGAATCCCTTCTTGGGTATTAAAAGAAAACGCGGACTTATTGGCTGCACCAGTGGCAGACATCTTGAATTCTTCCTTTTTGGAGCGTCGCCTTCCAACTTCGTGGAAGAAAGCGGACATTACACCCCTCCCGAAGACTTCACTTGTTAGCGATGTGAACAAACACCTGAGACCCATTTCGTTGACTCCAATTCTCTCCAAAGTCGGGGAAGAGTTTGTCGTTGACGGCTACATCAAGCCTGCCGTCCTTGCGAAGATTGACCAGAACCAATATGGGACTGTTCCGAACTCCAGCACAGTGCATGCCCTAATCAGCATGCTCCACAACTGGTATAAGAATACTGACGGAAACGGTTCTACGGTGCGCGTGGTGCTCTTTGACTTTAGGAAAGCATTCAATCTCATCGACCACGCCATTCTTATGGCTAAACTTACTGATTATGAGCTACCACCTTGGGTGTTGGACTGGATTGCAGATTTTCTTACTGACAGGAAGCAACCAGTGAAACTCGCCCACGATTGCTACTCGGATTGGGGATCTGTCAGGGCAGGTGTCTCGCAGGGGACCAAATTGGGGCCCTGGCTCTTCCTGGTAATGATAAATGACATCAATGTCAATGGCGTCAACCTTTGGAAGTACGTCGATGACACATCGATGGCCGAGACAGTCCACAAGGGCCAACCAAGTGGAATCCAATTTGCTGTAGACGACCTAGTTAGGCAAGCCGAAATAGATAAGTTCCAATTGAATGAGACCAAGTGTAAAGAGTTGCAGATAAGTTTCTCAAGGTCTGTAGATCCTTTTGAAACAGTTACTATTAACAACAAACCAATTGAGGTTGTAACTAGCGCAAAACTTCTTGGTCTCACAATTTCAAACAATCTAAAGTGGAACGCTCACATAGAGAATGTTATCAAAAAAGGAGCCTCTAGGCTTTATCTTTTAAGGCAGCTTAAGCGTGCAAAAGGAGATCCTGCGCAGCTACTTTGTTTCTATACTACGTGTATCCGGCCCATGTCTGAATATGCCTGCCAAGTTTTCCACAATGGTCTGGCTGAGTATCTTCTGAAGAGCTAGAGAAAATTCAGCGCCGTGCACTTAGAATTATTTTCCCAGATTTAGGCTATCAAGAGGCTCTAAAAGAGTGCAATATTGCCACCCTCCACCAACGGCGCCAATGGCTGACAGAGCACCTATTCAATGAGATTAAGGACAACAGCCTCCACAAATTACATGACCTTTTGCCGCCACGTAATCTTAGTACTGTAGCCTTAAGGAGAAAGCGCGCTTTTAACGTACCTCTTTGTAGAACAAATAGACTAATGAACAGTTTTATCATGCATAACGCGGCTATTTTCTAATGGTTTTATCGTAAATTCGCGGCTATTTTCTTAAATTTCATGACGTAGTATTTTGTTCCTTTGTTTTATTTATTTACTGTTATCTATTTATAATAGTTAGTCTTAGTATTCAAGGTATTAACAGTCCGTAATCCAGCCCTTGGGCTGTAATGGATTTTTAATATATCTCTCTCTCTGTCTCTCTCTCTCTCTCTCTCTCTCTCTCTCTCTCTCTCTCTCTCTGCAGATATAAAGTAGGGCATTTTTTGTCACTTTTCCTCCTTTCGTTAAAGCTTTCTTTTAAAGGTTACTCACAATTGCTTGTTATGATTTTTCAATGCCAAATACCTATACTAACAACCACACACTGTTTCAACTTTTTACCAATATTTTGAATTTTTTTACAGCCATAAAACATGTTGCGACGTTGCACAAATTCCCTACCCCGTGGATGGTCCTTTTAAAGACATTTTAAAGTACTTTTTGGCGTGGATTTAGAGGTATTCGACCTGTTAAACTCTTCCTAGCCATTCACTCGTGATCCACAAACAGTCTCTTCCGAGATTTTACAATCGACAAAAAAGCGCCGTAGTATCACATACTTCTTCATCCATTTGTGAGGTTCTGAAAACTCAATCGAAATGTGAAGCACTTTTTTTCAAAAGAAGTTGCTATATCTCTGAAATTCCTGAGTGTTTTCAGTTGAAATTCCCCAAAACACTAGCATATATTGCATTCTTTCTTCACAAAAAAACTGGCTTGAGGAAACATCGGCTAACATTTTTTTTTAAGTTTTTAGCGTTTTGCGATACGAATATATTGCGCGTTGCATAAATGCCCTAATTGTCAAGTAGATTTATAGGCGCTTTAAAACTATCTGTTTTTAGAATAAATGGAAATGTTGTTACGTCAAAAGAATGCACTGATACAGTACTTTCAATCCAGAAACATATATTATCAAAACAAATACTAAAAAAGGCTTTTTCAGGAAAGAAACGTTTTTTTTTTCCGTGCGTATGTGCTTATAAGAATGCTACGCTCCTGAAGTACATAATTAAAAAAAAAAAAAAAAACCTGACCCAGTTAAATTTCGTATATTGTGAGGCTCCCAAACATTACAACCCACTATTAAAGGGTGATGTACCAAGTTTTGCTGAAAGAGCTTTACGATTTTTAGGGTAATTGCCTACGTTTTTGGACCGTTTTGTAAGTGACCGATCTCCCTCCAAAATTAGATTTTCATATCATTTTGATGGCGTCAGTGGCCCTTTCCCCCCACACCCACTTCCTTTACCCATTCCCGCTGATATAAACTTGGTCAAGCTTAGTAGAAAATTTAATCAATTAATTTCCAAAAACGAAACACGAAAAACCGCTGTCATACATTTTACTTTTCAGTTCTCACTATCCGATCTGTACGTACGGGGGTCTTTTGTGCTCTTTCCGCCTCCACCCACCCCCTTTACCCATTCCCGCTGATATAAACTTGGTCAAGCTTAGTAGAAAATTTAATCAATTTATTTCCAAAAACGAAACTCGAAGAGCAGCTGTCGTACATTTTTCTTTTTAGTTCTCACTATCGGATCTGTACGTACGCGGGTCTTTTGTGCTCTTTCCGCCTCCACCCACCCCCTTTACCCATTCCCCCTGATATAAACTTGGTCAAGCTTAGTAGAAAATTTAATCAATTTATTTCCAAAAAAACGAAACACGAAAAACAGCTGTTATACATTTTACTTTTCAGTTCTCACTATCGGATCTGTAAGTACGCGGGTCTTTTGTGCCCTTTCCGCCTCCACCCGCCCTCCTTTACCCATTCCCGCTGATACAAACCTGGTCATGCTTGGTAGGAAATTTTATCAATCGATTTTCAAAAACGAAACAGAAAAAGAGCTGTCGTACATTTATTCCATTCTTCGCTATCGGATTTGTAATGTATAGCATATGTAATTGCTTGGTTACGAGTGATTTCAGCAACGTTTACGGTATGACACTTTGTGATGCATATTTGAAGTGCCCGTAAAACGAAACACGAGGTGAGTAGCACATGCTTTTCTTGTCCTCTTTTTAATCGTGAAAAACATTTTTTATGAGGCCAAAAATTTTAAATGCAACATCAAATTTCCATGTTACATATCTGCGACTACGCAGCATAAATGATTTTCAATAACATTGAAGGATTGTTCGAGAAAATGGAAAGGCCGCTTTTCTACGTTTCACCGTGTACTCAATGTCAGTGAAAAGCGGCATGGAAACTGTTCTAAACAGATGTTGGCAGTAGTTAAAACCATTGGCACTTTCCCATGGCACTTACTTTCACATTTCTATGAAATTAATCTAACATGAGATCGAACAAGAGATCGAAGAAGAGATCGAACATGAGTTTAAGTTAAAAATTCATAATGGACAGGACTCGCGTAAACAAGGATTGTGGAGTGATGTTGCATTTTCCATTAGTCACTGTCAACAACAACAGTCCTATTCAGGACTATATATGTTCACCTGGACGATCACGCTTAACCTACTAATGAGAATACATTATGAGAGGATATGAAACTGCCACTTATATAGGGGGAAAACTATGCTACATATATAGTACTATATTCTCATGCAAAATTTTCTTTGAAATCTGTTAGGGTTTACACCATGTCTGAGGAACTGCTTGTTAGTATACAAAAAGCAAAATCAGACCTTGCAAAAGCACTAATGTCAGGAGTTAAAGAAAGAGTCGAGCAGGTAAGAAGATCATTTGAGGTTTATTTTATATACATCTATATCAGTACCCAAAACATTCATCTAAGAGGAATTTTGAGGTGTTCAGGCAATTTTCTAGCCACATGATGTTTTTTTCAATTTCTCTTGCATGAATATTCTTGGGTGCTTTGCCTCCCCAGCCCCTTCACTTCCCCATAACGTTTCTTATGATCTGTCCTTAATTATATGAACGATATCATATATGAAAATCATGTATGAGAACTGCGGGGTGAAGAATTATATGAAAGAGGATCATCGCAGTTATAGAGGCAACTTTTGCAATTGGGAAAAGAAAGCCTGAAAAATTCAGGCTTGTAGGGGATTCGAACCCTTGACCTCTGCGTTACCGGTGCAGCGCTCTTACCATTAATGTTCAGGGCGCTCATTTCTATCCTTCGTTGTAACGTTAGTATTTAGCACATTCTGATTTATCTTTCATTATTAAGTTAGTGATTAGCGTGCTCTGAGTTTTCTTTCGTTGTTACGTTAGTGATCAGCGCGCTCTCCGTTATCTTTCATCGTTACGTTAGTGATCAGCGCGCTCTGAGTTTCCTTTCGTTATTACGTTAGTGGTCATCGAGCTCTGATTTATTTTTCATTGTCACGTTAGTGAACAGTGTGCTCTCAGTTATCTATCATTGTTACGTACGTTAGTGATCAGAGCGCTCTTATTTATTATTCATTGTTACGTTAGTGTTTAGAGCGCTCTGATTTATCTTTTATTGTTACGTAAGTGATAGCGCGCTCTGATTTATATTTAATTGTTACTCTAGTGATCAGCGTGCTCTGATTTACCTTTCATTATCACGTTAGTGATCAGCGTGTTCTGGTTTATCTTTTATTGTAACGCAAGTGATTAGCGCGCTCTGATTTATCTTTCATTTTCAAATTAGTGATCAGCGCGCTCTCATTTATCTTTCATTGTTACGTTATAAACCCGTCATATAATTCTTCACCCCGCAGCTGTCATATATGATTTTCTTATATTCATAACTACATCATAATCTGTCCTTAAGTAATCCAATCTTTCTCAACATAGATCCTGTCCTTGTTAAAGCAAAGCTATGAAACAATGGTTTTGACTACTACCAAAATTTGAAAATTTTCCATGTTTTTATTTTACATAAAATAGGCAAGGAAAATGTGTTTGACGATATTCTAGAAAGAAAGAAAGCTTTTCTAGACTATAAAAACAAGGAGTTAAAAAAGGCGAAAAACTGGGATTTTTTCAAAGGGGTTAGTCCATGGTTTTTGTCCAAAATTTGTAATTTTTTACCGTGTTGAATTCACACGTATAGGTTGAGGATGATCGTCCGGATGAACGTAGTCCTCAATAGGACTGTTGTTGTTGGCAGTGACTGACCTTTCGACAAACTGCGCAGTAGTCATCTTTAGAGTCGATCACCCGGATGATCACACTCAACCTACTTATGAGATAATTACATTATGATAGGATATGAAACTGCCACTAAATAGAGTAATATACGGGGAAAACTATGCTAAATTGTAGGTACTTTAGCCCTAATAGACGATTTAGTGATCACGCGTATTAACTTAATTGCCTTTTGCTGAAATGTGTTAATTGCAGTGTAGGAAAAAATTGGAAGACAGGAAAAATGAATGGGTAAACAAACCTGGATGAGAGAATATGAGCCCGTTGAAGAAGACTTCGACATTGATGATTTTCGACAACCGCCCCTCGAATGTTTGGATGAACCTAGTGATGAGGAGGTAGGAAGCACTGGTTGGGACGACCAGGATAATCCCAACAACAGCGTCGACGAAAAGCAGAAGGTATCTAAAAAGGCAGTTAAAGGTGAAAACAACGGTGGCAACTCTCGTCAGACGAGAAAAAAGTATCTTTGCCCCATTAAAGGGTGTAAATCACAGGTACGTGATCTTCCTCGCCATTTGAGAGACGTTCATAAATGGGCCAGAGAAAAAGCTAAAAAGGCGACCTCCAGGTTTGGAATGCGGGAAAGCTTTTCGTCTACTAACATGGACGGAAAAGGAAAAGACCGCAAGTGGAAAGACTATCATTACCACCGCAAGTGCCCAATTTCAGGTTGTCACTCGATAGTAAAGCGACTTTCCCAACATTTACGGCAAGTACACAAGGAAATACGGAAGGGCTCATCGGAATACAAAGCCATATTAAAAGAAGCTCGGCCAAGAAAACCTTCGCGTTCATCAGCACTGGTGTCAAGAAGAACTGAAGAAGCCGAAATAAGCCTCAGTAGCAACAGTGATAATAACAGCGTAGCTGGAACTAGCGTAAAAGGTGACGGCAACAAGGATAGCGGCACAGAAAATTCAGATAGTATCAGTGATGGTGACAACTGTGGCTATGAAGGTACACCTGACAGTGATTCACAAACTGAAGCTGAAAGCACTGGCAATTTAGAAATAAGCCATGGTATATTTGGTTCTTTCATAAGCTGGCTACAGACAACTGATGGTGGAAGGAAACCGCACAAAATGTCGAAACAGCATGCCTCACAGGTAGAAAAGATGCTTACTGTTATTGACCCGAACAAAGATCTGGCGTCGCTATTTGATCGTAAACTTATTCGTGACACTTTCTTAAGAGATCACGCTGAAAAAACCTACAAACCTGACACTATTAAATCGTACTTGTTAAGTCTACGGTATTTCTGCAGCTTTGTCTTAACAGAGCGTCCTGAGGGCCTAAATGTGGACGATGCTAGTATTAATGTAATTGATGAGAAAGCCCGTTTGTGGTCGACTTCATACAAGAAAGATTGTCAACGTAGGCATTTGGAGAAACAGGATGAAGATATTTCTAACTTGATAACAGCTGAGATGGTGACTACATTTGAGCAGAGTGAATCAACACGAAGAGCAGTGTCCCTCACTGGTCAGCTTAGTGGGGCTCACTGTATTCAACTTAACCAAGAACAGTACACACTAATTAGAGATTTCATCCTAACTGAAATGACAATCGCTAATGCCCATAGATCGGGTGTGCTAGCTAACATGACTATAGGTGAGTTCAACAAATCAAAGCATGAAAGTAATGGAAGCTACGTAATAAGTGTAAAGAACCATAAGACTGCATCCATTCATGGTCCTGCCAGAGTCGTGCTTTCACCTAAACTGTTTGGTTACCTGAAAGTGTACGTTAATGAAGTGAGAAGTGTAGTAAATTCGACCAAAGATGAAAATGACTCTGTGATATTGTCGTGGAGTGGAGCAAAGGTCGTGTCAGGCCAAATATCAACTGCAATCAACGCCGCTTGGAAAAAAGCAGGGTTAGAGGGTCATATCAGTTCAACTCTTTTCCGAAAGTCAGCGGTGACTGCCGTACATACCAACCACAAAGACATGACAGGACAAATCGCTGATCTCATGGCACACAAAGAGTCGACAGCCCAAAGGTACTACAAACTTCACGAGAAACAAAAATCCTGTGTTGAAGCAGCAGCCGAGCTTCCCTCCATTATGAGAACAACAAAAAAACTACTGGAGGGAGGCGATTCCATTACTACTATGGAAGAAGATATTCCTGCTGGTACTAAAGATAGCACGGAGAAACATGTTACCTGGAACAAGCAACAAATAGAAGCCATAAAAGAGCTCTTCCGTGAAGAAATCGACCAGAAGTCGGTAACAATGGCACTTGTCAGAGAAAAGATAACAAATAATGCGATCCTTTGCAATCAAGACCCTAAAAAGATCTGCGACAGAGTTCGCAGTGAATGGCGTCACAAACATGATGAAAGTCACTTGGAGACTGCTGGTGCAGTTGACCCTCCAGACGAAGAAGAAACTTTTTCAGACCAAATGAGTCGCTATTTGTCAAGTTCAAGTGTTTCAGAATTTGTGCCACCATCTAATTCAAGTTACGTGAGCCGAAACATTTTTTCCTTCCGGGAAAAGGAGGATCTCCTTCGGCTATTTAAGCCTACAATCAAGAGTGGAATTATCTCAAAAGCAGCCGTAAAGAACATTCTTGAAGAAGACGAGGCTGGGAGGCAATTCTTAAAAAAATTTACCGTAGATCAGATTGTCAACCGTTTAAAATATGAGAGGCGGATGAACCAAAAGCGTACTTGAGCTAGGTTCACTGTTATGTCTTTTTGTAGAGGTTTCTGATGCCAGTTTAAATAAGATGAAAAAGATGAAACTGGGAGGCAACGCTTGCCTAAAGTTACAGTATTAGAAATCCTTAACCGCTTACAATATGAGGGACGGATTAAAACAAAAGCATACTTAAAGAGAGCTAGGTGTTGCCTCTTTTTAGAGGTTTGTCATGTTAATATTAATAAGGCGTAGTTGATTTGAAGCTAGTTTTGTTTTCATGTTATGTCTCTTTTTAGACGTTTGTCATGTTAATATTAATGAGGCGTAGTTTTTTTTGTCATGTTGAAATAAGTAACACACTTCCTGTTTTTCATGTTCAAAGTACTTTGAAATTTGATTATGATAGTTAATTGGTAAGTCGAACTCTTGCTTTCTTTAAAATTTCCAAGAGTTATTGTAAATCAAATTTTTTTCGGCATACTGTTATTAATTATCTTAAGTAAGGAGAGTTTTATATTCATTGAAAGGATGAAACTCGAAATTAAAAAAAAAAAACAACAACAAGACAGGCATTTTAGTCTTTATATATATAGTTTACTTTCTAATAATTTGACAAAATTGTTTTCAAAGGTTTTTCTCAGTCATCTGTATTGACAAGAGTTTTCCGCGATGCTAACAAAGAACAAGTAGCGTTAAGGTCACTTTAGACCTCATGAGAGCCTTCCTTTGGTGATTCATACCAGACTAAGATGGAGTTTCGCAGATAATGACCGCACAGCACCCTCATTTATAAGCCCGACCAAATTGGAAGCCGCACACCAAAAGAAAAAGCCATTTAAAATAAGCTCGTCCTTAAGCCCACGGCTAAACGGTCGAACACTTTCGTTGAATACCGTGTTGGAAGAGCATGTTGATCAATGATCGTTAAGCCACCTCATGTTGTGCATGACAAAAGCAATGTTGGAGATAAATGTTTGATCGTTGAGCTGATGCTTTATATAAACCTCCGCGGGGTTATGGTTGACAATTGCCCTCATATGCAAAATTAATCCATACCATATCGGAAACTGTGCTTAGACAAATCGAGGAAGCACTCTAGTAACTCGCGCGTATATTAAGGAAAGTACTTACAATTGAAATATACACAGTTGGTATGTCAGAAAAAATCTTTTGCTTGAACAGGGGCCGCGAGGAATCGGTAGGTAATGATGGCGTTTCTATTGTTTGCGCCCGCAAGTACAAAATAGTTAGGATGACGTAAAGACTGAAAATCCCGAAGGGACCGCCTAGGTAGATTTCGTGACATTTATTGTGCAGTCATACTTGGATACTCTTTTGCGTTACGTGTTATCAGTGACATTCTGTGGAACAGTTACTTTTACCGTATGGAAAAAAGGACAGTCTTCAAAGCAGAGGGAGGGAAAAGATGTCCGAAACACACAGCTGGCATGTCGTTGAGGTCAAATATCATAGGCTGCGGAATCTGGAGGGCTAGGGAAGTCCCCCCTCTTGTTTTTGTTTTTTTGCAGTTGTCGTTTTTTTTGTGGGGAAGGGGGCACATCCCCCTCACTTTTGTAGAATAATAAATATTAACTTTCCTTTATTTTTCCACGGTAACTCGTTAGGACATAAATTTACTGTTTTGGAAAGTTCAGGTTAACGCCGACTCGTCTGTTTAAAACATGAAACAACGTACGTAGCCGGTTGGATTTGGGACATTTAATTTTTATTTTATTCGCACTCCCTCCCCCCCCCCCCCAACCCCCTACGGAAGGCTATCTACGTAGTTTTTGTTGCTGGCGCCATTGAAGATTGCATCCGAGGAGTCCAAAATATTGTCGACGTCTAAGAACAGGACAGAGAACAGCTTTTATTGTTTATAGGGGGAGGGAGGGGGTGGGGCGGAAAATGTGGCTAAAGTGCCCTAACCCCCGAGACAAAAATGCCCTAATGTGATCAAAGTGCCCTACGGTGACCGAAGTGCCCTAACCTCTGTGACAAAAATGCCCTAATGTGACCGAAATGCCCTACTCAATGTTACCAAAATGCCCTACGTGACAAAAGTGCCCTACCTAACGTGACATAAATGCCCTCATGTCGCATAGATGCCCTATTGCACGTTGCATAAATGCCCTTAAATCTACCTCTCTCTCTCTCTCTCTCTCTCTCTCTCTCTCTCTCTCTCTCTCTCTATCTATCTATCACTCTACCACTTGTAATAAATCATGCATTTGTTTCTCTGGACAGATATTTTACATAAAACAGTCTTTAGGTGCCCCTGACCCCACAGGCTAATCATTAGGAACTACTGCTACTAGAGTCCTGACATATCTATGACAATATCTTCTTCTGACTGACCTCCACACCTTTTCCTAGTTGAGAGAATTTGAAAAAAGGTCAAGGCATTAATTAATTGGTATTAATATTAATATCCCATAACCGAACCCGTTGATAACCAAACGGGACTGGTCCTTTTGCTTTTGGAAAAAGACGACGCAGTGCATTAGTCATAATCACCCTGAGGCCTCGAACGAGCAATGACTTTGACCATGACAATCTAACTCTTGCTAGTTCTTGAACCGGCGAGAACATAGCCACAATTTTTGTCCTGTTTATAGCCTGTACACCTTTTTCTGTGTCGAATGGGAGGCTGTGAGGCTATCATGTTTGAAAAACCGTGACAGAGTCTTAAACGATTTTAGAAAACCCGGCGCACTTGAAAAAACGGTGTTACTAAAAAAGGGTGCAGACCAGACCAAAATAGGATAAAGCCTCTTCTTTGAGCCACGAACTTAAATATTCAAGATTTCTCCTTCATATATAGTCATTTAATAGGCTAGTTGTATCTATACTTCCAAAGCACAAAGAGTCTACAGCTAATGTTATTTTCCCCATTGTACTTCGTTTTTTGGAAGCCACTGTCAGTTCATACTTGTGCGTGAAACAATAGCTGGCTGGCCTTAAGTAGGCGAGGTGTCTACCAGACTTTTTCAAAATCGAAGGGAAAGTGGTTCGTTTTCATCAGGTCTATGGGCTCGCTACACCCCTGTTTCAGCTATTGACTTTTCGACGATTTATTCTTCATTCTTCTATCCCAATGTTATAACTTAACTTCCTTGTTACTTTCACGTGGACAGATGAATACGCATAGCGCAGACCAAGCTGAGCACACACAATCAAACATGCAAGTCGTGCAACATTGAAATTTGTTGCTCAATGTAATTGCCCAAGTTACAGTACAAAACTGATCTTGACATGCATCTAAACGACTCCGAGACTCCGATTATCGAGACTTCGAGATGATCATAAAGCACTTTCCTGTTTCTTAATTTCAATTGACTGGAGCCATTATTGGGGTTAGAAAATACTAGGACCTTAAGAATTGAATTGCTTCAAACCTAAAACTTGACAGGGAAAAAAAAGGAAACCTTGACGGTACACCAGACTCTACGAACCGCCACCAAAGGATCTAACCCCTATGGAGAACAGAGATTGTGGACGAACAACATTTCTTTGACAAATAGTGCTCTGGCTAGAAACTCTAAGAGAAAACTTTCCAATTGCCTACGAACTCCTGAATGCTGAGTTCTGCATCTTGATTCTATGGCTCCTTGCACCACTTGATATCACTTCCCCGTAAAAAGTGGATGCGCTTAGGTACAAGAAATTGGATGTCAAGCAGCCAAGGATAATCAAATCCAAACTTCGGATTTGACGCGAGTTCACAGTCATTTGTTATTAAAAAAATAATTAGAGAAGGAGAGGAGGGGCTTATTAACTTTCTTCCCCTGAAAATGTGAACTTGTCAGAGGGGGATTTTTTGACAAGAGAGGCCCAATAGCGGATTTATAGTAACAACAACTGTATGTTCTTCGATGAGCTGATAATTTTCGCTGCAAGACTGACAAGCTTGATCATGAGCATAGTCCGATACGACAATGGAAGATCAGTTTAGCTAGAGTGGAACCCAAGGGAGGAAGAGGAGGATCAAGAAAAGAGAAGATGACGATATGAGATGACATGGTTAGAATACCAAGCGTTTCAGTGCATCTCCGAGAGTTGCCTGTGATTCGCACAGGTTAATGGATCTACAGCTGATTTACAGGGAGGCTATGCTGGGACGATTATTAGGGTAAAAAGAAGAAGGCAATCCTGTGTGTGCCTCCAATGCTTGTCTACCTAGGGAGAATGTTGGTGGATATGACCTTCCTTCGTTTCGTTGAAATAAAATATAAAGACCAGGAAGGTTGATGGTGTTGTACGAGACTACTTTAAGGAATATCCGGTCATAAAGACGGTGTGGGAGTTTGAAGAGCGAGTGGACGAAAGTTTGCACAAGGGCCATAATAGCTCCATAATCCAGCTCGCGCACCCACACTTCGTCAAGACAGAACTGCGAAAGTCAAGTGGAGATTCTAGAGGAGGAAGTGAGAAACTATTGGTAACAGGGAAGTAAGTGACAGGACAAGAAGTTGAGTGCCAATGGATGTTTGTGTGTCTCAAACAATTCTGGGAGCGACAACTCTTGGAGTAGAAGAACGTGACCTATCAATGAAGAAAACATATTCGGAAAGTATTCTGGAAAGATAGTTAGACAGTGTTGGCTAGTGTTTTCCGAACACTGTACCAGACTATGGTACTCACTGGGTTCACCTGTGAACACCCTGACCCTTCTTTCAAACACCCACACTAGAATCTGGGCATGGTTAATGAGTACGTCGCCCTTTTTCTCGTTGAGCTTCACTGGCCTGCCGCCCACTTTCTCTTTTTTCTCTGTTTTTTTTTTGCTCTATATTCCAAATTTGTCGACTTGACACTTTATCTAAGCTTAATACTTTAAACTACACGGATACAGAAACGATTTCCACATTCTGTTTTCATCTTTATTGACTCTTTTGTTGTGATTTCCCGCCAAAATAACCTCGAGTTGCATTTTGGTTAGCATACCTGTTGATTGAGTTATTTTACATTGGTATGCCTGTGGTATGGATGGACGGTCTCTCGGGTGGGCGGGCGGTGTGCGGCCACGTGATTACCAGATTTCCTCGGATGGGTAGATTACTACATTTTCTTACCCACGGTGCTCTGCTGGCGTGTGAGAGCTCTGCTATGAGTTTTCATGGTGAAACAAATACAATGAAGCAAGTGCTTTTAGTGATATTTGTTATTTTTTTGGTTTAGATAATAATGCCAAAGGATATTTCAGTTGAGGTTAAAATGTATGCATAGTTGGCCTTGCACCCTTATTTCTCCAGGCTTAGAGTAAAATTAATACTAATTAAAATAAAAGTGAATATTATCTTCCCAGCTATTAATTGATGAACACTTTAGTTGATGTTGTGTTAGCTTTCTGGTAATTTATAGCGGAGTGGGTGGAGCGCCATAGCTAAGTTAATCTACCCATCCCAGAAAATTTGGTAATCACGTGACAGTACACCGAGCGACCAAGCGTTCGTCTGCACCACAAGGAAACCAATGTTTACCCTCACACTTTCTAGCTAGTTTGGGAGCCAAAGAGAAAACTAATTGCACATCAATGTTGTGATCAATTGACAGCTTTCAAAACAGGGTATTCACTGACGAGTATCACCTGACCGTACCGCAGGCTCAAGTGTGCACCCATCGAGGTCAAGTATTTTTTGAAGTTATCCGCTGACAAATTACCAGTTTCAAATGATCGCAGGCTCAAGTTTATTATTTCCAGTGATTCGTATGAAATATGTTGTGTTTATGTCACTATGGCCCCGTACTGCAAAGATTTTGATTTCAAACTGACCTTGGACGCAAGAATTCAGTCAGTTTTTTTTAAATTCAGGCGGGGAAGACGAAATTTATGCAGCATCTTTAAAGCTGTTTCCTTTGACAGCTGAAGCTGACAGAGTTCTGTGTTAAATTGTGATCTTTTTTGTGTCTTTTTCCACTGGATGTGTCAAAATGAAATACAGCTGCTATCAAGAGTCTTCTGTTATTCACCGCTGGTTTGTTTATTGAGTTTTTGGTTGAGAAATGCGTCGCTTGTCTTCGGTAATTCGTTTTTGGATGGCATCGTTTTCGTTTTTCACCTTGCTTAATGCGTAAGAGGGTTTAAAAGTCTCGAGCAACTGTGGCCTTCCTTGATAGCTCTCAGGAACTGAATCTCGAATGGTAAACCGGAGTAATTATTGTATTTGATGTTTGTTTTTGTTATATCTAATTTCATGAAGTCAAGCACAGTTTATGTGGCAAGTTTATGCACGTTTGTAAGATTTGAGTCAATGATCTGACCTAGGTTTGATATAGGCTTACAGAACTTTAGAAGGTCTTCAGATACATTTTCTCAACGCAGATAGAAAGAAAACGATCCAAAGAATATTTAGTTATAAATTTGGCTGTAGAAAGAAAACTTTGAGCAGTTTTCTTGCTTCCAGGACTTCATCTTTGAAAAAAGCAAACACCGGGAGGACGGCTTAAAGTAAAACATAATTAACTTAAGCTTAAGCTTTAAGCTTATGGTTGTAAAGACTCAGGATGTTAGAGACACCTTAACACTCGTCCTCGTGAATGAAAATTGTTGTCTCTGTAAATGTTTCACCGAATTAAATTTCTTTTATTGATTGTTAGTAGTCTCTCTTGTAGTTTTAATCGCTTGTCTGTGCCATTTGTTTTCATTGTTTATAAGATTACACATCGTTATAACTGAAACCATTAAATAACCAAAAATAATAATAATATATTCGTTATTATATTGAAACGTAACTCTATTAAAGTTCATTCAAACACTCGACCACACTGACAGCTCGCACTAGAAATGAGAACCGGCTGGCCGGACGGATGATTTTGGAAATTTTTTGAACGGTTTCGCTAAAAGTGCACGATTGATCATCCTGAATATTGACTAAGTGCAATGTGTCTTGAAAAATTGTGAAATACCGCATTCTATCCGAGGTCTGTATGATAAATAGTACTGTTTCACCTCAGATGTGATGTATAAAAAGTATAAAAAGTTGGTTTACACACTCCCAGATTTGTTGGCAAGATTTTCTCAAACCTGTCGAACGTAAAAAAAATTCGGCCCGATTTGTTTTCCAAGAATTTGCTTTCGAGGCCTAATCTACTGTGATCAAGAGCCATTATGGCTTTTGAATGTGATTGAAGATGTTTGCTATTTTTTGGCTTTACACATAAGGCTATCGACTCGATGAAAGATGTTTCACTCTAAAATAACTTAGCCTTTCTCTCAAAAGTGACATGAATGTGCCCTTGAGTTAACTGATTTGCGGATTACAAATTTATTGCTTGATTTAAATTATACATTTATTAATGGGAGCTTCGCTTTTAGCCCTGGCTAAATCTATATGTTACTCATACATTGAATTAACAATATCATTTTGATCTGCAGGCCCATTTGCATAAAATACCTTCTTCAAGGGTGAATGCCTCAAATTATGCAGTTACAAAAGGGTTTAAGTGCATGCAATGTGCTGAGTAGTGCCAGAGAAAATCCAGCATTCTTTAAAACAGTATTTGTGCCTGGGTTTTGCAAGAAGCATCATTCCTGAGAAGTTCTTGGACGAGCTTGTTATACAATTCAGTCTTCCTCAACGATGCAAGAAGCAGAAATCGATGTATAGAAGTACTTTTGTGACTTCATTGTGGGGTCACAATATCATGGTGGTAAGCTCTATCACGTGGCTAACTCCATTTTTATTGTATAATTAAATTTGTTTGCAACTTAAGAGTCTTTTGTGCCATTAAAATATACCAGAGTCTGCTTGGCACAAAGTTGCACACACAGACATGGAAAAGCATTAAATGATATCCCATTCCACACTTGGTACATGCAATACAATGCTAATCACAGACGTTACAGAACTGTTACAGGTAAATCATAGTCACCTGAAATTGGATGATTCCACGCAAGTCACTGAGTGAAATTATCTGACTTACATCTGTTGAGCTTCAAAGGGAATTTATAAAATAATACAATTTTACATGACAATTTAAGTGCCAATAAATAAGAGACACCTTTTTGCACCTAACATGAGGCAAACGAAAAGACTTCCAAGACTTTGGTATAAATCTTCTAAAGAATAATTGTACAAGTGTCCTGGCACCGCAAAGAAAGTAAGAAAAGAAAATGAAATGAAAAAGAAAATGAGATAATAAACTGAGTGCAGAACACCCACCTGGAATGATAGTGTCTTGTTTGTGCAACCCCCACCACATTCTCTCAACTGTGAAAAGATTTTTACTTCCCTGTGCTGTTTTTCTACGTATGCAACCTTCATGCAAACAGAATATTTGTCTTAACTCAAACTTTTAGGGCAGTATTTTTTCCCAGGAGGTTTATCACACAGATAGTGTTGGGTTTACCCCCACCCGTAATAGGTGGTTTTTTCTTGACAATACTTACTGCAAACACTTACTTAATTGGGATACAACTATGCTTAACTCTTAGAAACTGGATGTAGTGGCGCTTCTCCTGTTTGCTTTTCAAAGAAATTCAGCGTGGGTTTTGTCCAGGGAAAATGGAAACAATGGTTATGCAAAATTATTGGGGTAAACAAAATGCATTATTGTCTATGTGAAAATGGTGAATACAAAAAATATACAAAAAAACAGCGAGCAAAATACAATGATAATCTGCCAAAGTATTGCTTCCAAAATTACAAATGGTGACAGTCATCAGTGAAAAATTACTTTTTATCTTTCAGACAACTCAGTCACTTCCCAAATAATTCTTTTTTCTCTTCTTGCGTTGTCTTAAAACATACCAAAATCTCTGAAGCAGAGGAATAGGACTTTTTTTTCCGTTTCATTCTCCTTTGGCCCTATTTTGGGTCAACAGCTGTTTTCCCTTTGATATCCTCCAAACCTACTGAATCACTTGCATTTTCTGAGTGAGAGATGTCATCAATTTTTTGAGGTGATTGTGAACGAGTGCTTGAGGATGTAATGGAGTCTGAATCAAATGTGAAAACTGGTCTGACACTTGCTTTATCACCAATAAACTGCTCGATTTCCTTCTGGAATTTCCAAGTTTTATGTGCTCTGCCGTTTGCTTGTTTTTCTTCGATTTCTTTTTGTTTTGATTCCAGTTTTACCACTTGCGTAAGCCCTGCTCTCCTGATACTTTTATATCAGCGTGCTTATTGAACTCGGCACCTATCTTGTTTAACACAGTTAGATTAGGCCTTTGAATTGGAGATAATTTTCGATTGGCAAGCACACATCTTTGTCTTCCATCGTTTAAGTGTTCATTAAGGTTGACCTGCTTGGACCTCAGCATTTCACATTTCTTTCCATCAAGCACATGGATTTTGACTTCCCATGACGCATTGCGAGGCAGCATGCCAAGGCGTGCGTGACATCATGCGTGCTCTCTGTGAGTTACAACGTAACGGCAGTAACATTCCTGACCCCTTAAGCGATGCTTAACATATCGAGTCCAACGTTCGAGAAAACTAAAGAAAAAGGCCTTAATAAGCTTAACGAGTGATTAGCAATTCCTTAAGAAAGTTCGGTCCTTTGAATTGTTCCATCTCTTCACTCATCTCCGAGGCACGACTGCTCTTCATTGGCTAACAAGAGGACAACCTTGTCAACTGGACGACGTAGTTCTGAGGTTTGGGTCTTTAACTGGACACTGCGCACAAACCCATTCTTGTCTGGTTCTGTCTTGATAACTCGTCCCAAGGGCCAGGTGTTTCTAGGGGCGCTGTCGTCCTTTACGAGAACAATATCACCGACCGCTACATTTCGCTTCGGGCTGTTCCACTTTGAACGCTGCTGGAGTGTCAGGAGATATTCTCTCTTCCAGCGTGTCCAGAAAAGGTTTGGCAGGTACTGTACCCTTCGCCAACGTTTCCTCATGTAAACATCCGCGCGTTGAAACACTCCTGGTGGAGGAAGTATGACACTTGTCTTCATCGTTAGTAGATTGCTGGGGCTTAAAGGGTTGAGATCGTCGGGATCACTGGAGGCGAATGTTAAAGGTCTTGAGTTTATGATGGCTTCGACTTCACAGAGTAATGTTCTGAAGGATTCGTCATCCAAACGGGTGCCATACTCGTGAAGAAGAACGGTGAGTACCTTGCGGGTTGTACGGATTTGCCGCTCCCAAACGCCACCCATGTGGCTAGCACTTGGCGGGTTAAAAATCCAATCTGTACCCTCCTGGCGCAGCTTACTTCCTATAAGGTCATTGTCCATTATATCGATTGCTTGTCGCAACTCGTTAGTGGCGCCTACAAAATTCGATCCGTTGTCGCTACGAATCTCTCGGACTGGTCCACGACGAGCAATAAAGCGTCTCAGTGCTTGAATGAACGAGTCCGTTTCAAGAGAATTGGCAGTTTCAATATGGACTGCTCTGCTTGGCAAACATGTGAAAAGGCATCCATAGCGTTTAAGTTCCTTTCTGCCTTCCTTAATCATAAATGGACCAAAAAAATCCACCCCAACGTACGTGAATGGAGGGCCTGAAGTTACTCTGTCTTTGGGTAGATCAGCCATCTTCTGTTCGATGACAGGGGTGCGGTGGCGGTGACAGGTAACACAGTTTGCGATTAGGTGACAAACAGCAGCATTGGCACCTGGGATCCAGTACTTTTCCCTTAATTTAGCAAGTGTGTGGCCGCGGCCTGCATGGGCTAAATGTTCGTGTGCGTGCTGGATGATCAAATTCCTAACGCGGCTCTTACGAGGCAGGATGGCAGGATGTCTTGTTTCTTCTGGGAGATCATCAGCCCGGCTGAGACGGCCGCCAACACGTAGAAGGCCTTCATGGACGAAGGGATCTAGGCGAGCAATAGGACTTGTCTTCTTTAGTACCATTTTCTTTTGCTTTGCCCGACCCCGTTGGTCTCCGCCGTCTTTGCTGCTAACTTGTCTGAGAGCGTCAAACTCCTTACTGAAAGACTGCGACTGTACAAAGCGGAGGATGGCGAACTCGGCCTCTTCAAACTCTTGCACTGTGAGTGGGGTGCAGTGATGAACTATTCCGCTCGTTTTGGCTCTTGATGGTTTTGCGTTTGCGGCTTGACAGTCTGGGTCTGACTCAAGGCTTATTGGTCTTTTGACCTCCTTTCGCTTTCGTAACACAGTCTTGATTCTTAGAAACACGGCCACTGACAATTTCAGGCGATACCAGCTTGAGTGATATTCGATCAGCTTGTTAACTGTGGCAACTGAGTCATCCGTCACCATGGTACCAGCAGAAACCACTTTTCTGACCTCTGGGTCGTCGTCCGGAACTTCGCCAACAGCAAACGGCTGCTGTGGCCACTCTGTTTCCGGTTTCCATAAAAACTGTGGGCCCTTTATCCAACGTTGTTGCTGGAGAAGTGCGGTACCTGATAAGCCCCTTGAGGCGTCGTCTGCTGGGTTACCACTGGTATCTAGGTATCTCCATTGGTTGGGACTTGTGAAGTCTCTAATCAGCTGCACACGATTTGCGACGAATACTTGGAATCTCTTCTGCTCATTTCCAATGTAGCGGAGAACCGTAGTCAAGTCGGTGTGATAGACGGTGACATCAGGTCTGACTTCTAACTCTTCAAGTAGCATTTGTCCAACACGGACAGAAACGATTGCAGCGGTTAATTCTAACCGTGGGACTGTTACAGCCTTAATAGGTGCAAGTCGGGCCTTGCCCATCAGAAAGGAACAATGGACTCGATTCGCATTGTTCTGTAGACGCAAGTAAGCAGCACATCCATAACCCGTCGTGCTGGCGTCAGAAAACAAGTGAAGCTGTCTAGAAACGACTGGACCAAAATCTGGTGGTTTATGGCAACGATCAGTGTGAAATTGCTCTAACACTGGAAGCTCGGTACACCAACGTATCCACTGACTGCGGCTGTCTTCCGGGATATCGTCATCCCAGTCAAGATCCTTGTTACGGCATAAATCTTGCAACAACTTCTTTGCTAGCAGGGTGAAAGGAGCAACGAAGCCCAGTGGATCGTAAATAGATGATACAGTAGATAAGATTCCTCGTCTTGTATGCGGTTTGCTATTAACAATGATTCGAAATCCAAAACTGTCCGACTGTACGCACCATTGTACCCCTAGGGCACGCTCGACAGGAAGATTGTCACAGTCAAGAGCTATAGATTTGACTTCTTTCGACCGCTCGTTCTCAGGTATACGCAGTAAGAGTGCACGACGATTGCAAGTGAACTTGGTGAGGTGGAAACCTCCCTTCGGACAAGATTGACAAAGGCCTTCGATCAGCTTCACTGCAGCATTTTCTGAGCTGACGGAACGTAAACAATCGTCTACGTAGAAGTTCTTGCGCAGCGTGTCAGCTACTAATGTACCATACTCTTCTTCGTTATCACTTGCAGTTTGCTTAAGGGCGAAATTAGCAACGCTTGGTGAGGAGACTGCCCCAAATAAATGTACGACCATTTGATACTCTTCTAATTCGGCATCAAGATTACCACCTGGCCACCACAGAAAACGAAGATAGTCGTACTGTTCAGGAGGGACGATGACCTGGTGGAACATAGATTCCACGTCTGCCATAAAGGCAACAGGGTCTTCACGAAATCTGGTTAAGACTCCCACCAGGGAATTTGTAAGATCCGGCCCCTGGAGTAAGCAGTCATTTAGGGACACTCCTTGGAACTTTGCACTACAGTCAAATACGACGCGGATTTTCCCGGGTTTTTTCGGATGATAAACTCCGTGGTGGGGTAGGTACCACACCTTGCCTGGCCTTGGTATCAGCGATCCGCTTGGGAACTTTCGCGCGTAACCTTTGGCGATGACATCGTTAACAAAGGTGACATAGTCAGAACGGTACTTAGGATCCTTTAACATCTTCTTCTTCTGCCAGTTAGCTCTTCTGGCAGCCTGCTCCTTGTTGTTTGGCATGGTGACATCATTATGTCGGAAGGGGAGAGGAGTCTGATAATGGCCGTTAACAACCTTTGTCTCTTTTGCGACCATATTCAGAAACTTTCTGTCGTCTTGGGAGAGCCCGCGCTCGTCTGGTACTTTGCTCACTGCGTGATCATTGAAGTCCCTCTCGAACATTTGGAGCAATGTCTTTGGAGCCATGATCTCCCCTTGCACTTCTACTTCCCTCACAGTAATTCGATGCTTTTATTTTCTTACTGTCTTGATCGATCTCAACTCTTAAAGGTCCACTAACTGTCCAGCCGTGGCGAAGACGGAGAGCGAATGGGCCACCACCTTGACAGGGTACCACTTCTAACGGCTCCAGGGCGGCTGGGCAATTGCTACCGATGAGCAGTCCAATTTCTAAATGCGGGTTCAACCCAGGAATCTTTTTCGTAACCTCACAAAGATGTGCCCAGTGGCTTATGAGATTAGGCGTTGGGATCTGGCGATGATCGGCTGGGATTTCATCCCTTGTGTACGTGTGAGGTAACTCGATGGGATTATCATCATTCAAACTGGTAACAATAAGGTTGTCCATGACGTTGCTTTCTACTTGACTCTCTCCATGCATAGTTGCAAGACGCAGCACAGTCCTGACACCTTCCACTCCAAGTTGCTTCCTGATGCTTTCAGTCGCAAAACAACCACCACTGCCATTATCGTAAAATGCGTATGTAGTGACTGAATCTCTTCTGCCTTTCCGTTTTACTTTAACTGGAAGGATGGCATGCAACACTACGGACTCCTTACTGTTCTTTGCCCCACACACAGTTCTGGAGAGATCAATGCGCCCATTGCTTATTTCTATGGTCTGTATGTCAGCAGTTTGAACTTGGTTACCACTATTCTCTTTATTCATCGTAAAGCCATCGATGTGCAGTGCTGTCGGTTGCCGCTTCTTGCACTTCTGACAGGTGCGTCTCTTTACACAACCTTTCGACACATGATTTGTTTCGTAACAAGCAAAGCATAGCCTCTTTTCCTTAAGGAATGACTTTCTTTCATCCATCGTCTTCTTGAGGAACTGGGCACAATCATCTAAATCATGGGCCTTGTTGCAGAATAGGCAAGTTTTTGCTTTAGCACCAGTGTTGTCTTGAATCTCATTCTTGGCAGCGTCCAAGCCAAGGGGAGAAGTGGTGCCGGTAGCAAAACTACTGCTTGTTTGGTTCGACGGTGGGGGCTTCTTCTTATTGTCTCTCTTGCCGTTATCCCCGCGTTTTCCTTGACTGCCACTTAGAGCCCGTACACCAAAAATAGGATCGTTGGCTGATTCGGCGGCAGACACTACGAACTCGACAAGGTCATTGAAGTTCGCTATCAGACCTCTCTCTTTCAACTTAACAGCACGATCACGCCACTTCGCTTGAAGGTGGAAAGGAAGCTGTCTGGCAATGGTCTGCATGTTTGTAGAATGATTTAGCTGATCCATGTGGGACACGCTCACCATAGCGTTCTTACATTTGACTAAGAAAAGCGAGAAACGTTTTATAGCTGGTGCATCTGCTGACTGAATTGGAGACCATTCAAGAGCTTTGTTCACATAAGCCATTGAAACCTTAAAAGGATCCCCATACTCCTTCTCAAGCAGCCTTCTTGCTTCCTTATATCCTTCCGCAGGATCCATATGCAAACAACCACCGATAAGTTCTCGCGGTTCGCCTTCGAGATGTTGTTCCAAATAATACAAGCGATCCGCTGCATTTAATGTTCTAGATTCTATCTGCGTTTTGAATGCTATAATAAATGTTCCATATTTGATGGGATCCCCATTGAACTTGTGCACTTCAGGTTGAGGCAAAGTCATTCCTGCGGCGAACTGTTGATGAGTTGCAATCATTTGCTCGTTTTGCTATCGCTGCATGGCCATCACTTCTTCAAAGGACTTTTCATGAGGCTCGGGTTGGGACTTAACGTCGGGAGATGCAACAGTTCCTTGTGATCCACCAGTAGTACTGCTGTTGGCTTGAGGTGAGCTCCTACTGACCAGGATGTTCGAATGAAACTCGGGGGCAGCAGGGTTCAGCGCAGCCGCAGGCGTTGAAGACATGAACTTAAGTTGATTTTGCTTGACATCAGGCACAGTATCATCTTTACTTTCCAGGTTATCATGATCTTCTTTTAAACTGGCATACACCCTTTCCCTAGCCTGAGCTTTTGCTATTTCAGTTTCCAATGTCAAGGCTTCATCTGCGGCTCGTAATGCCTGCTTGCGTTCCAACATTTTTCTCTCAGCTTGTAATTCCGCTAATCTGAGTTTCTCTTTTGCTCGCGCAGACGACGCGGAGCTGGCTGTAGATTTCCTTGAACGAGTACTGGCATGAGAGGCTTTGTATGAGCTTGACTTTGCTTCCGAGAGCAGATCAAGTTATCTTGCTAAGCGATGTTCTGCCACACTGATCCACTCTACGACCTCTTTTCTAAATTCCAACAGGGATCTTTCCTTGTTTTCGTAACAATCAAGCTCCTTGTCCCGATCCTCTTCAGAAACCAACTCACGATAATGGAGGTCGTATGCTTCTTGGTATTCTCTAAATAATGTGTTCAGTACATCAAGTCCTGATTTAACTAAATGCAGATTATTCTCACATTCCATTAGGCCCGTAATAGTGTTCCTTTGTTTTGAAACAGCAGACAGTTTAGCAGTTCGATCATTTTTTAGTCGCCGTATTTTTTCTTCTCGGCCCTTTTCTGTTAATCTTCTTTCACGAGTACCAGGAATGTCTTCATTCAGAATATTTCCAGATCCAGCGCCCTCATCGGTGGGGTTTTCGCTCATGGTGGACTGGGCGCTAATTTAATCCTTCAACCTCTTTACGATAAAACTTCCAGGCAAATTATAAACAACAGTTACGTCCAAATAAACGATGAAAATGGCGAACCATTCGCTTAAACTTCACCAGTAATCGTAGGGCAAGTTTCACAAATCCAGAATACGATAGATCCAAAACTTTTCGAAACGAATGTGAGTGCATTAAAGTCAACAAAACAACACTACGATCTTGCTTTAATCTCTCACAGGGATACACAGTTCGAAACGCGTACAGAATTCAAGACTCGATTCGACGATTACGACCAACGTTTGCGATAGAAACGATAGTTAAGCTTGTCCGTTTACAATAGTAAGTACTTGAGCTTCTGCGTAGCTTGTATTAGACTTGTACCACAAGATGAGCTGCACGATTTGAATGATTTGTACGATTTGTACGGTTTCTAAAACTAAAAAACAAAAAGTAAATAACAATAAATACCAGAAAAACCTAGTAAAAACCTAGAAAAAGGGCGAACTAAAAAACGTACGTTTGTGTCCTCTATATGGCTGTAAGAAGAAAAGATAACCGTAAAAACTACGTTCCGAAATAACGACTTCACCGTAAGACATTTCTTTCCATCGCGCACATGGATTTTGACTTCCCGTGACACATTGCGAGGCGGCACGCCAAGGCGTGCGTGACATCATGCGTGCTCTCTGTGAGTTACAACGTAACGGCAGTAACAGTTGCAACAGACCTCATTAAATGCTTACTGAGGACGAATTAAGTAAGGATTTGTTAAAGAAAACAAATTATTCAAAGAATAGAATGATAGAAACAGAGGCTGAAATGCCGTCATCAAACAAATTGGTTTTGCTGGGAATGGTCACAGTCGACACGTGAACACGGTTAAGAGATAATTTATTCGCCTAGTAACAGGTCTGTGTGGTATAACGCACCCAAATGTTTCAAACAAGTTGACAAGGCAAACATGGCGGCCGGAAGACAGTGAAAACATCTGGGATTCACTTCTGCTTAAAAAGCAATTTTTTACCCACATGAACTAGTGAACATTCAAGTGAAGACTTTTCAAGATAAAAACTGTACTTCCACTGTTTAGATTGCTAAATGTTTTCATAAAACCTTCGTGACAGCCTTCTGGATGTCTTGTGACTTATTGTAACATAAAAAAAAAAATGGTGGATGATGTGGTCGAAATTTTCAAGACGACAATTTTCCGTTCTTGCATTTAAACACAATTCTAAAGAATTTCATATTGCAAGGATATGGTTATAAAAAACGACTCCACTGACGCAAGAAAGCACAACGATGAAATCGGGGAATGAGTTGCATGTGCAGTAAATATCTGATACCCTTTTGCTTAAAGTGCCTATTAAGGTCACAACTTGGGCACCAAACTTGTTTGAGTTGCATTGTCCAGTTATTTATAGAGATATTCTTGATACATTTTTGTGTTTCAGACGTCAGTTGGCTAATTTGGATGATGCAAAAACGTGAACATCGCTAGAACAAGGAAAGATATACCCAAACGAAAAGCGCCATCTTTCTACATTTTGAAAGGCATTTCATTCAAATAAGCCTAACTTGTTTTCATTTCTTGGCTCACTAGCTTATAGAAAGTGCACAGTGTCCGGTATGCTGTAGTGAAATTTCTCTTTTTTCTTTTGTCCTGCGAAAGATTAAGGACAATTAACACTTAATATTTTGCTTAACTGCTGAATACCCTGCCACTCATTTCATGTCATGAATTAGAATGGCATCTATTGTGTTCTGCTTTGTTCTTTAATCAACGCTGACCAAGGGAAACAATATCGGTGTAGGGTGGCAGGGTATTCAGCAGTTACTCATTTACTACACAAGTCAATTCCAGAGAAGATTAAAAGAAAGAAATTTGAAAAAAATTGTCAAATAAACTAATAAACACGTACATAAATCGTGAAAGATCATCTCATTACTTGTCTGTTTTTAAGCAAAAATTTGGTTTTTCAATGGTGTTGATTATGTCAATTGACCACCGTACAAAGAACGAAAAGCTAACGTTTCGAGCGTTAATCCTTTCTCAGAGGGAATCGAGGAAGTGTGGGTAGTGTAAGGTTCATATACAGAAGAAGGAGCAACACTATTGGAGTGAACTTGGTCACCTAAAAAACAGAAATAAATGAATTGAATGAAAAGCGTTCGTTGATGCCATGGGGATTAAGGGTGAGAATTTAAAAAATGAATCTTTGCTCTCGATTTTTAAGGCTGTCTGTAGTACCGGTGCCCTGATGTAGGGAAAGGCCTCAAATAAACGTGTTCTTTAGAATGTTCGGGGAGATTAAGGCATTTTCATACATCTGGGTAATACAGAGAGCCTGAAAAATTTAGAGCAAAAATTCATTTTTCAAATCGGCACCCTTAATCCCCACCGGATCAACAAACACCTGTTGTTCAATTAATTTATTCCTGTTTTTCATGTGACCAAGTTCCCACCAATAGCGTAGCTCCTTCTTCTGTATATAAACCTACCACAATTCCTCAATTCGCTCTGACGAAGGGCTAACGCTCGAAACTGCAGCAAAACTGCAGCTGAGGCAAAACAACTCCTTTAACCCCCTAAAACCAGTTGGGGGTTTTCCTTGTTATACAAAACAAACAATTATATAAGAAAGAAGACAAAAGAAAGATGATTTAAGCCAAAAATAGTTTCAAATGGAACCTTTTTCTTGACTATCTCCAAAGGGAACACAGTTACAGCTTATTGACTTGGAGGGATATGTCGAGTCAACAGGGAATAGTAAATGTGTTCTCTTCCAATAAGTTGTGGACAGCTCCAAGTAAAGACCAGTACTTGCCATCATACTTTAAAGGGGTATGTGCCGTCGATGCCAAAAGCGAGAACGCCCATCATGTTTTTCCTGTCGAGGTCAGTACACAATACAAGTCTGAGATTATTACAATTTATTAATTTAAGGTACATGTATTATTCATTCTCGGAGACCCAGGGTCAAATATTGAGGGTTATGTATGTGTACTTCACACCCACTGAAAAGGATAAAAGAAAGTGCTCCAGGATAAGACTACAACTCTGGTGCAGATGGATATTTCCCATGTTTACACTGCTCAACTCTACTGTGCTTCATCTTTCCAAGATGGTCTCGATTAGAATTGCAGAGCCTGAGCCACCCCTTGACCAGCGGTCAGGAATTGTAAAGAGACCTTTAAATCAATGTTTATCCCAAACTTGCATGGATTGGGTAGGTTCTGTTTTTCGGGTCACTCAAAACCAACACAGATCCTCTATTGTTATTGGGGCTCATAAAAGACCCCATAAGACAGCCGATTTTGGACCTGCCTGTTTCCCTGAAATAGAATCTTATGTATCGAACAAAACATGTCATTTTAATTTTGTACTTACAATAACTGCATACAGTCGTAGCATGTCAGTTTTGTTTTATTTTGTTCTTGTTTTAGTGCCTTGGACGTCAAAAAACATCAGATCCTTCAACACCTATATGGGTACTTGGTTCTAATTTGCATGTGAAGGTTGATATCAAAACAGGGAGAGCTGAAAGGTTGGGTATCACAGATTCACCTTACTGTGTTCTAGACAGTAAGGTATCTTATAAAATGCCAACCTTCAACTTTGAAGGTAACTACATGTTTTTTATGCTTAAATAGATACTCTCTTATTGGCAATTTTGAGGCTTCTAAAATTAAATAACATAAACAAGCTTGAAGGAGGTACATCACAGTTTGGACTAAAATTAATGTGTAATTTCAAAAAAAATTAATCGGATTTAATCTTCTGTCATCTTAATCATCCTTCCTTCTTGGATTAGTATCTTCCTAAGTAAACTGTTATATTCAAGTTTCCTCCATTTTAAGGGGAATTTGGTTACTTAAAAAAGTGACTAAAGATGTTTTTATGTAGCTCCTTTGAAGTAGCATTGCATAACCTATCCAGCAATCAGCACTTTATAATTCTGTACTGAAGACTGTATTTTTTCCTTATCATGTCCTCACCATTTACTTCTACTACAACATTTTTTATTTGCTCATATAATACATGAATACATGAATGCAATGAGAATGAAACTGATAGTAAAGTGATACATGTAAGGTACAGATCTTTAACTACGATGAAAGACGAGGAGCACTGTGGAGAGATTGTGAAGAGAGAGAGAGAAATTTATAGACCGAACGTTGAGATTAGCTAAAAAAGATTTATATGTATAGAAAAAAGAAATTTTCAACTTGTGGCATCTTTTACAAGGAATTTGAAAATTAGGTAAGATAAAACCAGTGTATTCCACGTCCAGTCCAAAATAATATCTTTAAAACAGTCAATCAGTTCTTTAACTTTTGCTGTTATTAAATAGAAAAAATCTACACCTTCAAGTATAAAACTGTGATGGTCTGCTTTGTCCTGTATGTTCAATCACATAAATAAACAAGAACTCCTTGACCCTTAATGTCAGTAATGCTTGCATGCCAACAAAGGTAGATGTTGATTGAAATAGTCAATGCCTACCATTTGCTTTAAAATTTTAAAAAGCTTTTAAAATATCCATGATAATACAAGGTTTTTATTTCTTGAGGCAATCTGGAAACAGAAATTCTGAAAAAGCTCATAACCGTTATGAACAAGCATATGGGGTCCAACTTCCCATCTACCTTGCTCACAATGGGTGGAGTTGGCCTAACTCTCCATTATGAACAGCTATGTACCCTTTATGATGGGGTCCCTCTTATACTTGCATGGGGGAAACCAGTGTCTGGCAAAACTACTGCCGCAAAGACTGCTATGGCCTTAATTGGCCAACACGAAGAAGAAGGAGGTATGTTAAAAACAAGTATGTATTAGTCTGCTAAGAGCATGATCAACCTGAAAGACTCCATGTCTAGACAATGTCTTCAAATTGCCAAATTTTGTCAAACAGAACAGCAGCAAAATCACCTTTCAATTAACTGTTGTCTATGGGTAGTGTGATCTCTCTTACATTTTTGTATCAAATAATTAAAAATATAACTTAGTACAACTCCAAGAAGAACAGATCAATTTAACATTCTTTGAAATACTTTTTTACCTCAACAATTTTCCACACTTGTCATTGCCTATGTGTCGATACTGCTGATGCCTTTAAATCTTTTCCTTGACTTGTATAATTTGTTTGTATGAATATCCATGAACTGATGACTGAGAAGTTAACCCGAAAACCTACTGTTGCCAAGTGATAAAAAAAAAGCCTTTCCATGAAGGCGCGCTTCCTGACAGTAACAAGTATTGTTGTTTCTATTCCAAGACTGTAAGCTCTTAACAAAACAAAACTAAACTATCTCGACAAATCTCGACAAGTCTCGAGTCAAGTTCCATCCAAGAGTCCGAGTTCAACAACAACGTCACAAGACCGAAACACGTGATAATTGTCAGGACGTACATAATGTAACGCAACTCAAAATGTCACTAACATTTCTTCCCCTCCCGAATTACAGGGAAGCTGAAATTCGAATACATTTTAACTGAAATACATCTTTAGCTCTAGATCATAGTTCTCTGAAGTGTTCTTGTTACACATTAATCTGATTACAGTTCGGTGCCCGAATCTCCAGCGGGGAGATTCTAGTTATTGGTCGCTTAAGGGTCTTGCCATTAACCCGTACGTCCACCACTCGCACAAGGCCATCAGGGCCAGGGTATGTCTGCTCAATACGCCCAACATTCCACTGTCTCCTCACTGTTCCGGGATCGATAACAACGACAACATCTCCAACCCGCAAATTGTCGTTACGAAAGTACCACTTCTGTCTTGATCCAATCTGCGGTAAGTATTCTTTCATCCATCGGTTCCAGACATGTCTTGTGAGCTCTTGTAGTCTTCTCCAGCGCTTTCTGGGATTAAATGGCTCGGTGTCGACGCTCTCTGGTACAAAATCACCACCTATCTGCCCGATCAGAAAGTGATTTGGAGTCAAGACGCGGTCGTCGTTAGGGTCGTCACTCACAGCTGTTAAAGGTCTCGAATTCAGCAGACTTTCTACGCCAATGAAGATTGTCTCCAACTCCTCATCATTAACTTCTGCATCACCGAGGACAGCAAAAATAGCTCGCTTTGCTGCCTTGATCATAGATTCAAAGACTCCACCAAAATGTGGCGCTGCAGGTGGATTCCATTTCCAACTCACTCCTTTATTGGAGGTCATCCGTTGTAGTTTGTCTTGGTCTATAGCAGAGACTAGGTCTCGCAGTTCCCTCGATGCGCTTACAAAGTTCGTTCCATTGTCACTTAACATTTGCTGCGGCCATCCCCTCCGCGCAGTCATTCTGACAAAAGCGTTAAGAAATGCATCAGTGTCCAAAGACGACGCCATCTCTAAGTGGCAACAATGGGTCTTCAAACAGAGAAACAAACACAAATAGCGCTTAGCTCGCACTCTTCCACGTCCTTGCTTAGTTAAGAAAGGTCCTCCAAAGTTTACTGCACAGCTCTCGAAAGGTCTGGAGGATTGCTGCAGTCTACTCTTCGGTAACGGCGCCATTTGCTGGTGAGCTGGTTTTGATCGAAATCGTCTCGCACACTCAAAACATTCTCTCATGACTCGTTTCACTTGTTCACGAACATGGACCACTAAGTATTTCCCCCGTACATGATTAATCGTATAGTTAAGCCCCATTTGATGACCCTCTGATTCATGGTAGTACTTAACGATCAGTCCTGTGACATGATTCCTCTTAGGCAGTATGATTGGACACTTAACATCATATGGGAGATCGTCCGCATGCCGTAGTCTGGTGTTGGACCTCAAAATGCCATTAACTAATACTGGATTAAATCGTGCCAATGTACTTCCTCTTAGGATTTCCTTGTTCCTTCTCAATGGCTCTATCTCCGCTGAGTACACCTTAGACTGAACCTGCCGAATGATAAATTCCTCAGCGTTTTGAAGCTCCAATGGCTTCAGTTCACCCTTCTCTCTTTGCTCCTCTGGTTTCCTACAATTGTCTGTAAATCGGCGCACCCACGCTGTCACGCGAACTAAAGACAACCCAATTTCCAGTTCTCCTTTTGTTTTGACTCGATACCATTTCGAGTATCTTGAGGGGTCCAATCCCCACACCTCTTTGACACTAGCCGTTTCTTCACCTTCTCCAATTATTTGGTAACTGGTAGCATCCTTTGTGCCTGATTCTTTTGTTCCTTTAAGTTCAAGGTTCCCTGTTGACGTTGGCTTGTCAAACTTGCACTCTGGCCAGTCTTGTCTTGACTTTTTCAGAAATTCGGGCCCATTCCGCCATAAATCTGCGCTTGCTAACTCTTCCACTGTCAGGCCTCTTGTTCCAAGGTCGGCGGGGTTTACACCCGTAGGAACATAGCGCCACTGATTAGGAGCAGAGAACTCATGAATTTCTCCAACACGATGGGCTATGAACGGCTTATACTCTCTACTTTGACCTTGGATCCAGTACCCCACATTCATACTGTCCACCCAGTATGTCACTCCATTTGTAGGTATCTTGAGTGCAGAGCAAACTTGTCTTGTTAATTGTAATCCGACTAGAGCACCCAAAAGCTCTAATCTGGGGATGCTCACTGCTTTCAATGGTGCAAGCCTAGACTTTGACATGATCATTCGAGCAGTAATGTTGCCACCCTCATACACATGACGCGCGTAAACTACAGCTGTGTATGCGTTCTCTGAGGCGTCACTGAATGTATGAATACTCAGTTCTTCCACCTTAGGACTTGGGTCTTTCAAACACCTTGGGATTTTTACAAGTTCAAGGTCTTTCAATTCTCGAAACCACTTTGTCCATTCTCGCTGATGATGTGTTGGCAACAGTTCATCCCAATCCCGTGCCTCCAGCCAAGCCTTTTGTATCAACAACTTGGACCTGATTACATAAGGTGATAAGAAGCCTAATGGGTCGTAAACTGATGCTGTTCGCCTCAAAACATTCCTCTTGGTGAATTCAAATCCATCCAACTGTAATGAGTGTCTAAAGGAAAATTTGTCGTCTGTGGCGGCCCACAGGACACCCAGGGTCTTGGTTGTTGGCAATTCTCTCTTCTCCAAGTCTATCTCGGAAGCAAGATCTTCTTCCACAATGTCAGCAATTACATCCGGTTCATTAGAGATCCATTTGCGGATGTGAAAACCAGCCAAGTCTCCTAATTCGGTTAGCTGCTTTCTTGTATCCTTCGCATCATCCACCGTAGGTGCGGATGGCATCAGATCATCCATGTAACAGTGTTCTAGAACTGCATTAGCTCCCAATGGGTAAGTCTCCTTGTGAAGTCTGGCATGATGTTGCCAAGCAAACTGGACACAAAAAGGGCAATAACACCCTCCAAAAATAAACCTCTTAAACTCATAAACCTTTGGTGTATCCCCACTGTCCAAGTTCCTGTATAAGAATCTGTGCAGAGCCCTGTCCTCTGGTCTAAGAAGTATCTGGTGATACATTTGGCTCACATCGCCAGCCAATGCAACTGGCTCTTTTCTAAACTTAACTAAAACGTCCACAATGTCACTTTGCAACTTAGGACCTGGTAGTGATTCACTGTTCAAACTCTTTCCATTTTGCTGAGCTGAGCCATCGAAAACAAACCGAACTTTGGTTGTGGCCTTCTCTGGCCTTACCGCAGGGAAATGTGGAAGGAACCATTCTGATGGTGGTTTTGGCTCATCCTCTGGGACTTCTCGGATATATCCTTTACTTAAGTAGTCATCAACCACTGATTGGTAAGCCTGTGCCAGCTTCTCATCTTGCATTAACTTCTTCTCAACTGTGTGAAGGCGTTTCTCTGCCATCTGTCGGTTTGGCGGTAATTCTGGTCTTTCATGTTTCCAAGGCACCGCAACTTTATATCTTTAACCATCAAACCTGATTGATTCGTTCACTTTAGCAAAGGCTAGTTTCTCTTCAGGGGAAAGTGGTTGCTCCACCTGCGGTGTGATCCCAATAGCCTCAAGGCTCCAAAACTGTTTCAGCAGATAATTCAGATCTCCATCACTACACTCTGACTGCCTTATGCGGTAGGTGTTCAGGTAACCAGTGTTACTTGTTCCAAGTCCCTCAGATGTACCAGTGGTACCAATTGCTGTCCACCCTAATGGACACAGTCTGGCACTAGGTTCATTGTCGCCTCCACGAACCTCTTTCATAGGAAACAGCAGGTTGTAATAATCTGAACCAATAAGAACGTCAATTTTACTCGTTTTTCCAAGCTTAGGAAAAGGAATGTCTCTAAAATGTTTCCACTGGTCTTTGATTTGCAGCCAGTTGGTGGGTTTCATCCCACCACAGATGTTATTAGATGTTTTCGCCACAATCACTGTGTCCACCCGACCATCTAGACTCTCCAAGCCAATCTCCATGGTTGCTGACATTAAATTGACCTTCTGTCCATTTGCAACATTGATAATTACTTTTTCCTTCCTACCATACAACCCCAGTTCCTCTACCACATCCTCATTAACATACGAAGTATCACTGCCTTCGTCCAAGAAACAATTAACTTGCAAGCGTCTCTCCTCATGTTTCAGAATGACAGGAACAGTACGCAAGGCAATACTCCTCTGTGCGTGTTCTTGCACTGTCTCATACGTACTGGACTTGTTTTCCTCTGTCACGGGTGTGTCAGCCTTCCCCTCCATGGACCCAGAAGCTACTTTCTCCTCGTGAAGTAACCGATGGTGTCTGTCCTTCCATCCGTCAATTCCACACTCTCTGTTCCAAGTACATGAGTCACCAAGGTGCCCTTTCCCCAAGCAACGGTAACACAGTCCAAGCTTCTTCGCCGTCTCCCACTTCTTTCTATGTTCCATTCCCTTGAACATATCACATTTCCAAATTGGGTGTTTTTGGTTGCACACTTTACAGGGACGATCACGTTTCTCTTCTGTGGTCCCAAAATAAGACTTACTTGAGCTCTTTCCTCGTACACTTCCAACACTGGACAAACCATGCTTCATTTCTGATGCTTGTACCTGGTACTCAGCTTCCTCAGCAACCCAGCGACGCAGCTCTTCAAGAGACTCCAAGCTTCCCTTTTCTTTAATCCATCGATAGTACTGGCTAAGTAGAGCTCGAGGAAGTTTTTCCAGCACAATTGCGTACAATGTTCCTCCTTCCAGGTCAGCAAACTTCTTATTTTCCTTTAAAGAAACCACAGTCCTCTCCACTATGTCGGCAAATCTTTCTAGCTCTCTCGGATTATCAGCGTTTATTGGCCTCATCTTACGTAGCTCATCGATATGGGTTTGAACCTGTCGCCTGTTTCCCCCATACTTTCGATTCAACCTTGCCTTAGCTGCTTCATAGGCATGATCCGAGTAACCAAGCCCTTTCACCGTTTCGGCCGCCTCTCCTACTAAACAACTTTCGAGCCGCAACATTTTAAACTGAGCCGACAAATTTGTTTCATCCACACAACTGGAAAACGCTGCCCACCACGACTGATATTCTTTCTTGTCGCCCGAAAACTTTGGGATTCGAATCCGCTCAAGCTGTTTGTTTGCGTCGACCACGTGACCATCTTTGCCATGTGCGCTCTCAAATGTGCCGATCTGGCTTGTGTTATTTCCTTCGCTTTCCTTGCTGTTACTTCGCGATAAGAAAAGCCGAGCTTCCTTTGTCTCGTTATCCACACGATCTATCATTTTATCTGCTTCATCACCTGTTGAAGCCGCCAGCGATGCATGCTTATTATCTCCGTACAAGGTTTGAAGCGAGTCCAACAGCTCCAACAATTCATCCCGTCGCTTGTCGATGTCCTGCAGTTTTGCCGTGACATTTTCCTTGTTTGGCGTTTTCGTCGATAATTCCGCAGCTAATTCGTTCAGATGCTTCGTAATACTTGTCTTGAGAGTTCTTTTTTCTTTCTTTAACTCTTCTATTTTGCCATCCATAATTCCTCCAGCTTCAATTCTCGATGGACTTCCCACCAAATGTTTCCAAGTTCGAACGAGTCCCTTGCAAATTCCACAATACTGGTTCCGATTGTCCAATTATTACACCAATGCGAATATCCGGTTTCCGAAGGACCAAAATGTTGTTTCTATTCCAAGACTGTAAGCTCTTAACAAAACAAAACTAAACTATCTCGACAAATCTCGACAAGTCTCGAGTCAAGTTCCATCCAAGAGTCCGAGTTCAACAACAACGTCACATGACCGAAACACGTGATAATTGTCAGGACGTACATAATGTAACGCAACTCGAAATGTCACTAACAAGTATATTTATTGATTAGAAAAGTTTACAGCATATGCATGCTAAAGGTAGGTCTGAGAAAGGCCAAACAAGAACCTACACGGAACAGCACCGCAAGTAATAATAGGGTGAAAAACAAAAACACCCCACACCACAGCATTTGAGATCACTGCAACACGGCATTAAGGATGGATTTTATTCTCCGTATCAATGCATTAGAAAAACAATCAACACCGCAACACCTCAAAGCCCCATGCCCCCCCTCTATTATCCATACAGAATAATAATTAAATATAAAAATATGTTAAGCAAGTTAATCATTGTAATTGCAGAATGCACCTTGGCTGGAGCACTGGAACTTGCAAGCTCCAGGACAGT
>NC_133203.1:20526447-20541447 GCF_958299795.1 Porites lutea
TAAAATTGCGATTTGTGGATGGCATTCAACACCATGGCACCCACATAAGGAGAAAGGTTTTGCCAACAGATTTAAATTTACTTTATCAAATTTACTTTATCAACAAATAATAAAAAGATTTCGGGAAATGTTATTTCCATATGTTTTTTTGTGTAGATAACTAGTACTTTATTGGCTTAGATTACGTTTTCGTCATATTTTGAAAATTAGATTTCCTCAGCAAAGTTGCACTTCTTTGTCATGTTTTCTCCCTGTTGAAAGATTTTCCCAGAATGCTTACTATTACATACATAAATGGCCAATTTCTCAACTTTGTTCCCCCTGGGTACAAGGTTGCCCAATAATATGTCTTTCATGGTAAATATAAAGTGTTCATTTGTCACAAGCGTCAGACAAAAGATAACTTCTGAGCACAGTATTTGAACCGATGGAACCGATGTGGACATCCTCGGAGACCCAGGGGCAGCTAGTCAGGACTAGAGAATGTTTGGGACGATAGAATGTTCGCGGCAAAAGTTTACTGTACTTTCTATCGTCCCGACTAGCTGCCCCTGGGTCTCCGAGGATGATATGTGGGAGGCCATGGTTTTGAATCCTGTTGTGGATCGTGACAAATGTCAAAATTTCATATCTTAATTTACTACTTGTATTTATTCACCAATTCAAAAAATTAACCGTCTTTCATTATTTATCATGTAATTCATGTGAGTCCTGAAATGATGATGTCATCAAAACTTAATTAGTGAAATTATAGGATTTGCTCAGATATTTAGAAAGAACACGATAAAAAGGCGTACTTTCCAAAAAATCAGTATTTTCTTGCAGTTTCAGAGGGAGATATTAACAATATTATGCCCTGCTGATGCCATACAAATTTATTGTTAACATGACAACAAGTCAGCAGAGCATAACAGTGCTAATATCTCAGAGCCAATTCGTGTCTATGTGCTGATTATTAGCAACTAAGCATTTTTCATCTTGCTCTCCTTCAAAATTTGGACAAATCCCATAATTTCAATTATTCAAATGTTTGTGACATCACATTTCAGGACTCTTGTTTATATATCAGTTTGAATCATTTTTTTGTAATACTTATCTTTCATTTATCAGTGTATACAATTCGATAACACAGCAAACGTACAGTTTATTTGCAGCATTTATGCAGAAACCAGATGGTATGTGCATCAACCAGATATATTAATTTAGTGAAAAATCATATTTTAGTTAATTGCATTTAGGAGACTGAAGTTCAAGGTGGCTTGCAGTCTTAGTTCTACCATTGTTTCTTAAGATTGAGTTCAGTCAGTCATAGAGATAAGTACTGTTTTTTTACAACAAAGAACCCAGTGTGACCACTTTAGATTTATTCACATTTTTTCATGCAGACATAATCCAATCAGAAGCCAAGTACAGATTCTGCAATAAAGAATGCGAATAAATTAAAAGCGCCCTTACCATTGAAACAAGATGGCATGGGCCAGTTATATGGCCCAACTATGTTATCAATATATAATAATAATTAAGTACAACTTGCAAAATTTAATTATTTAATTCTCACGCAAATACTATCTTTGTTTACTGACATAAATTTCAAGGTGATTCTTGTTTTTTTTTTTCAGCGCCAGCTATGGCTGGAAACAATGAAGCAGGTCCCTCAGGCACTGCCAAGGACAATAATTCGTCAGGTAAATATTATTTTTATAATATAAAACAATCCTGTATATAATAAGTGAAGAAAGAAAAGACTAGTCATTTACAAATTCTAAAAAATGGAAGTAACTTAACCTTACATAAAAGAAGAGGAAATAGAAATAATTAATAACAAAAGTTCAAAATTCTATAAAATTAAGAATTCCATTATGCAGAGATATTAAGATCATGCAATCGAATTATACTAATGATGGCTAAACCAGTGTCCATAAAAAGCCCTTAGTATAAAAGCATATAGACACGTATTTCAGATATCCGCACTAGCGACATTTATTTTACAGTCTAATGATTGCTCTATCTTGCTACGAAACGGCGTTCGCGAACCTCTGACGCATGCATGTACCGATCTTAAGAGTTCAAACGAGATCTGTGTCCTGAGCCAATTGATTACAACATGATAAGGCTCGGTGTCTTTCTGAGCTATCTTGTCTGCGAGATGCTTTAAGAAACGCTGACGCTCGTTTCCCATTCCGCCATTGGTTCCAAACACTAAAGGCGTAAACGAACCCATTTCTACATCTAACACCCGCTGCTGGTACTTGCGCTTCTTCTCTTCTTCTTGCTCTTTGAACACTTCCGATGTTGGCTTGCTCTGGTAACACTTGGAGTTGACGTGCGTAACTCTAACATCAAAAAATGCCGTAACTCCTCTTGCCCGGAAACCTCCCGCTTTAATGTCCAACCTTGCCTCAGAACTTGTAACAGTGCTCCTAAAATGAAATCGCTCGTTCTCCAGGGGTTGAAGGCGTGGTTCGATTTTGACATTATTGCAGATCTTGTCGATGAATGTAGTTAACAAGTTCCGTACACTGTCATGTCTCTGCGCTACAAACCCCCCCTTTTTACAAGAGAGGGCGTGACTAACGGTGAATTTATCCCCACATATGCAATGACTTGGTAAATCGACTAAGGGTAGGTCATAACACAAGCATAGTGAGTCTCTGAACTCTTGCTTGTTGAGGGCTAAACCTTTGTCTGCGAGAGGCATCGCATTCAGCCAAGAACTTGCGCCCTTGTCCCTCGATTGATTAACCAGACGCAGCAGGCCTGGGGAAAGGCTTGAATCAATGCTATCCATTTTCTGTTTGGCACTTGCTCTCTTAAGTGATTGTTGATGCCTCTTTAGCTCCTCCGTAGATCTTTCTCCTGGCACCATGATGGAACTCTGTGATGTAATAGAGTCTACGTGGGCGGTGGTTATTAGTCTTGAGGCAGCAAACTGCTGCGGTGCCTCGGATTTCAGATCAGGAATGCCTAGACCCCCTTGACCCGTTGCTAAGGTAGAAAGTCTGCACACCTCGTTAGGGATAGGCTCTGATTGACCGAACAAAGTTGGGAGTAGTAAATCTTCAATCACTTCCTGGATTGGATCAACATAAACTTCAAACGATTCAATCGTGCACATGAAGTAGGTGAACTTCGACTTGTAGCCTTTTGTGATAGCAATATACGCCGCATGGGGCTGGCTCTTCGCTATTTCAGAGAGACGTTCGATTTCCTCTTTCCATGCACGAACCTTCTCCTCACAATACTGATCTTTGTATTCTTGCGACGCAATAACTGCTCTCAGATGGCGCTGACCTTCAGTCGTTATGTTGACTTCTTCTCCAAACACCCTCTTTGCTTCCTCTGCGAGTTCCCCAGACTTCACAATAAGCCAGCTCTTTGTCCCATTCACAAGGTAACCAAACTTTTGTCCTTCCTTACTCAATTGCCTGTACCAGTTGCATAACTGCACTATACTCCCTCCTCCAGCTGAGTCGTCTGCAAACCACACCTGTTTAACCAATGGGCAATGATCCCTCAAATTCTGTATCATTATGAATGTATTAAGTGCATACCATGGCATCGCTAGCGGATCTCCTTGTTTGGTGCCTTCTCGAGAAAGTATTTCACCTCCCCCACAAATAAACCGTCTAGATGGGCTTCTATATGTGTTAATCACATAGAGCGCCATTTCTTTGCACATGATCTGGATATTGTGTAAGGCCACTGACCTATTCATTTGGTTAAAAGCGTTACTAGCATCAATTAGCAATATTCCATCTGTTCCTTCTTCAACAAAAACTTGACTCATTGCATGAATCGCAGCCTCCGCTCCTGCGTTATGACCAGCGCAGACTTGTAGGGGACCCGCCGCTTCTTTTATTTCCTCCTTTAGGAAAACGCTGACCGTTTTCCCCACTATTCTCCTCAGTACCTCTCCAACACCAATTGGTCTGATTCCCGGGTTCTTGTCAAGCGGGATAAGCCTGCAGGACGTAAAAGCTTCAAGTAAGGATGGGTGGTACGATTTCCTTAGCAGATTTCTTGTGAACACGGCTAGCTCTTCTCTCAATATTTTGCCCTCGGTCTTGAAATTCTTAGAGCACAGGATTCTCTTATACAGCTCTGCGTCCATTCCAGATGGTCCGGCTGAGCCCTTGGTTTTACTTGCCGAGTTGTAGATCGATTCTTCGTCTATGAGGTCATAAACATTTGGCGGAATATAATCAATTGGGCCATGTAACAAACTTTCCTCTGCGATATCAGCTGCCTGTGGATGTTTGTCCTGTAGCCGTTGCAGGACATCTGGCGATAGGTCAAGCAGACCAGACGAGCTGTCGTTATCTAGGAGTTTCATTGCAGCTGTCAATTTTCCTTGCAGAACCAGCTTTGAGAAGGCTTTGGATATGTCTTCAACCTTTCTAGGTTTCTTGGAATTCACAAATTTCCCTTGAAAGAACCTCACTTCCTTAAGCAACAAATCAATGTCCCCTTGTTTCCAGAGTGCTAATCGACGCTCTATTGCTTCACTATGCTCCTTGCTTTTGGAAGTAGCGGATGGTTTTTGCAAAATCAAAGTTGGGAGCACCATGAATGCTTTAAGAGCGACCGAGTTCCAGTCAGAGTCTGAAATAAATTGCTTAATCCAGAAGGTTAATTCTTCAATGAAACTCTTCCCTGCGCGACCCAATGGAACATTGAATATATTCCTCCTGTAGTGGACGATTTCATCGTAAACATCGTTGACAGTATTACAGAAACATGCGTAACTAATACTGCCCAAAGTTTTGTTCTTTGTTTCGGAGGGAAGCACATCATAACCAGGCAGATTTGGCTTGATTTGATTTTTGGTGTTTTGATCCTTGCAAGTAGCGGTCCGTCCCTGGGGAGCCCTTTGATCAGCAATGTCGGAAGAAATATGCAAATTCGAACCTTCGACCACATTCACGTTTGATAAATTTTCACCTTCACATTGGGCGGGTTCGAGACTCTCGGTTTGTGACAACATAGAGGCACCAACCTCTTCTGTTTCGTCTAGAACAGTTGAAGAGTCACCTCTAACACTTATTTGTGAGTTTTCATCCGTTATCGCTGCTGCGTGGTCGCGAAGATTCTGAGCTGATAACCCCAAGTTCACGTATCCCACGTCATCCCATAGATCTTTCAAAATGCGCATATATCCTTTCTTGCGTCCGTTCTGGTAACATGGTGGGTTGCTTGAGCTTTTTAAGCTTAAGGCTTTTTCCCTGCATTCTAGTAAATCTTGATTCATCTTGTCAGTCCATTTTAACCTTCTTGGTTTTCCAGCGAGCGACCGACCTTCAGCCGCCCCCTCCGCCATACCAGCTGTAAATATTATTTTTGTCAAATGCATCCATTATTTCCATGGATACCTTCATCCAGTGGCAGTGGAACTATTGTTGTAATATTTAAATGCTCAAATACGGTAGTTATTGCCTGCCTAGAATTTAATATGATTTTTGTTTTTGTTCAGTGGCAACTATGGCTAGACTGGATGAAGCAGGTCCTTCAGACACTGCAGAAGATATTCTCATAGGTAAAATAAATGATATTAATAGATATTTGTCCAATTCACCTATTTATTAACATGGATCCCTATACCAGTTGCGGTACTATTGATTATTCACTTTTAATTCAGTTTTAATTTTACAGAGCATTTAGTATATGTAACAATACACTTGTTATCTTTCAGTTTTTACTCAGTGAAATGTTAAAGTATAATTCCCATTTAACTTTGAACATTATATTGTGGAATAACCTGAAATTTCTTCATATATTGCTCGTTTCGTTTCACTTTACATACAGTAACATTTCAAACTATGTACATCAACAAGTGCCTAATTTGTTTGATTTCATTCTTATTCATTCAAATAACATCTCTTAGTTTTGCATGTTATGATTGTAAATAAATCATTGTTGCGTTACATCAATCATTTTGACTTAATCAATACGCATATTTTATAACCTAGAGTGATTTGATTTAGACCATGAAACATTAACAATCACAGCATATTGCTAAAAGTAAGCAAAACAAAACATTGGAACTAGTGTCTCCTGGAATAATCTACTGTTGGTAACTGTTTCACAGGTTTAGTAAAATCACTCTATTGGTAGTGTCAAAGTAAAGGATGAAAGGAGGTGGGACGTGGGAGGTGTCCTTATGGACAACAATTTCACCCCCCGCTAAACAAAGCGTTTCTCCCTATGGGCCCCAAATCTTTCATTACACAAATAGCGAAAAATGCACTAGTATGTATCACAGAAGTGAAAAGTGCTTTTTGCGCGCGTTGATTGGCTAGCTCAGAAGCGATAAGCAAGTACTATTAACCCTTTAACCCCTAAGAGTGACCACCATCTATTTTCTCCTGTTGATATCACTGCTTAATTAAACACAAGGGCTATGAGATTACAGGAAATCATCGTCAAGTTTGTGATGTCTTGATTGTTAAACAAATTCTCCATATCAGTATAATATAAAATGTATTGAGAGCAAAGCAGAAAATATGCTGATCTCTAAGGGGCCGAAGAGAAAAATTCCCACGTCCAGAGTTGAATTTCAGACCATTAATTTTTATTTTAATAATGTTTGGGTCCGCTAGTTATTCAGCTTGTGTGTTATATTATAGTAAAAATTTATTCACCTCATGATCAGTGTTGGTGAAAGTTGTGGATATTTACTTCACCGCTTCACGGCTTGGTAAACCACCACTATTCACCTCCACTTCGATGAATAATTGTTAAAATTATTCATTGCTTAAAATTTGTGTTTTTTGTTTTGGTTCACTGAATACTATGACTAGGTTGGACGAACCAGGTCCCTCAGATACTGATGAAGATATTTTATCAGGTATATCAGTAGATCTTTAGTATTTGTCAAATTTATCCATTTATTTCCTTGGATACCTACATCCAGTGGCAATAGAAATATCATTATGATATGTAAATGCTCAAGTACTATTAAATATTACATACATACATACATACATACATACATACATGCTTTATTTAAGGTATCATAAGAAATAAACGATACAAATAATACCCTAAAAAGGAAGTTTAAGAGTTTTACCCTATGTAAATAAACTTCCAAAAATAAAAATTAAAAATATATGCTTATGAATAAAATCTAAGATTTAAGATGGATAAAAACCTAAGAAATACGCATGTACGACTTAAGAGCTATTTTAAAACGTCTTAAATTTCCTATCTCAACAACATTGGCGGGCAGGTCATTCCGTTCACGAATAATGTTAACAAAGAAAGAGTATTTATAACAATTGCAGTTAGCCGATTTAACTTGCAGTTTGTAGTTGTGATTGGACCTGTTTTTGTGTTTTTTTGTGATTGGACCTGTTTTTGTTTAGTAAATAGTGGTGGATATTTACCAAGCCAACAATTTGTGATTTGCGTTTTTGTTTAGTGTTTGTCAAATTCATCCATTTATTTCCATGGATACCTTCCTCTAGTGGCAACAGAAATATCATTATGATATGTAAATGCTCAAGTACTATTAAATAATCACTACCAACAATTTGTGATTTTTGTTTTTGTTTAGTGACAACTATGGCTAGGATGGAACCAGGTCCCTCAGTTAATGCTGAAGATATTTCCTCAGGTATATTTGTAGATCTTAAGGTGACTCAACCCAGTTTTTTTGGCGGGGGTACCATCCTACTTTGAAGCTCTCTGGTATCCCCACCTTTACTTTTATCGGAAGTCTAACACAGCGAATGGATAACATATAGATCAATCTACAAATTTTTGGCAATCGGAGTAAATGTCACGTGGTTATAATGCCACGCCCCTTTGAGGTCTGAGTCGAAAATCTACTGTTGCCGGAAAATCTCTGGGCTACACATAGTACACATTAGTGCCTTGCGCTGAACAGAGTTTCACCAAAATCGCAAGGACTCAATTCAAGAAATTCAGCGGTTTCCACATTTAGGTCATAATTTATGCGAAAATGATAAGCAAACTTTACACGATTATATGTAATAAACTAAGAGATCCATCCCTTTATTTTGGGTATTGTTATAACAGATGGGTCCTTGCAAGTCAGCAAAAAGCTTTAGGGCCTTGTAAATGCGCACGATTTCGAACAAAGCAAACATATAGAAATAATAGTTTTAGCTATTTGTTGACGTTCGTCAGAGTCCTCACAAAAAAAGTATTTTCTTAAAAATTCGTAGTTTTTTTTTCCTTCAAATTTTTTCAGGGCCTCAATTGATTAGCTATCCGGACTCTGAATTTCATGGTCATTGAAAAACTGTGACATTATCTTCTGTAACCCCAAACTTGAGTAAACATTGAAGATTTTTAGCGTTTTGGCTGAGTTTGTGCTTTGGGAGCTGTCTATTGTTTCTAGTCTGTCATTATACAGCATTCTTGTTCAGCACGTGTGCAATGACCACGCTTGGCTGACTTCCGAATGCTCACCGAATTTAAGACCAGAAAATATTCATGAAAAACAAATTAAAAACTTAAAAAAAAAATTGCAAATGGGATTTGGAAATTCAAAACAAAATTTTGGAATGATAACGTCAAAATTTACAGTGGTACACTCATCGTAGTGGTCAAGTGGAATAGAATTATTATTATTATTTTAGTCAACCTTATCTGGGCACTACCGTCGTGATTTAGGCAGCAAACTTCCCCGTGCTCAACTTTTTTCTTAAGGAATTCCATCCACGAGAGCTGTCCCTCTGAATGGACCTTTTCCAGTGGATCGCAAGTAGAACAGGAACTGCTAAGATGAATGACATCCAGAACGTTTCCTGTTTTGAGTGAGATCCTGGCAACAACTCCGTCTCGCGCAGACCATCTGCGGCTGCACCACGATCCATCAAAAGAAACAGCTGTGGTACAGTATCCTTCGCCATCAGCCCCCAATAGCTCCTTCAGTTCCCTGGCTGAATGTTTTAGTTCTTCGCAAACAAGTTCACTGCATGCATCGGCTATTATTTTGGTGTTTTCACACCAAACCGGCTTGCTTGAGGGCTTTGGTAGACCTAAATTGCTCAACGTTTTTGCAGCTGTCAGTTGTCCCCTTCCAATCACTCGAAAAGCAAGGGTAAACGCTCTGTTGATATCAAAAAGCTTTCCCAATTTACTTGAGGAGTTGAAAGGCATCTGAATGAGACTACAATTCTTATTCGTGCAAACAAAGCCCAATCTCACACCTTGGCCACTGCGCTCTTCGAGTTCCTCGCAAAACACCATGCACTGGCAAGATTTGCACACAAGTGACCTCTCGATTGCTCCATTCAGCAAATTTATATCAACTACAATGTTGTTTCTTTTCTCTGTACAGTCTTCTGAGTTGATTTCACAGCAAAGTTTCCGAGCGGAGACGCATGCAGTCGAACTTCCTCCTTTAGCCGTTTTACTTGATCAAACCATGATCCCTTGTCTGACTGTGCCAGTGTAGTGTTCTTATGCTCCGAAGTACTTTCTGTTGTCTTTCTCTGTTTCTTCCCTTTCCGTGTGCTAGTCCAGGGACAGTCCGATTTCCGTTTCATAGGCTTCATATTCCGTAGATGTTTTGATGATTGTCGAGAGTAAGTTTCCGAAGGGAGTAGAGTGTTTTGAATCATCGTGCTACGCCAGCACGCACTCTTGAAATACGACACTTGAGTGTTTTGTCACGCAATAGACAGGGGCTGTCAATCACTTTTCATGCGCAACTTATGGCGGGAAACAGAAAAGGCTCATTTTTGAAGGGTTAAAAAGCACTTTCTGATTTTCTTTTTCTGCCAAAATAAAATTTAGGACCCACTCATGCCAAAAATCCACAAAAAAACGAAATCGAGCAATGTACTAAAATTTTCATTTACCGAGACCTTAATTCTAAATCACCTTGCCCCCTGTTCCTAGCCAATGCAACTCCCCATGGACCAAGCAGCTTTGAGGAGCGAAAAGGGCGCCGCCCCTTCCCCACTGCCCTACCCCCCCTCCCCGCTCAGTCCCTAGCTCAGTTCGACGCTCGCCATGTTATTTGCCTGAGCTTGGTCCCAGGCTACTCTCGTGTATAATGAGATTGACCACAGGAAGCCGCAACATAAAAATTACTCATTTCGATGTTTTCGTAAAAATCGATGATGAAATATTCATACCTGAATTTACACTTTCAGTGTCACTACCTCCTTCCCATTCACGACTGGAATTCTCTGAATGACGTTTTGACGGAACGTGTTTCGCAAATGAGTTTGGAGATGTGTATTCCGTTTCCGATCCACAGTTTGGTAGACCACATTGTTGTTGGAAACTATGACATTCTCGACGAACAGAGTTAAGATGAGACAGCAGTTTGGACAGAAAAAAACACAAGAAAGAACACAACAAACACTTCCAGCGGCGTGCCATCCTTTTCAATTGATCTAGTTAGATTGCACGTGGTTTGGAATGTTTATATTAAACAGTGTTGACAGATTTTTACGATAGGTATCAGTTGTCAACTTTTATTCACTCATATGACATCGTCTGCTGTCATGTCCCCGGGTCTGTCTCTGCTTTTTTAAACTTTTTGAAAGGTAAAGCACATTTCAATTCTGCTTTTATTTTGATCATTTTCCAACTACTAAAACGGTCCAGGAAGAATTGGACATGACCACGTGTCTCTGAACGACGAGAGGATGGGTCACCATGATCCTGCCGATTGCAACCTGGGCACGAATGCACCGTAAAGCCGCTGACTTGTAAATTCTCGCGCCAGCATTAGACAAACTGGTCAACAGTTAAGTGCGTTAGCGGTGTGTTGAGGCGGTAATCTCCTAAAATGAGTGATTTTTTACTTCCAACCGATTTTGAGGTTAACCTACCTCGATCTCCAGTTGCCCTTGGTCAGTGGCTCTTGAAGAATGATGTTACTGAAGAAATTTTTAACGTTTTGAAAGGTAAGCTTACGTATTTTGGCGCACGGTTGATCTGAAAACAATGGCGGTATTAAAGTAGTAGCGGTACGTGTTTAGTCTCATTCATTATATTCATTACATTCATTCATTCATTACAGCTTAAGTTACTGTATTTAATCACTATTTTCTGTTCTGTTCTTCTTTTTTTACGCGTTGTGTCAAATTTAGCGCTCAATGTTGTGTATAAATAAAAAATGCGTTAGCTTGCATTCATTAACTATGTTAATTTATGCGTTCCTTTTGGCGCCTAGGGAAAAGTTACATTTTGAAACATCGTTTCTGTCTCGTTCATCGCAGTTTTCAAACAGATGCATATATTAGTTGTTTGTTGATTGTAGTCATTTATTATTTTAGAAAATAGTGTTGATGGGCCAACCTTTCGAACAGTCACAGATAGAGATTTGAAGGATTTCTTACCTTCTTTCCTTCAAACGAAAAAAATCAGAGAATGGGCCCAGTCATTGGTAAGTTGGACACTTTAGCCGATCCTGCGCTGTAAGCTACATGTTCTGACCCACTAAACCATAACATTAAAATGCACTTCCTTCACACTGTCCTCTATACATTTCCTATGATACTGATAAGTAAAATATATTTGTAGACAAGATCTTTTTCACTTGAGGACGATCATTTCCTTTTTTTCATGGCCTTTTATTGACTGAGCTAGCAGTGTTGCGATAAGGGAGGAAAATGAATTCTGGTAACTTTTGACTCAGGGGCAAGGTTTTATTCAGAAGGGTGTCCCGGCACCCTGTGGATGCCCACATTTGCAAGATTATGTACAACATTCAAGGAAAATATTAATCTCAAAATTTTATGAGAAAATGTACCTCCTGGATGCCCAGTTTCCAATGTTGGCCAAAAGCCTGCTAGAGTGAAAGGGTTAGGTGAAGAGGTCATGCATGAGAGATTGTTTAAAGACCAAGTATAAAGGTGTCAAGCTATTATTAGGGTTGATTGTGGATGAAAGTTTCAATAAGAAAAGCTTATAGCGCCACAATATCATACATGTACATTTGCTAACTAGTGGTATTTTTAATGTTTGCCTTTTGCTATTACATGGTGTACAGGTTTCAGGTCAAAGATCTGTTGCCATAGGAGATGTGTCCCTTTCCAACACACCAAGTGAAAGTGAAAGTGACAACGAGGTGCTTTTATCTATGCTTTCTATCGAATATTGATTATAGAATGGGACACGTGTATTTTCAAAAGTTTTGATTCGCTACTATTTTCAAACATGCGTATCGCAATTCAAAGAGGCAGAAGACTGTCATGCTTTCTTTTCTCTCTTCCTTGTAATTACCAAGAAAGAAAAGAAAAAACAAAGAATAAAAAAAAGCCTGATAGTCTGGTTAAGGTCAGTCCTTCCAGGGACTCTGAATTTTTCATTGTTCCATTTGGGAGACAGACTGATGTAAGCATTTAGTTTTTTTGTTGTTGTTGACCACCAAATGTAACCTGTGGAGGGAATGCTAAATTAATATTCCATTACAATGAAAATATTAAGACAAGACAAGAAGATTGATTTAACTCAGCTCAGTTTTACATATACATGACAAACACTAGGTAAAATTTACATAGGTAACGAACTAGTCAGCAAAGAAAATCATTTTTACAGCTTCCCATTCAACTAGCCCCAAAAGCTTTTTGACAAGCAGAATTGATTTCACAGTTCTTCTGTTATTTGAATTCCTCAAAAAACATCACTTGCCCATCTGACAAGTTTAAACAGAATTCATTAGCCTGATAGCAAAATCCACTAGCCCCCGGGCTATCGGACACTACCTCCTTTGCATACTGCTAAACACAGTGCAACCAAGGAACAGAAGAAAAAGTTAATTGTAAGAACAAAATAGGGAGCAAGTTGGGATCATCCAAATTGCAGAAGCTAATCTAGTGGAAGACCCCTGCAATAAATTACAATTTATTTATTCCATTTATTTATTACACACAGAATTAAGAATGTATTTTTTTATAGAAAGTATTTCTTCTTGCACTAAGGCAGATAATTCATTAGAATAACTATAATTGGGGTGTATGCTTATTTATTAAGTATACACCCCTCCAGCAGAACTTGATTTTAAACTGGATTTACATATGTCGTTAAGGAGGCTAGAAAGCAGAAGACGAAAATTAAAATAATATTATTGTAAGTTAAACTACATTATTATCATCTACCTTGAGGGTGATGTAATTTCAGCTTCCATGGATTCACCTAGTCCTGACAAAACCAAAAATGTCAATCGAAAGGTAAATAAAAACATCATTTATTTAAACACTATAATTTCACAGCAGAGCTGATGTGGTCATGTAGATATTATATAACTCAAACTGAATAAGTAGACTTAAGAATTTACCTGGTTGACTTTTCACGAAATTATTTACTTGTACTATTTACTGGCTACTATATCTACAATTTTCTATTTACAATGCTTCTATTTTTACACTTTCTATATTTTACAATATCTAATTCTATTTACAACAATTACATTTGTGTTCACAAGAGGGAGTGAGCCAGGGAAAAAGGCCAAGGCAAATAGAGGCTGTAAGTTTCTTAGATGAACGCCATTTTCATTTCTAAGTAAAGTGCCTCTAGTTGTTTGCATGGCATACATATGTTTTCAGGATATGGCCTTTTTTTGAAGTTAAATCAAGGAGGAGGCTGTACCATATATCACAGCTGAGTGTTTAAAAGGCAGCTTCATAAATTTGAGACAAATTTGCATTAAGCCTCATTACTATACTATAAAAATTTGTTATAGCTCCAATAGCAACTTTCTCCGTCTGAATTGTGCGGTGTGAGGAAATAATATATCCATTCTTAACATTGCACGAAAGGTTGTTAGAAATTCTGTAGGAGAGGCTTTGGTTTTAAACCAGAAATCCTTTTCTTGAGGGGACGAGGTAGCATATATTTTCATGAAACAAATTTACAGTGTAGCAGTATATATATATATATATATATATATATATATATATCTTAATCACAAATGAAGACAGAAAACAGTTTCCTTTCAATCCACCTATATTTCGATCACATTCAGTGATCTTCTTCAGGGTGAGGACGGGGGAGAGAGATGCTTGGGACAATTTTATATATATATATATATATATATATATATATATTACAATTATTCACCGAAGTGGAGGTGGCTAGTATTGGATATTTACTGAGCCGCGAAAGCAGTGAGGTAAATATCCAATACTAGCCACCGACACTGAGGTGAGAATAATTGTTTTAGTATATGCTAAAACAGTGAGATAATAAGCCTAAAATGATCTCAAATGACGGTTTTTAAATCGTTTATTTACAACTTTGGCACGCAAATTCAACAAACATGCGCGCAGCTCAAAATAGTCACATGACACATCTGATAGTGAAATATTCATAATTTTGTGTTTAAGACTTTACAACCGTAAATGAAAGATCAAGCTATGCGAAAGGAAAAGTCCTGGCTTTACACCATCTTCATAGATTGTTCTTTTCGTTGTCTGTTACAAGTTTTATTTGCTGCTGCTTCCTCCAAAGCTCACATTACAGTTGAGATTACAGTTACAAGATTCTGTTATCCATCTTGAATGAACTGGAAGGAATAATTTGCAGTGCCCGTAGCTACTGATTGCGGCTGTCTCAATGACGACGCAACGGTTTTCTGAGGGACTGTAACAGCCTTGTCATCGCCACCAGCTGGATCGAAGAATTCACTTAGCTCATTTGACATTCTTTTAAACTGCTAGAATGTTGGCGTATCACAATAGCTCTTGATGCTTTCTTCACTTTGGTGGCTGGTTATTGCCCTGATGTACCGATTCTTGATGTTTGCAGCTGACAAAACCATCATGGTGGTCGCTCTGATCGAGTGGTTTGTTAGATGTGGCTTTATTCTAGCTCTTGATGTCATACTTCGTAGCATATTTTCAAGCGTGTTGTGGCCAAGTGGACTCGAGCAGTACCACACAAGATCCGTTGCTGGGTTAAACACTTTGCACGGGCTTCTTGGTTTCTGGAATAAACTGCTGCATTTGGGACTCAGATGTGACAGGTATTTCTCGATGAGTTTCACTGGGCAGGGTTTTGAGCCTGGTCTTTCAA
>NC_133203.1:20546447-20618947 GCF_958299795.1 Porites lutea
TTGTCGCCTTCTCCCAAGTTAACTTATGCCAAACCAGAAGCATGCAAGAAAGCCAGTAAAAACAAAGTCCTCATGTCGAGCGCTCGCAACCTGCAAACTTCAAACATCATTTTCACCGTTGGTGCAAACAGATAACCATGTGGTGCAAAAGTTTGACGCTAGAAAAATATATAAGCTTTTGAATGAAGTGATTTTTTTCGCCCCCTTTTTTGTCTGTTTCTCCCTTTTTGCTTTTAAACTTGGTGCGACGGCGATGTTATGCTTACACAATTGGTTTACATACTAAACCTGAAAATAAAAAGCCGACCAGATGTCAAATTTTGTGCTCATGCGCATTGCGTTTTGCCGCAGTGTTCATCTCTGCAATCATCGTCCATTGCCATCACAGACGGCACTCATTGTGACATTGTGTCTTTTGCACAAACATTAAAACTTGTGGTGCCATCAAGTGTACGAGAGTGCCCTAGGAAAAATGAAGCAATCTCCAATCGGGCCAGACATGACGTCATAAAGTCCTCTCATGTCATCCTTCAGGCAATAATTGGGAGAGAATTACCTTCTCAGAGTGAATTTGAAGTGTGTACTCAAAGAATTGTTGTATTGCTGCCTGAGCTAAAGGATCCCATTCCACCAATTCGCCAGGATGCCTTTAAGCCATGGGTATGTGCTTGGTTGAGTGTACGAACTTGCAGCATTCTGTTTGGTATATTAATTGTTTAGTATATGTGATGTCAGATCAACACAAAAGCTTTGCTTAAGTATTAGTACTCGCTTAAAAATGTATTAGAGTTAAGTGCTCCATAAATGACTGTGATGTAAATGAATTTGCTTCCTAGTGTATCATAAACAAGATTTTAGTACTCTTATTGAACGACAGTTTGGGATTATAACTAAGCAAAATCCTCTGTTCACGCTACACTGCCTCATTGATAGAATGGGAAAACCTAGTGTACTTCTCATAAGGCATGTCATGACAGTATTTTCACTTAGTTTTTGCCTTACTCTAGAGCACAACCCTGATGCAACTTAAAAAGGCTTACTACAACCGGAAACCAGTAGAGAAGCCACGGAAAAATAAGGAAGCTGCATCCAGCCAAGAAATGGAGAATGTCTCTACTGAAGAAGGCCATGACAGTAAACTAAAAACAGAAATGAAGAGGGAAAAGCCAGACATTAAAACAATTTGCAGCCTCTTAAAAGCTTCTTTCAGTCACAGAAGGAAGTGGATCTGTAAACTTCAGGGTAAAGGAACGGTGAAGAAGATCTTGGAGGAGTTCCCAGGATTCAAGAATTGGCAACTGGTAATAGTGATTCAGCTGCATGAGATTGACCAACTGTGTACTGAATGTATTACTGTACTGTATATAAAGCTTTATTTCAAATAACCCAGTTCTATATTTCATGATATAATTTTTCCTATTGTCTTTTTGTAGCTCATGATACTGACATCATTAATAACTGAAACAAGACAGTACAAAGAGGCTTGGTTAAAAATGCTTCCTAAGTTGGGCGACTATGTAGAGGAGCATGCCCAAGATGTCTTGGAAGAAGAAAATGTTGAAAACTTCAAAGAAATTGGTGAAGGTAAGTTGACACAACATGGTAAAGACATTTTTGTAAGTGGGACAGTAATCAGGACTGAACTATGACATGGTTCTTTGAAACATTTAGTAGTGGCTTGGAGAAGTTATTATTTGGTCACACAGTAAATAAATGGAAGCATGGAGCAATTACAGTCAACTCTCTAATAACCTTCAACCATACACCACAAAGTGGTTAATTATGGGAGATGGTCACTTGAGAGAAGTGGTAGCTACAGTGTATATATGGGATAATTGACTGTACTTCAGAAACTGGCAATCCAAGATGTACATGTTGGCTAAGGTGGGATAATCAGTAGCAGTACTGGAATTGTTCCATGTGATTGGAAGATGACCCGTGTCGTTCCTTTATATAAGTCTGGTGGACATGCAAGTATGGACAACTACAGACCAATCTCCATATTGCCGGTTATGTCGAAAATTATGGAGAAAGCTGTCAACGTTTAATTACAACGGTACCTACAGAGGTTCGACCTTTGCAGGGTTTAGACAACACCATTCAACGGAGAGTGCTGTGCTCTATTTTACCGATGAGATAAGAAGAAGTGCAGAGTCAGGAAAATTAACAGGCGCATTGTTTATTGATCTAAGGAAGGCCTTTGATTCTGTGCCGCACAAGGAACTCTTATCCAAATTGAGAAGATTTGGCTTTGGAGAAAATTCGATTAATTGGTTTACAAGCTATCTATCCGACAGACTTCAAGCCGTTTCCCTGGATAACGAGTTGTCGAGTCCTTTAGCTGTCCTAAGTGGAGAGCCTCAAGGGAGTATCCTTGGTCCGGTTTTATTTACGTTGTATATTAATGATCTACCTTCCTGTGTTGATGTCTGTAAAGTTATTATGTATGCTGATGACACAGGTATCTTTTTCTCGGCTCCACTAACATCGGAAATTGAGTAACAGTTAAATTTGGAACTGATTAATCTGTCTGAGTGGCTGTCTACAAATAAACTTATTCTCAGTTTAAAGAAGACTGAGTTCATGGTTTTTGGCACCCACCAGAGACTATGTCGCCAAGACATGGATGGGGCTCATATAACGTTGGCAGGAGAATCTGTGAAACACTGTGATGCTTCTAAGTACCCAGGCGTAGTTTTGGACAACAGTCTTTCCTTTAACTTTATTGACTATGTGAAGAAGAAAGTTTCTAAAACACTGGGGATGTTCTCAAGAATTAGATCATCATTGACAACTGAAGCATCGAACCGATTGTATAAATCGATGATACTACCAAATTTGGAATACTGTTGTGCTGTTTTTCATCGCTGTGGTAAAGGAAATGAAGAAGAATTGGAACGCCTGCAGAGACGTGCTGCTAGGATAGTGCTAAAGACAGTGCATTTGTCCACTCAAGATATGGCTTCCAGTCTTGGTTGGGACCCTCTTAAGACGAGAAGAGAGAAACATATCGTCACACTTGTCAAGAATTGTCTTGATGGACAAGCTCCAAGTTATTTCTCAGGTTATTTTCGACGGCGAACTTATGATATTCATGACTATGACACTAGGTCTAAGGATAGGTTATCTATTGATAAAGTCAATCTCGAGTTGACTAAGAGGGCCTTTTTTATAAGGGGCTACCCTTTTTAATGATTGTATGTAGTTTTGTTCATAAGGAGGCTACCTTTTTTCATTGATTATAATTATGTAATGTATCCCAGTTTCGTATACAATTAATGTTCTTATCTTTTTATTCATATATTTTTATACAGGACCCAGTTACGGACACCTTTTTCGTGTCCCAAGGGTGTCCGCTTACGAGAGCTTCCACTCTATAACATTGCTTTCAGCCAAATTGTTTGAAACTGAATAACTCTCTGATTTTGTTCTTTGAATTACAGTGTATAAATTATTATCTTTCCCTTGCAGCGGAACAAACACTTATTGTGATGCTATCTCTGCCAAAAGCATGGGACATCCAAGAAAAGTTTATACACTTTGTGGAGGTAAGAATATTCTACATCCGTAAATACCGGTATATAATATACAATTTTAAACTTGATGGAATTTTTTTTTGTATATTTCCTTCAGTGGATATCATATGGTTATGACAACCAACTACCAAAACTAAATATCTACTAACTGTAAGTGCACCAAGGATGAAACTGCACCACAAGACATACATGCATTGAAAGGGCCCTTATGTTATAAAATAAGATATTGGCATCTTGTAGGATTTTCTATCAAAGAAAGTATCACCCTCATCACCGCAATCTGATCCTAAAGGTTAACAACAGAGGCTGATCAATTAATATGAATGCAGTAATACCATATTAGCTTTTCATTAATCTTTTTTATTCCCACGGTCAGTGATGGAGACATGCACTGTTTTGTTTTTGAGTCCTCCGATGAATTTTCAATACCACTGGGAATTAAACAGTTATTTTTTTTGTCAGTGCTACAATACTAATGTGATAAACCTTTTTCTCTAATGGGATGGTGACAACTTTGAAAGATTTATAAAAAAAGGAGTTGAATGCAGAGTGCCATTTGGTAGCTGCAGATAGATCTGACAAGGTGCAGTTGTTCATCACCATAGACAACGAAGTAATTGTTGAAACAGACAGTTATTTGAATGGCCTTTTCTGTTTCTTTGGGGCACAACATGTCTTTAACTTGGAGTTTACAGAGAGTCTCAAATTGTGCTTCAAGTTTCTGGAGGAATATGTATTTGGCATACCTCAAAAAAAAGAGAAGTACACAATATCATAATGGTGTAGCAAAGCTTCTTACTTCAGCAGTTAGCTGAAACTAGTAACACCCTTTGACGCATTGGGAACGAAATTACACAACAAGAAATTGTACGGAGGCGAAAACGAAAGTTTTGTTCAATTAACTTCTCTGTGTGTATGTTGTGGCCACTGTGAGATATCAGGGGGGAGGGAGGTGCCATCAGGCTTTCAGGCTGTTGATTATCTGTGTAACACCGTTGTTCTGTGGGCTACAATAGCTTCACTAATGGATGGAGGTACTATAGCCTTTGTAGTCTCCATGCAATCTGTAGTCTGGGTCATTACAGAACATTTATTCCAGGTCCATGGACTCCCTTCAATTGGGCCGTGCATCATTTTCTAAAAGGTCTGAACCCTCTGCTAGAAATAGTGTTCTTAACACATAATACATTTTTTTCAAGCTTGAGGTTGTTTTATAGCAAACTTGGCTGTTATATTCCTTTAAGTCTCAAGATTGCATGATCAACATCAAATTTGTTCTCATTAGATGAATTCATGTACAGTTATGACAAGAATATTAAGGAAGCAATCACCAAACAGAAATTGTATTGAAAATTTTTTTTACTTCTCCCAACTCGATTGTAGGAGTATAGGAAATGTACAAGCTTAAATGTATAGGATTAAACCCCAGTTATATTTGTGTTCTCATCAGCTCCCTTTATAGTTAGTCACTATTTTAATAGTGACTTAAGCAACTTTGGTCATGGAAACAATTAAGGTCACTGAGTCTAGATCTCCTGAATCAATATTTTTCAAATTCATTTTCTGATTCTTGATACTATTTAAAATTAATGATCCATTTATAATTTATTTATTAACAATAACAGATCACTGAACTTGAAGCTATTGCAAATGAAAATGAATGTCCAATCCAAGCCAAAAAGCCTTGTAAACCACATGTAAGCAGTAAAGTGCAGAATAATTGCAGTGAGAAGCTTGAGCACCTATCAAGATTCCGGCTATTATGAAGGAAAAAAAGACTGTCGCTGCACTAAGACCAATACATTGTGGAAGCAACATGTCAGTCTCTGATGACCAATCTGTGCAAGATGGGTTATGGACCACATTAATTGGCACAACTTCAAAACAAGTGATGGAAACTTATATCGCCAATTCAGCAGTTTGCATGAATGATATTATACCAAAGATTGTTAAAAGGAGAGTTCAAGAACATGAAAAAAGTGACAAAACCAGCTTAGGAGCATGCGTGTGTTGTATGAAGGGGGGATGGTAAGCAAGCGGAAGTACACTAACATACGAAACAGCAGCGATGTGATGAAACAATCTCCAGATCAATCAGGTAAAAATAAGAAATCACAATTTATGCAAAGCTGTGAAATTCCCAAGATCCTTCTGTACAAAACTCGGATGAGTTATATCAGGAACATTGACCTTGGTGAGGTTTTACCTTTGGAGATTCTAGCAGAAAAGCTTTCTACAGAATAAGTTCCCGGCGTGTACAGGCCCCTCAAACCTTTCCTTTTAAGGCTCGCTGACATGTACCTGACACGCCATGAAAAAGACCCCTGTCTTCAGTGGTTCAATGGAGAAGAGGGGGTGCTGTATGTGGCAGTGGGGGCAGATGGTGCACCACTTGGTAAAGACGATACTGCCACTGCATACTTGGTCAGTTTCCTGAACTTATTACAAAGAGTGCAAAGCTGCAACGATAACCATTTAATTCTGGGGCTAACTGCGAAGAAGACCATGCACTCATGAAGTCATACACAACCACCTGAGAGAAGAAATGGAAGAAGTAGAAGGAAAGCAACTGACCACTGAACGAGGAAAACAAGTTGTGTTCCAATTTGAATTAATTCCATCAAACACAAAGTGGATGTCATCCCACTCAGGAGAACTGAACAATTGTGCAACCTATTTTTCGCCATTTGCTAATGTTAATCAAACAAGCAAGAGAACCATAGGTGGTACTATTGGTGGCCTTGAAGCTACATGGCAACCATGGGATTACACAAAGAGACTGGTCATGGCAGAGAGAGTTGCGAAGTTGAAGTCAAAACTTCGAGATCCCATGGGGAAACAAAGAAATGAGGTCACTAAATTCATCGCTCAAAACAAGTCTAGACAAGAATTTGTACCTCCATTAGGAAAGTTTGTGGATTTACTCAAGGCTGAGCGTCTACACAACACAAACAATGCTTGGCAGAGCTGGTTTTTAACTGCACTTGCCATTGTAATGCATTACACACACCAGAATCACCTCAAGGCAGTAACAGCAGTTTCTGATCTTCCAGACAGTTCCCCCCTACTTACATTTCTGAAGTGCCTGAAAGACACCCTCAAGTGTGGGAGGCTGTACAAGGCCTTTCTGCGGTGGTTCAGTGAGAAGCAGAAGAAGGGAATTTCATTCTCATATAGATTCACAGGACTTGAATCAAAGTACTTCTGTTGGCAATTTGCCACTTTGATTCAGAAACTTCTGAAGATCCCCACTCTTTCAAAGGGACATGTTCTGAAAGTGCACACATTGTCATTCATTGGTCTCAAATAAGAGATGCAGTTTCCATTTACTCATGAGTTGAGGTAAGCATAGAGCAAGTTGAAAATTTAAAGGTTTTGTGCCAACAGTTTGTTGCTTACCAACGTCACCCCTACCGTGTGGACAGTAGGAGTAGCCATCGCCTACCACTCTAGCAAATTGCATCAGAAGCTTGGCTATGGATTGGGCCATAAAACGAATAAGGCACCTTGTCCCTCAGGCGACCTTACAACTAATATATCAAGCTTTAATACAGCCACACTTTGATTATTGCAACATTGTTTGGGGAAACTGTGAAATAACTTTACGGAATAAGGTTCAAAAGCCACAAAACAGGGCAGTCCGTGTTTTGACCTACTCAGGCTATGACGTAGATGCTGGTCACCTTTTCAAACTTCTAGGGTGGAAAAACTTAGCTTGTCAGCAACAAATTCAAAGAGCTACAATGGTTTACAGGTCTCTGCACGGGTTGGCTCCAAACTATCTTAGTTCTAAATTTGAAAGGCGAGAAGTCGCATTTAACCTAAGGGACTCTGAAAATAAACTCAATGTTCCATTACCGCGCACAACTATTACGAAAACAGCTTCAGCTATAGTGGCGCCATTCTCTGGAACAGTCTTCCTTGTAACTTAAGGGAAGCAGAGTCCCTTGGGCAATTTAAACGATTACTCAAAGAACTGTAAGGCACAGCGTTCGTGGAAAGCAGCTTCTTTATTTAAATATTTTTATTATATTAGTATTAGGCATTTTTAAAGCTGACGAAGTTTGTACCGTGGATAAATAAAGATTATCTATCTATCTGGATCCGCCAGTGAATATCAAGTATTGTTATATAGCTGGGATTTCTTCCCCAATTGCATGCAGTCTTATTGGTTACTTCAAGGTCATGTGATATCTAACAATAAAATTGTTTCCTGCCAAAAGTTTCTGAGTGGGCAACATTGCAAAATCTATGACGTCAGTGGGTAACAGTGCACTGTTACCCGCAAATGTTGACCGACGACCGCCATTTCGATTTGTTTTCACATTGCGTCTCCTAATGTCTTCATTTTGCTATATATTAAAAAAATCACTTAAAGACTGGTCCCTCGGGAAACAAAATTAAGGTATCATCCACCCTCAACCACCCTCCGCGCGTTGATCGGCGCTAGCGCTTTTGCTTTTAACAAATACCCCCATAAACCGTACATTTTCTGAAAGCTTAATAGTTCCAGATTATTGCTTATTTCTTTTAAAAAATCAAAATGTTAACGTGATTTAGAAATGAGAAGCCTTAAGCGAAAGTGGGTGTCACTGTAAATTTAAGTCCAGTCAAGCCAAAAATTAACGGAAGAAGCCAATTAAGAACGCATTCGCTTCTTAACACGTTTGACTAAAAAACCGTGTCCAGATTTTTGTCAAGTGTGTTTGTTCTGTTGTTATAAGCAGGTGAAGTTAGCAATAACAAATCATTAGCACTACCTGTGAAAAAAATACTCTAACTCGAAAATGAAAAGAGAAATCAAAATTCGCAGACACGGGTTTTTAGAAAAACTATCTGACAGTAATTTGGCCAAATTTCAGCCAAATTGGTTCGCGGGCTGCCGACATGGAGTTTAAAATGTACCCTCAACTTGCCCTGATTTTCATTTCGAGAAAACAGTGAAAAAAGATTTTTACCGGCGTATTACCCGTGATGAGATTATAACAGATTATAACACCAAAGCTCTGCATACCAGAGAAGGGACAACAGTAGTGACACAGCCGGACAAGTTGAAAACGAAACCCGACAACAGATGAACAATCTGTTTCAAAGGCTCTGCACCGTTCGACCCTTTCTGTTGTCGAGAAAGCTTCGTTCGTTATTTGCAACGGGCAGTTTTCATTTTCGCACCAGTCAAGCCAAGTTGAGCCAAGCCCACTTTTACTCCATACATTTTTTACAAGTTAGACACTTCCCTGGAAAAATCGGCAGCAAACCGCTTCCCGGAGTTTTTCTTGAAGCTTCTTTCCCGCTACAATAGACTTTCAAAACAGTACTTTGTCCGATTTTTATGTGGCGCGGGACCTCTCGTGACTTTGTCTCTCCCTTGGCTGCTTCGCGGCCTAAAAAGCTCGCTCTGCTCGCTAACGAACTCGTGAAACTCGATTCCGCGGTAGTTTCAATGGGTTTTTCGGGAGCTTTGTCATCTTTTAGCCATTTTTCTTGATTGTAGTAGGCGCTCTTGTCGCTCTCTGCTAATTTTGAAGCCCACTCTTTCGCGGTAAAACGATTTTGTCGTCTTCTTTTGTCTTAGAGGCGAGGACGAAAACGGACAAGCTCTTTTTTCTTCTTTGAAGGAATTCACTTTCAAACTCCAGGGGAAAACAGTGAGCACTATACTTGTAAACCACGATTTCTGTCAAATTGATTAGCTTGGTTCCACAGCTGCACGTGTATCAAGTATGACAGGACTTGTCAACGATCAATTAAAATAATTAGAGAAAAAACTTTTGCACTCCATAAGTCTGCACAGAAAAAACATTTTTTCCTGGAATTTTTTTTAAAACAAAGCTCTTGATGAGCTCTATTTAATCGTCTAAAAATTGCAAATTTAGAAAAATGATTTTTTTACCCTGGATGATACCTTAACTGTTTCCCGAGGGACCAGTCATTAAGTGTTTATTGGTCTGCTGTTCTTGGGCCACAAATGGTGTATAAAAACTCGTGTTGGAGGTCATACAAGCCTGTCACCTTATTATCATTGCTTATTTTTGTTATTGTGATAAAACAGCTCAAGTTTCAACTGCACTTTTTCCACATCGAGAATTAAGAGTAAGTGAGTCAATGAGTCACAAGTCATGCGTCAACCCTATTCTTAACCTAATCCTTGAAACCTCACTCTAACAAGCCTGCATGGCAGGCATTAAAAGGGGAAGGGACAGGGGGAATTTCCAAACTCTAACTTTAACCCTAAACCTAACCCTAACCTGACTCATAACCTGACTTGTTACTCATTGACTCATAAAACAAGCTTTCTCATCTGTTTTTGACATGCATATTTATCCATCTTAGGATCACTCTCGTGAGCAATCAGCTCTATTTAGGACCTTCACCCCCACGGTAAAGCATTCAACTAGACTTGTCATTTTTTGTTTCTCAATTTATAATTATGGGCTTTGGATTTTTTTGGGTTCTGAAAAAATGTTTAAAGGATTCTAAATTAAAATTGTGATGACTGTTTACCCAACCTTCATGGATCGCAGATACATAAAATTACTAGCTGTAAATGGTATTATGTGGTGCTTCAGATTTGCATGGGTTGCTTTAATTTTTTTCTTAATTTTTCCTTTATTTTGTTTTAGGCTACAACAATAATTTATTAGTTATGATAAAAAGGCAGATTGTTGAGGACAACAAAAACTGAACCAAAACCAAAATTCAACTGAATTATAATTATGTAATTGGCCAAAAAAGAGAAACAAGGAGTCCTGTGAAAGGTAACCTTCATTCTGGCCTAATGAAACATTAATCGCAATATTATTATTATAGTACTGTTATTTCAGTTCAAAACCAGGAGGCCAGACCAAAATAAAATGCCATGGAGAGGGCATATCAGGCTACATGAATTAATTATTCGCCTAAGTTTTACAAACCTGTAGTATGAAATTTAACTTTAAACATTCTCTCACACTGCAGACCCATCCTCATCAAGACTGGCATCTTTGACCAGCTGCGTGTTGACATGGGTCTTCGTACTCTTTATCCAAGAATTATTATCAGGATACAGACAGAACCAGGACAGGCCATCACATGTAAAAGCTACCTCCAAACAGAACTTGCCCATAGAAAGAGTCTGGCCTAAAGTCAATGCAAGGGTGAATTACCCAATTAAAAGGATACTAGTTGATTTAGAGGAAAAAGGCATTCTTGATATGAACAATGAATGCATCCAGTTTTGTGTTTCTCACTTCACTTGTCAAGTTGCTAAGGTTGGAATGCAGAGGTTTGTTGATGCTTGGAAGTTCCACAGGATAAAAGGTTGGAAATATGTACATGTACTGACTTGTCTGAGTATAACTTGATGGTTGTTATCCTGATTTATAAATACTTCTGATTATTTGACCCAAACCTGATTTCCAATGTTTATCAGTCAATGCAATTTAACCTTCTGATATAGTGAACCGATAATATTTTACTCAAAAAGGGGCAGGAAGTAGGTTGCATATTGTGCATGTAACAAATTTATGTGCCAGTCCTTTAACCTAAGGCACCTAAACCTTTAAAAAGGGCCTTGAGAAACAGTTGGTACTAATAGTTATTATAGTGCAAGGTTTTTGATAAGAGGCCTGGACTCTGAATATAAAATAGTCATCAAGTGTTTCTTGTTTTCTAGGAAGGCCAGGAAATGCAGTCCCAGCCATAATGAAAAAGGAGAGTAACACCTTAGAACCCTTACAGGAAACAGTTGTTCCTAATGAAGAGCATGCCATACAGATGTTTGAAGCACAAGGAGGACAACTACAGCGGGAGTGGCAAGTTGGTTGTGACCCATTATCTGGAGATGATGTTTGTCAGCAGCAGAGGAAATATTTATTTTCTGAAAGGCATTGTTTTCAAGATATATTTACTGCTGTTGTAAGTGGAGATCCCTCGCCCTTTAAGAGGGGCTTAGAGTATTTCATGAGGCTTACATATTCTTTGTAAAGATAAACTTTACTCCTTTATTGGGGGACATTGTTAAGCTTTTTAAATTCTCCTTTAAATCCCACTATACCTGAGTTTTAGTTGGAAAAATTTGGTGGAAGATTGAATTAATTTCATTTTTTTAATGTCCTTTGTTCTTTCTTGATTATGCTTTGATATTGCGAGGCAAAATATTAAGCTGGTTACACTTTCAACTTGAAATGCATGGAGGTTCTTAAGAAGAATTTGATTTTGGTGAATATTGTTTTGGAAGAAGGTCGATCAAACAGCTTATTACAAACTTATAAATTTGTCGTATTGAAAGAAATATAGGCTTTCAAAAATGCAATACGTGTTGTGGAACGAACCGAAGTTGAAATCTTGTGGTTGTTTTGATTGGTTTGGTTGTATATTATTAACTCAGTGTTAACATACACGAGTCTGCAATGAAAGCGTTTTTAACACTTATTCGGTACAATGAGATAAAAATCACAAGGTAACAGTTACATATGTGTCTATTATCCGATATTCAAACGGTACGAAACATGTGGAAGGTTTTCCAGAGCAATTTTTAAATTGTTTGCGTAGGTATGTAGGGAAACATGTTGCCCCGTAAATTGATTTAGGTGGCCAATTGGTCTTCACGTTTCCATTTCTCTACGGGACACTTTTTGCGGGCCGCGGAAAAAATTTTCACACAACAAAGTATAAAGGATGTTTTAAAACGATACTAGTTTTGGCCTCAAATTCTATGTACCAGTTGGCTTTTCTTGGGGTAGAAGTAAGCGAAAATTAGCCTAGTCGCTCAAGCGCTTCAAGTGGGGTAACTAAAACGGCCAGAAACAAGACTATTTTGACAGCTTTTCAAAAGTAATCTAGTGTTTTAGAAAGAGCAAGTGAAGTGCTATGAAATGTCAAAAGTACATGGCTAGACGTTATCACGTTTACCAGCACGAGCGAAACGAAAATGCATCATTTTCGTCAATTTTCAAAGGCGGCGGGAGGCCAAAATGGCGATTTTCAAACTTTGCTCGATTTTGAAAAAAACTCGAGCGCTTTGGGATCTTTTAATTGTATTTTCGAAAATAACTCACTAAAGGCTTTATTTGGGCAAAATATGAAGAAAGTGAAAATTTTGAAACTGTCCCCGGATTCTCGAGATTTACAGAAACTGGCTCTTAATTTCCATGTGCAGTTTACCAATAAGAACGTGGGTTCCCTTTGGTGGAGCTTGAAAACAACGAGACATAGCTGTGTCTGAGCAGGCGCTTGGAAGTAGGGCGCAATAAAGGACGGGCGCGCGAGGAGATACGCGTGTCTCTCTCAACAAGACAATCATCAAATCGAAACAAACTCAATATGGCAGAAAAAATAGTGGTCGATTTCATAGAAAAAGGGATACACCACCGAACCTCTTATGGCTGGAAATGTTGTTATAGTGCTCATCTTTCAATTAAAAGAATTAAGGTCAAAAATAAACCTTGTCGTTTCCTTTTCCTTTCCTTTTCCCCTTTTTTTTTGTGATAATGCCAAAAAATTGGGTCGGTCGGACGACGATAAACGAAGAAAAAAAGAGGGATGCCCTTTTAATATAGTTATCTGGCTCCCTCAGAGTATAAAAGTATAAGTTTACAAGGCCAGAATCGAGCGTATACTGAGTAATTAAATGGCATTGACAAAAAATCAACGAAAGGCTGACTCTATAAGCCGCTGCCCGACAACGAAATGGTGAACAAGAAGTGCTGCCTCTCATTTATACTAGGTGGACCACACCCTGAACTTCCGCGAAAACCGCAAAAAGAGAGGAGCGCTCAAGGCTAAGGAGACTAAAGCCGGAAAAGACAACAGGAGTCTTGAGAAACGTCCTTATCCTATTCTGTTCGGTTTCGTACTTTCAAGGAAGCGCTGATCAAGGGTCATACCTAAGGAATGAAAACTTCTCGCAGCTTCCAGTGAAAGCATGCAGAGTGACAACAGTGGTAAGCGGTCGTTCTGTGAAATGTAACGCAATCTTTGCTGTTTGGATTTTTGCTGTTGTTGATCTGTTCTCCCGGCCGGGTGGATACTTCACATTTCCAATATCTGGGAACACCATGTTAAGGTACGAACAACAAACACTCACAACATTGTTTTGTACGCTAAAATCTGACTTCCTGGACGTAAAAAGTTTTGAATTTTAAGACTTTTTTAATTAGTGCTTTGCCCTTTGACAACGTGTACTTGGCAGGAGTTGACAGCTTAAATCTGCCTTTCCCATGTTAGCAAACGGTTTTAAATTATATCAGATCGCTGGATAAACACGTCTTGGTTTATGAAAACTGATAACATCAAACACTGTTGCTCGAACTGATTTCTTATCTTATAGTATTTTTTCGAGTTTTAGCATCGCCCCGCTGAGCGAGGAAAGCTCAAATTTCAGAAAAGTACTACTTGTATTTTTTGGCCTCAAAAATTTTCTTTTAAGTTGCCCATAGTTTTGAAAACAGATTTTGAAAGAAGAGATAACGCTCTTTCACGTGGTATAAGACTCTTTGCTTAAATCCAGGTACCAGTCGACGATTTTGGGCTTTGAAATTTGCCATTTTTTCATGGAACGGAAACGTTCAAAATATTGAAAATAATGAAAAATCTCCAAAATATTACATTTTCGTTGAAACTGAGTAAATCACCCCTGAAAATGTGTATAATTACGTACTCTTCTGAATAAGTTATTTGCTGTTTGCATTACAATTGATTTGATTTTTAAAACGATTTTTTCGTGACACACCGTCTCGGGCCTGTAAAACCCGGTCCGAGAGCCGCAAAACCGATAACCCCCCCGTACGTCTAAAATAATTATCGGATCGAAGTAAAAATTGTATTTATGTTAACAGCTTACCTAGTGCTACTTTGTGAAATTTTTTGAGAATTTTCGATTTTTCACTTTTGCAGACCTCTGGTCGATATTTACTGACATCAGCTCTTAAGACGTTTGACGCGCTTTCCTGTGTGACTTTCCTGTTCTCGCGAAGGCCCAACTTCCACGTGGTAGGTGGCGAAGAAGTCAAGCACGGGAAATAAGTCATTTTCATCTGGGAACACGTATGTGTCTGTCATGTCCTTAAGCCAAATAGACGCAGTTGCATGTAGGCCAAAGAGGGCGACAATAGCTTTGGCTGTTATATTTCTTGTTGCCAACGTTCGGCAAGCATCACCAAACTTAACGTCACAGTTCTCCATTTTGCATCTGGCATATAAAAACGTCAACCGATCACATATAAAGCATCAGCTGTCATGATGTTGTCATGATGACAAATTCAAAGACGATTTCATTGGTTGAAATCGGTGCAACATATCTCAAAGCCTTATCATTGGTATCATAAATTTTCTCTCCTCGCCGCCGTCTCCTTCGTCTCTGTTTACGTCTCTCTTAAATTTAACGTCTTTGCTTAAGAGTCATTGCATGCAAGACCTTGAGGAAGAAAGGCCGTGCCTTTCGAATTTAAGAAATGATTAAGAAAAACCCCTTATTTTGGGGAGATCACTTGATTTTTAGGAGAACAAAAGGGGGGATCGGAAGTAACTGAGAGCCAAAAAGGGAGACCACTGAAAATTTTGGAAGGATTCAGAGGGGAAACCACTCAAATCTGCTTGGAAAATAAAGACATGGGGGGGATCACTTCAATGAAGTAACATTCAAAGGGGGGATCGGTTAAATTTCACCGTGTTTAGCCCCAAATCCTCCGACCCCACACCCCCTCCCCCGATAATTAATGACTGGTCCCTAAAACCTATTGTTTTATGACATTCCCGTTACCGTCGCCGCCTTGTTTTCGTACGGTCCCTATGCTCAAGCACCTGCGCATTTTACCGCATCCCAAGAAATGCCAAAACAGTCACCAGAGCTGAAAGTTTTCTTAATTTCTTCTTTCACTTCCAACGAAGCAATAATGCTCATTATTTACGAGTTACAAGAATCCCACAGAATTATAAACCCGCCAGTTTGAAACCTAGAAGACACAGCGATCAAGACCCCGACTCAGTCTGTGGGTCATTCGTCCATTTAATTTTCAATTCAAAATTAAAAATTGAAAATCGATGCAAATTTTTGATTTTCCATTTTTTTTCCTGTATGATGGATAAACATGTTTCATAACTCTTTTTACCGTTTTCCCCTGTAAACAAAAATGAGAAATAAACACACAGCTCTTAAAAGGGTCACTAAATCTCCCGAATGAATGAATGAAATCGTTTTTTTAGCTTTTCTGCTTTTTAGTGTGATATATGGAAAATTTTTTACTCAAAATTTGAATTTTTTTAACTCGTAGTACGGTTTCTGGTGCATTTTTGCACTATATAATATTATAGTCACTGACAAAGATTTATATTTTGGCATAAAAATCGATTATCCCGAATTTTGATAGTATTTACTTTATGTTAGATTGTCCTAAGTCATTCACATTGGGGGCTGGTTCAATTTGTTGGAGGGATCCGTTGAAATTCCGCAGGGGGAAGTAAAAAAGAGAGAGTCTCCAGATTTTAGATCTCCAGAGATTTTCTGGGTGATCAAATTTTTGAGTGCAAGTGGGTTCAAACTGATTTTGATCACAGCAATAATTTTATTTCTAAAGAAAATTTTTATTACATTCACATGTTGTTAACATAAGCTGCATGATTAACAAATGTTTGTTGCCCTTATGGTTCTTTTGAGCAAAGTCACAATGGTCATACATGTATTTTCATAATTATCATAGAAACAAGGAAACACTATTTAACATAGCCTGCATGACAGGCGCTGAGCCAAGCGGGGAGAACGCGATATTTCGCGTGGAGCGCGACACAAGCGTGAAGCGCAAGACGAGGGGAAGAGAAAAATAAAGCGCCTGTTCGCAGTCCATTGTTCTGGCTGTTCCGCCAATGCTCGACCGTCCATCAGGTAGACGGTCGTGCTGATTGGTCAATTAGTACCACGTGATGATGACGTAGCGTGATCAAGATGAGTAAACAAAAATTGCCGCCTTGAGTTTGGAAGAAGCGATAGAAAGTGCTCTTGAAAGTTTTCCAAATATCGATTGTTTAAAGGATGAACAGAAGAATTGTATCACAGCACCGCTACAAAAGTATGGTTGGCCATCCGTTTCAAAATTATGACATTGTGTACGTGGGCTTTTTTGCCGCGTATAATCATTTATAATCGCTATGTATGGGCTTTTATCCCATGTACAACCATTTATATCGCGTATATACGCGTATTTAATACGCGTATATGTGCAAAATCAAATGCATGTCTATACGCGTTGCTAAAAACCCGTATATATGCGTACCTGTCAAAGCCCACGTATACGCGTGCAAAAATGTGCATATACGCGGGGTTCAGAAATCAGACTTGGTATAAGATGGCACGAAAAGTGCCTCTAACGGAATAGGTTTCATGTATCGTGGCAATGAAAAGTGCCTTTCGCAATGCAAACATGGCTTCCTCTCTAGCTCTTGTAGTGATATGTATCTTGTCAACTAGTTCTTACAGTTCTCCCACAACGGATCTTCTGGAGATGGTTTCTCGTCTATTAAGCGATTGCTCCAGGTTTTATCCACACGCTGATCGAAACATGGCTGAAAACTTGGTAGTCCGCCTTCAGGTAGCTGTCGATTCAGTTCGTCGTTTGGTAGAGTCGTTGGACCCAGACGATCAAGGAAATGATGTCAGAATACCAGAGCTTGAATCACTGTTGAGGCAACTTCAATACTTATTAAACAGATGGGAGATGCTGGCAACAAGAGCAAGTTCTTGCACGACAGTTCGCCCCATAAGGACTTTGCCAGGTTTGTCAGGTCCTATAAATCAAAGAGCGGGTCGTCCGGCCTACGAAATTTCTACACATCAGTTGGAGTTTCTAAGAAATAGAATGAGATTTAATTGGTCCCAGATATCAAGAATGTTATTAGTTTCTAGAACTACTCTTTGGCGAAGAATTAGGAGCCTGGAGTCATTTTCCAGTCGACATCATTATACAGCCATCACGGATTCAGATTTAGATGAATTAATTCGAGGTTTAAGACAAGGATTTCCAAATGCTGGTATCAGTATGATGCTGGGACATTTGCGAAGTAGAAATATTTTTGTGCACCATCAGCGTGTTAGGGAAAGTTTGGTTCGAACTGACCCTGCAGGGAGTGCAATGAGGTAGTTTAACACTATCACAAGGCGTGTTTACAGTGTCCGAGGACCTAATTCTCTCTGGCACATTGATGGACTGCATTGTCTCATCCATTGGAGGTTCGTCATACATGGAGGTATCGATGGGTTTTCCAGACTTATAGTGTATTTAAGTTGTACTACAAATAACTATGCCTCGACTGTGCTTGCCCTCTTCTTAGCGGAGCTCCACGCGCGCGTGGGCGGAGCCCCATAGCTTAGTAAATCTACCCATCCCAGAAAATTTGGTAATCACGTGACCGTACACCGACCGCCGACCGACCGTCCGTCCGCACCACAGGACAACCAATGTTTGCTCTCACACTTTTAGCTAGTTTGGGAACCCAAGAGAAAACTAATTGCACATCATTGTTGTGATCAATTGACAGCTGTCAAAGCAGGGCATCCGCTGACCAGTATCACCTGACCGTAGCGCGGGCTCAACTGTCGGCCCATCGAGGGCGAGTATTTTTTTGAAGTTATCCGCTGACAAATTACCAGTTTGAAATGATCGCAGGCTCAAGTTTGTTTTTTCCAAGGATTCATATCAAATATGTTGTGTTTATGTCACTATGGCCCCGCACTATTAGGATTTTGATTTCAAACTGACTTCGGAAGCGAAAATTCAGCCAGTTTTTTTAAAAGTACAGGCGGGGAAGACCTTATCTTACCATGGTCACGCGTTGGTCACGCTCTACGTCCAATTTTTATACTTTGATTGGTCAAAATTTGACAGGTGAGTTCATGCGAAAAAATTATCCAGCATCTTGAAAATTGTTTACTTTGACAGCTGAAGCTGAAGAGTTTTGTGTCAACTTGTGATGTTTTTAACTGTTTTTTTCTTCTGGATGTCGAAATGAAATACAGCTGCTATCCAGAGTCTTCTGTTATTCATGGCTGGTTTGTTTACTGGGTTTTTGGTTGAGAAACGCGTCGCTTGTCAAAATTTGGTAATTCGATTTCGGATGGCATCGTTTTCGTTTTTCACCTTGCTTAATGCGTAAGAGGGTTTAAAAGTCTCAAGCAACTGTGGCCTTCCTTGATAGCTTTCAGGAACTGAATCTCGAATGGTAAGCCTGGGTAACTATTGTATTTGATGTTTGTTTTTGTTATATCTAATTTCATGAAGTCTTGCACAGTTCACGCTGACAGTTTATGCGGCAAGTTTATGCACGTTTGTAGCCGTAGTTTGAGTCAATGATCTGACCAAGTATCAGGTTTGAACGGTTTGATATAAGCTTACAGAACTTTAACAAGCCTTCAGATATATTTGCTCACCACAGATAGAAAGAAAACGTTCCGAATAATATCTAGTTATAAATTTGGCTGTAGAAAGAAAACTTGTAGCGATTTTCTTGCTTCGAGGAGTTCACCTTGGAAAACAGTAAACACCCGCGCCGGGAAGCCAGCTTATAAAGCTTCACACCGAGACTCAGGATTTTTAGAGACACTTTAATACTTGTCTTCATGAATGAAAATTGTTATCTCTGTAAATGTTTCACCGAATTATATTTCTTTTTTTGATCGATAGTAGTCTCTCTTGCAATTCTAATCGCTTGTCTGTGCCGTTTGTTTTAATCGCTCATGAACATCGCTTGCAGGAGTACTCAAAAATGTCGCGCGTATCAAACGCTTCATAAGATTACACATCGTTATAACTGAAACCATTAAATAACAAAAAACATAATAATAAATTCGCTATTATGTTGAAGCTTAACTCTATTAAAGTTCATTCAAACACTCGACCACACTGACACCTCGCACTAGAGAAACGAGAACCGGCTGGCCATATGGGTGATTTTGGAAATTTTTGAACGATTTCGCTTTACGATTGATCGTCCTGAATATTGACTGAGTGCAATTTGTCTTGAAAAATTGTGAAATACTGCATTATGTCCGAGGTCTGTATGATAAATAGTACTGTTTCACCTCAAATGTGATGTATAAAAATTATAAAAGGTTGGTTTAAACACCCCCAGATTTGTTGGCAAGAATTTGTAAAGTAAACCTGTCGCACGCAAAAAAATTCGGCGTGATTTGTTTTCCAAGAATTCGTTTTCGAGGCCTAATCTACTGTGATCTTGAATGTGATCGAAGATGTTTGCTATTTTTTGGGTGTACATATAAGGTTATCAATTCGATGTAAGATGTTTCACTCTAAAATAACTTAGCCTTTCCCTCAAAAGTCACATGAATGTGCCCTTAAGTTAAATGATTTGTGGATTAAAAGTTTATTGTTTGATTTAAATTATAAATTTCTTAATTGGAGCTTCGCTTTTAGCCCTGGCTAAATATACATATTAGCAGCTGTGCAGAGATATGGATGACCCTCTAGAGTACGTTCAGACAAAGGGGGTGAAAATCTAGACGTAGCAAGAGCTATGCCAAGGCACAGAGGGTTGAACAGGGGAAGCATGATTGCTGGACTCTCTGTACACAATCAAAGGATTGAGCGACTGTGGAGAGATGTCTTTATAGGAGTTGGTCACTTCTTCTACACTCTGTTTTACTAAATGGAAGAAAATGGTATCCTGGAATCAACAAGTGTCATAGATCTGTTCTGTTTACATTACATATTTCGTCCAAGAATAAACCACCAGTAAAATCTCCTAGTTGAAGCATGGAATAATCATCCTGTACGCACAGAAGGTCATTGGACTCCTTGCCAAATCTGAATAAACCACCAGTTAAATCTCCTAGTTGAAGCATGGAATAATCATCCTGTACGCACAGAAGGTCATTGGACTCCTTGCCAAATCTGGGTAAATGGTGTTATTTCACAAGATAATTCTGGGAATACTGCAGTCAGGGACATATTTCAGGACAACAGCCAGCTAGATGAGTTATATGGTGAAGATCCAACAGGACCTGCACCAAATGAGTTTGACCTGGGTAGTGTTGATGTACCAGATACAAACATTCCATTAACTGACACAGAACTTGGAGCTATTTCTCATATTCAACCTCTGTCAGTGAGTGATAACTATGGGGTGGATCTCTACTTGGAAACTCGGCAACTTATTTTGGCACTTATGCAAGCACACCAGAATTAAGGTACATCATGTCATGTTAAAATCAAAACCAAAATAACAAATGGAAACATGTATGCTGTACATGTAGTGAATAGGCCTCTCACAAAGAATTATAAACAATGATTGGATGAGGTTTTTGTGATGACCAGAATAAGCAAAGGCAAGGAAAATGTAATTGGCTTCAGCTGATAACACCTAAAACCTCGATTATTTCAGATATCACAAAAACCGAATGTAATAATTGAAGAGCTTGGTGCAAAGCTATGCTAAGTCAAAGTGACTACCCAAGCTCACACTACATTCTAATTTTATACGTTGACGGCATCTCCATGCCGTAGTTAGGAGTTGTGATGGATCAGTTTGTTTTTGACCCTAAATGTTTTTATTTTCACCCAAGTACTGATGATGTCTATTAATTTGATGGATAAATGAAAACTGAGTGGCCTGGATACTTTCAAATGCTTTTCATATTTCATTTTCCGAGTTTAGTGGCTTGCAGCAACTTTCATCTTTGCATCGTCTAAAATAGCCATTTACATGTAGCATAGTTTTTCAGTAAGCTCTTCAATTGTTTCAGAGAAAACAATTCACTGTCTCACAGAACACAGTTTATTTATGAATCTTCTGTGGGTTGCACTGATTCGGACCAGAGTTAATTTTAGTGTCTTAGCCAATGAGAAGACAGATATTCCATACTGACAATATATAGTAAAAGAAATTCGTGAGTTGGTGCATTTTATATGGATATGTGCAGTGGAAAGCATCACTGATCTTCCCTTGTTTACATTCATTAACAGGTATTACATTAATTGTGGTTGATTAGGTTGATTTTTTAGATCAAAATTATATGTATCACTTGTTAAAGTTACAGTTTACATACATGTACTGTTCTTTACTGTTTTACAGTTTTATTCTGCCAATGGTAGCCAAGAATCAGTTGTCTACTAATCAAAAGTTGATATTTTTGGGTTTTGTTGGGTTTAAAAAAAGCAAGATACAAGTGCATAATTAATACATGTACTGAGATGTACAGTATTTGCAATGAATCAACAACTATTACATGTACCTATAAGGCACACCTTTTTGTTTGGGAAGGGAACCTTGGCTGTTGAGGTAAGTTTATGCTGGGTTGCTCAAAATACCGGTAACTCAAGGCCAAGTTTCCTTTTTAGCCGAGGTTCCCCCTAAAGTTTTAAAATAGACGAGTAAACAGAAAACCTATAACACAACTTTATTATTTCTTTTTGTATTGTATTCATTTGAGTTTGTGGAATTCCATGTACAAGATACAGCATGTGGGTGCTGTTTGAAATGTATAACAAAATACAACTTTAAAACTATACCAAAACATGGATTTACTAAACATTTGAAATGTCCACAGCCTTTAGGAAGAACATGCTAATATAAAAAAAAATGGTAACTCAACATATATGTGAAACCAGAGGCTTCTTTAAGCATTTATGGGCTCACAATAAATTGTGACAAACGAACCATAAAAAAATTTAAACTGAACTCTGCCTTATGGCAACTGTGACACTGCAATGACACTATCTTACCAAATGTAAAACACTACATGTTACATTTATGTTTTTCCTTAAAAAAGCCACAGCTGTAAGATCCTAGTGTTCAAACTTTTCCGAATCCTATTTTGCCAAATTGTACACTCTTGTTGATGTACTCCTTGAACGTGTTGTACTGCTCATGGACAACTGGTATTTGCATATGGCCCGCCATTCGTAAAAAAATTCCGAGATTCGGAATGGTTCCGAATTTCGCAATGGTTTCCAATTTCGGAATAGTTCCGAGATTCGAAATGGTTTCGAATCTCTCGGAATGGTTCCGAAAATCTCGTAATGGTTCCGAAAATCTCGGAATGGTTCCGAATTAAAATCTCGTAATGGTTCCGAAATCTCGGAATGGTTCCGAATTAAAATCTCGTAATGGTTACGAAAATCTCGAAACGCCTTTGAGATTTATATGACATGGGAACGAGGTTGAGAGAGCCTGGGAACAAGAAACATTGTTTTGGTACCATGGTTACAGCGTGTTGATGTGAAAACAGTCCATCTATCGATCGATCTCGCGTAAGGTGCTACTCGAAAGTTAAGAAAGTTTATCTATATAAGAAAAGCATATATATATATTTATATTTATATCTGTTAGAGTCAAAGTACGAGTATATTCTGTGACAATTTGTATCGTTGCCGGTTTTGTCGTGGAATATCATGAAGTATTATCAGTTGGTTCTTCTTTTCATGCTCGCTAGTTTCGTGTATACAAGGTGAGATATTTCTGTGTATTTGGTATGTGACTTTTTAACTGTACGATAGTCGATAGCCGCTGCCTCGAATATATTCTAAGCCTATGTCTAGCTAGTCTCCCCACCTAGTATAATGTTGGTTATTTATAAATAAAGGCAAACAGAAGAAGGTAAGCGGGTGATTTTAAACCGTTTTCCGTACCTATGGTTTTGCTTGCGGAGTAGTATCTTTTTTTCCTCATAGCTGTACTAATAGCCATCAGGATTTATCTCTAGTAATATAATATCTCTCAAATGAACGTTTTATTTTTTATGCAATTTGTGATTTGCTGTTGAAGAAGAAGGTTATAATGAACGTGACAGCCTAAATTTTTCTCGTCACGCAACGCTTTTTGACGAGCCAAATAACGGCTGCGCGGGAGTTTTAATTGTCAGTACAACCGTATTTACTTTTATTTCATTCATTTAATATCCGCAGGATTTCTGCGGATGACGACCTGGCACAATTTATCCACACTGTCCTTTCTCTTCTCAGAGAAGTGGACAGTGAAATGGAAAATATCAACCAGGACCAGCAAAGGGGAGAGTTTTATGCCAACAGATTGTTGTGTGCGGTGGGACATTTAACAAACATCATTGTTCACATGGAACACACTGGAAGCCACACAGCTGCTGAAATGCTGGAAATACAACGATTGCGTGACAACGTTAAAACTATTTACACCCTCCTGCTGCAACTGCCAGTCATGCATGGATATGCATATCGACCCCAAACCGAACAGGCTTCCGGTCCTGGTAGGCCTAGATATCTTTTATCGGCAGAACAATTGTCCTGTTTGCGTAGCGAATTCAACAGTTGGTCTCAAATTGCTGCTGACCTTGGTGTTTCTCGGCAAACAATCTATAACAGGAGACGAGAACTTGGATTTTCTACCGCGTTCGAAAATTTTACAACCATTTCGAATGCAGACCTGGACACTGTTGTTACTGAAGAACTCGAAGCATTTCCCCGTACCGGGGAAACAAATGTTATCGCAGGCCTTCGCCAGCGTGGAATATATTTACAGAGGTGGAGAGTAAGAGAATCGATTGTCAGAGTAGACCCCATTAACAGAGCCAATAGATGGGGTCAAAGAATAATACGCAGACCGTACAGTGTACCCCACCCAAACTTCTTATGGCACATTGACACAAACATGAAACTGCGTCACTGGAGGATGTGCATACATGGTTGTGTAGATGGGTTTTCGCGTTGTGTTATTTACCTAAACGTTAACAACAATAACAGAGCTGCCACAGTGTTCTCCTGTTTTCAAAGGGCAACCACCCAATGGGGACATCCATCACGAGTGAGGGCAGATAATGGAGGGGAAAATGTAGCAGTTGGCGATTATATGGTTTGGTTTAGAGGAGAGAATCGTGGCAGCTTCTTGACTGGACCAAGTGTCCGAAACACGCGTATTGAACGTTTATGGAGAGATGTCGTCGAAAGTGTGGTAACCATATTCACTTCACTGTTTATGTTTATGGAAAGTCATCGCATATTGGACCCTGGAAATGAAATTGACATGTATGCCCTACATTATGTCTTCTTGCCACGAGTCCAGAGGCTTTTGGACAGATTCGTTCAAAGGTTCAACATGCACTCGGTGTCTACTGAACATAATAGAACTCCAAGACAGCTTTGGGCATCTGGATGCCTTCGAAACTTTCATTCACCTAATGCTGGCATCCGAGATGTTTTTGATCCAGACATTCCACCTAACTTGGACACATATGGAGATGACCCAGAAGCCCCTTTGCCCGGTCCAGATAGTGATGAGGGTGGGGTGTTGTTACCTGCAGTTATATTGGACTTGTCATCTGAAATTCAAACTTCATTGGAAGAAAACTTTAATGCTATGCACGACGACAATAACTATGGGATAAATATTTATTTGCAAGTACGAGAATTTCTACAGCGCATCACTGGAGAGAACCAGTGATAGTTATTATTTTTCTTGTTTTAATAACATGTTAAGCAATTCCTTTATCTGAATTTTTGATTTATTTCTGAAATGTTTTGTTAGTGAAATGCTGGTATTTACATTTGTCAGAGATGACAGCTGCAGTAATGGACTAATAACAACCACTTAATAAACAGTCAAAAGATAGGTTGATTTCAATGGCAAGTTGCTCAGTCCAGTAGAACTGAGTTTTTTTCTGTATTTCGATAATTTTCTTATAGTCTTGCTGGTTTCTTTTGTACATATTGTATATTATATATCAAGCCAAGTTCCCAGACAGCCGATTAGCGTTAATCCTGGGTTAATAACCATTACAATTCATATGTTCTGTTGACAGTTAACCCAGGATTATTTCTAATCTTCTTTCTAGGAACTGGGCACTGCGTTTAAAATTTCATTTATTAGTAACAAAACAAAACAATGTGACTTTTTGGTGCACATTTACTATTAATATTAATATACATTGAAATGAATTTTCTAACTATAGTTATGCATACTATTTTTAGTGAAATCTAACTAAGAAAAAGTCACCTTCCATTGCGATCCAAGGATAGTAATGAGTTTCTTCTGATATGTTAACTCCAGTCTTTGAATGAAATTAAAGTTTGTTTAATTATTTGGTATGGTTGTTTCTTCGATTTTGTGAGTTAACTGTATTTTGATCGACTTGCGTTTGAAAACTGTCGGCCAGATACATATTGTTTACATTTTCTTATGGCTTTTTATTTCAAAATAATGAACCCTTAAATAAATTATCAATACATATACTCACTACTTGTGCTTTCGCCCTTTTATTATACATGTAGAAATGACTTGCTTGAAATGATTACTCCCTCTGAGTGTGAATGACGGCCGGTTAGCAATCATTAAGCAAAACTCAATTCCCTGCATACTTATTATTTATTTTTGGTGAGGGGGGGGGGGGGGGGGCAGGGTGGTATTAAGAACTGAACAATAACAACTTGAAGCCAGTTTGGGACACAAAATGCAACATCGCTCATAATACCAATCTAATTCCAATGGACCATGTGTTAGCATACTGGATCAAAAAATATAATAATATTATATGCCATGAGGATCACAACCTTAAGGTGGCTCCCTATAGTTTTACAGCTGCGTGCCTTTGTATGCCTTTGTATGTTTGTGTGCACTCACAATAAAATGACGGTTTTTATCCTCCGATATTTTATGACATCAGCAAAGCCCAAAAAAAAAAAATTAGCTGCAGATTCTCTTGCCTTTTTCTTTGGTGAATTTTCTGAAACTTACCCAATGTTGAGTTTTTACTATTGCTAGTTGAAACTGTGAGGTCAGCCACCTTAAGTGGGGGATCAAAATTAAGAACTTTTCACCACAGTGTATTTCCTCTAAATATTTTATCTGTTTTTGTCATCAGGGTGAATCAATTAAAAATTACATAAGCATTTGAATTTGAAATGACAGCATGGCATTTTCAGGGAGTTCGCCCATACTAACAAACTTTTCTACCAAAACTGCCTCTCCTGATTTAACCATTTCTTGCTTCCACTTTCTCTTGATCTCCGTTCCAGATTCTGATTTTAGTGTGACCCTACAGTTCAAACATATACCATTTAACATAATTGCTTCATATGATATCATATACATAAACACTGTCCAATTTTATAGGGAGGATATACCCGTGTGTTTCCGTTAAAACACATCCATTTAAGTGTCCATTTTTTTAAGCATATGTTACCGTGATCATTTTCAAAATACAATATTGAGCATGACAGACTGTAATAATTGTGTTCTGTTCTAACCGAACGAAAAGATTTTACAGTCCAAGATTGCTGTTGCATTTTAAGTCCTGTCGTGAAGAGATTTACATGTAGCCCTACTTGAAACAAGTGATTTATTATTGATAAAACCAGCAAAACTAACACTTATTCCTCCAAATGGGTGTCTCCTTATTTGAGGTTCCACAGTAACAGAATACATTGATTTTTGGCATTTTAAATTATCCCATTTATTTATAGTTTTAATGGATATGTTTTTTGCCATTACTTTACTTACATGCCTGAAGTCAATAATGTCGAAAAATCCACCTGGCTTGAGATGAAAATGAAGAGGTCAATGAAATTATTTGACCTCTTCAATCCACACTGAAAAGTGAACAATCTGCCAGAAACAGCTGGGCTGATGATTTTTTTCACATTGTCGTCTTCTAATTTCCAAACAAAGCATACTTTGTCAACTGTTTGAAACATAGGTATTTCCTAAGGATGTGAATCAGATAACGTAATATTTAGTATCAGGTAAAAGCATTTTTTTGTCATGTTAATATTACTTTATAAATAAAGCAGAGTAAAATACCTTTTGTTTCTTTGCCTGTATCATTATTGACATTGTGGAATCCAAATGGATTTTCCTGAAGTCAATAAAATGGCTTTGTAGTTTGGGCCCCTGTGTCAGCATTACCCCACAGCCAAATGGACACATGAAAGGCTCTGCCTGGCACATGATGAAGTGGGCAATGACTTGGTCCCTACAAGCATGATGATTAAAAGTGTTTATTTATTTTATCCAAGCTTTCCTTTTCAGAATGGGAAGATATTTAAGTTGGCTCCCAACAGTTTCCAACACTTTCCAAGACTTAGATTTTGATGGGTCATTAAAACCACTCTTTATCAGTTGATGCTACAATCATGGTATCAAACGAGTGCCCAATGAATGGTGAACACGTTGTTAACATTTTTTTGACACAATATGTTAACATAGCAACAGTATAACGTGCGGAAAACACCCTTAATTTTCCCCTTAAGTGTTAATAACTCAAAAATGACTAGGTGAACCCCATTTTTTATTGTCGAATTTTGATCAGCACGATAAGATGCAACTTTTGGCAAAGTTTAAAAACCTTCTGTAGGTGAAGTTCAGAGCCACTTTAATTTGAACTGATAAAGAGTGGTTATAATAATCTAAGTCTTGGAAATTGCTGAACAATGTTGGGAGCCACCTTAAAGGTTTTAAGTTAAATGCCACACATGCACCTTTAACAAAAACATTCCCACTTTGTAAATACATATGCGTTATTGTCCAAGCGTTTTTATGGACCTCGACTTCGTCTCAGTCCATAAAAACGCAAAAAAAGAACTTGGCCAATATCCAGCCATCTTGACCGAACAAGCTTGGTCAATAAAGGATTTATTATATGGTCAAAGATTTTCGCTTGTTCATTTTTGAGCGCTGGCAAAGAAACCCAATTGATTGCGAGCTGAGTCGCTTCCAGGCTTTCATATCACTTTGAGTTTTAACTTTTGTATTTGTTGGTTTTTGTTCTAAAATAAAATCACGAAACTTGTCAATGTTTTCTTTGTTTTGACTCTCCTTCGCCGTGTTTTGAGATGCGAAATCTTTTTTTGAAGGATCAAAAGGGAAATCCCAAGCGGGCAAGATGGGCCCATCTTGCCCGCTCGGGTAGCCAATCAGCGGAGCCTGCGATATAATAAATAACAATACTAATAATTTTAAATACAGATTATTTTGCGCTTTTTTGCACATATGCAATGGTGTAAATTATTATACATTCTATGCATTTTTTTGCTTTATTTTTTTGGAATAAGTTATACCTCAGTATTGATTCATCGCAGTTGTTGGGGCACACAATCGTCATCTTTGGACAATTATCCTGATGGTTTGCCATGTCAATCACCTTTATTTTGGCATCACAATGAGCACATGTTGTGCTCTTGTGAGGACACTTCAATTGATGTGCAGCCATTTCGTATTGATATACCATGGCTGCACAATCTTTGTTGCTGCAGTTCACCATCTCCATTGGGCATTCGCCTTTGTGTTTATGGAGATGTTCAAGGGGGCCAGTCCAAGTACAGCCGCTTCTGTTTGGGCATCTGGTGTCCAACTTATGGATAACAGCCTGCAATGCCAAATTGCGGGCAGGCTTGGTTATGCCGAGAAAACTCCTGTCCACAGGGCAGGTTCTTCGTCTTCCAGACACTGCCGTTTCCAGGCATTTGCCACACATTGAATGCCCGTCACGGCAGATGACTGGGTCACGCAATACTGCCAAACTGTTGAAGGAAAGGATTATGATTATGAAATAATTATAAGATAAGATAATTTAACCTCCTTTTTTTTCTTTTGAGGGGGGTAGGGGGGGTTGGAGGGGGCGTTGTTAGCGGGTAATATACTACAGACACCGATTTTTCACCTCCTGAAGATTGACATCTTTCGCCACTGTTTTCCACGTGTTCATCCTTAATCGAGATCAATTTCATACTCCCTAAATGCTGCTAGTTCTGTCTGCTTAATTCACAATTCTCTGCTTCTTTCTTTCAATTTAAACTTAATTCACAATTATTTGAAATGTTTCCTCCTATTCAAAATTAATTCACAATTATTTGATCCGTTTGTTACAATTCTAACGTTAACTCGTAGCCATTGTTATTATTATAGAAACACCGTATTTGTTCATATTATCAGGCTGCATAGTGTCGCATGAAATCTGAAAACTTACCAAATAGGGCACACGTAATTTGGGTCCACAGCATGGACGAAAAGGTCTAATGGAAAGCCGAATTCCTGAGTCATAGCGTACTTTTCCTTCTAGAGCACGAGTAGATCAGAGCGGATTGTCTTCCTGTACTTCGCAGGCTTGATAGTTCTGGATTATATCCCAAATAGCTGTCAGTTGCCACTGCCGCGCCGGGGTCGGTCACAATCAACTATTGTACTTATAACCAACCAGCTAGCGATATTTTTCATTACGTCACATACGTCATCATTCTGACACCGCGCCGTACGATCGAAAAGACCGCAAGACTTCAGAGTGACTGCGCTTCGACAACCTTCTGTGGATTTATAAGAATGGTAAGGATTGAAATAGTTTTCGAATCTTGGCTTCACTATTAATGCAAGCTTATTAGATCTTAACTGAATGGTAACCTTTATCTCAGGCTTCCAATGATACCGGTGTACCGAGCAACGGAAACAGTGGGGATGCTAGCGCCGGTGATGTTAGTACTGCTGGATCGGTAAGCTCAAATTTTTTAACAGCTTGCACCAGACTTGGAAGCTTGCATAGTAGTCCATTTACAAATTTTAGTTTAGTTGGTTGGCATTGCTTACGGCATTAAAATTTAGTATCCCAATGAAATGAATCAACGAGCTAGAGGGGTTTAGCATGGGTCACGTGGATCGTGCTTCCCTGGCGTCACGGTGTTTGACCAATGGTCCAGTAATAGTCCAAACAAGAAGGCATTTTAGAAAAAAACTTGTTCCTTTTCACAGTTGATAAGGCAATGATGCAGTTATCGTGCTCGGCCCACGGATTGTGACTGCCAGCTTTTTTTTTTATATATATATATATCAACTTATATGTTGATAACTTATATATCAATGGTCACTGTTAATTTTCAGAATGGTAGTTTACAGCAGAATTCAAGTGCAGTACTCCAGGTGAGTTTCTTCTTTTCGTCATCTGTTCATATGCAGTGTAAGTCAAGATTGATATTACTGCCAATGTGACCTTGTTCCTTCATTACAATAGCTATAGCTAGGAGTGCACTCAATTAAGCCCAGTCCTCACTTGCGACGCAAGCATAAGCATAAGCACAAGAAGCTTATGCCCTAGTGAGGACAGCCGTAACATAAGCATAAGCATAAGCATAAGAATATCAAAACTTGCGTTCTTCTTATGCTTATGCTTATGCTTATGTCGCTATTATTTCCAGTGAGGATATGGTTGGCATCTGGTTGGCATTTCAGGGCGGAAAAACGTTCTGCGCAAGCTTCTGCGAATCCCTTATCGCAGGCTCAAGGCGGGCTTTTCTGTGTGTTGACAGTGTTTGTTTGTTGCTGGAGTTCTGAGTGAAATGCACGAGGTGCGAACGTTTGCTCCCTGTAAAGTATTTTTATTTGACATGTTTGCTTTTTTTTCGTCGCTTGAAAATTACTTTGGACTCGGAACAACCAATGTTAAAGGAAAAACGGGTCATTCCGTCAGTCTGAGGTGGAATAAAAGGTTTTGAACATTTCTTAAGAGGCGAGTATTTTTCTGATTGTGCATCCGATTAATTTATGAGTTGATTTCGCCGGGTTGAATTAAAACCCGCTTGTATTCTGTTTTTAGTTGTTACGGTTACTTTTTATGCATGCCCGGATTTATTACCTTTGCAGAACCAGCTTTATCTTTGTCTTCGGTCAAAGAACCATATTGCTGTTATAACGCACCAGAGTGAACAAACTTGTGCGCTTATTAAACTTTCTCGGAAATAGAAGGCCAGCAAGCTTACTCAAGATCATTTTTCTGTTGCTCAAGTAATAATAGTCAGAGTTTTTTTTCATTTTTCATTACATAGTTTTGCTTTCCAATGCACTGTGAAAGTTTCTGTTCTTTATAAGAATAACTTTCTGTACGCAAATTGTCCTTTTCACTCGCTGTGTAGTAGAGAACGACGACTGCCGGCAGTGACTTCAAAACAATTGACTCTTTTCCCGTAAACAATGCTGCAGTTTGATTTGACTGAGGCGAGCAAAACAAACCCTTATGTGCAATTTTCTGTATTTTCTAATGATCGGCTGAGTTTAATTTGCTTAAACGAAGACCCTCGCATAGTTAAGCTTTTTGAAACTAGCTAAGTGGTGAATCATGGCTTGGATGCCAAGTTGCAACTGATCTTTTGCTTTTAAGATCTTTAGGTAGGTTGTTTTCGCACAGAAAATTCATTTTTTCATTGTCAGCAAGAAGTTTTTGAAATAATGTAACTTTGACTTTGTTTGAAGGAAATCCTACTTACGCGTAGGTTTTTGACATGTTATGCGTGTTCAACTTAACAACACAAAGCAAAATTTATATATCTGCGCAAAACGAGCAAGTTTAAAAAACTATAGTTGCTTTGAAACCGATCTTTGGGAAGATTTTACTAGATAAAGATTGACCTTTTTTCTGCCCACATATCAACGCAATAACTTCTACATTGGGGATTTTGTTTATATTTAAGTGATCTGCGAAACTACGAGTGTCCGATCGAGTGAGGGTTTTAAAATATCAGCTCGGGTGCGACAAAGTTCAGTGACTTCAAACACATTGTGGGCCAGCGTTAATTTTTTTGGGCAAATCACTGTCCAAAGATATGTTGTTTTTGTGTCCACAGTGGAGCTCCGGACCTTATATATCCAGGAACTTCCTTATATGAACACATTTTGTGAATGCATCTTGAAAAAAATCGGACCTAAGCATGCACATTTCCAGTACAACGCGAGCAAAGTAATGTCGTTAAAGTCCGTTTTGCTATGACGTATCCTTCGAGAAAATTAAGTAACGACAAGGTTATAACCACAGCTTGCAACTTTTGAAGATAAATTGCTTGTTCTTTCCAGGTTATGAGTGGAAACATTTTATTTTTAGGCAATAAAATATTTGAAATCCCGCCATTTTTTCAAACCCGGCCAGGGGATCTGGGCAAAAAAAAGTCACGCATGCTCATTACGTTTTTCCGCCCTGAAGGTTGGCATAAGCATAAGCATAAGACTGCTGGGGCGAGAGGGAATGGACACAAAAATATACTCTACGCATGCGTATATGCTTATGCGTATGTTACGGCCGTCCTCACTAGCGTATAAGCGCATAAGCTTCTAGTGCTTATGCTTATGCTTATGCTTATGCTTATGCTTGCGTCGCAAGTGAGGACCGGGCTTTAGCGCTTTAATTTCATTTTAGTCTGTGGTAATCATTTCTTTGTTAGTGTTCCTGGATTCACTTTTGGTGGCTGTGTCACGTTCTTTGCAGGTTACATATATTTGATAATATTACACAGTTTACATATTACTTATTACATTTAATCCAACCATTAGTATTCTCAATGGAAATACATCCCTTTGATTTAGGCCTTACAGTTAATGTTGGGATTTCTTTATTCTATTTTCAAGGCTGCTCAAACTGCAAATGCAATTGCATCCCATGTAAGGTCTGCATTTGAAAACCAGTCTACAGGGCCATTGTTTAATTTGGCTGACAACCTAGTATCAGCTAGTAGAGGACGTGGACAAGGGAGGGGACGAGGTAGTAGTCGCGGTCGCGTTCGCGGCCGTGGCAGCGGTTCAACCACAACTAACAGCTATAGTTTTGGAGTCATCCTTCTGAACCCGGAACAAACCTCCATTCCACGTGGATCAAATAGATCAGAACTAGAAAGAAGTGGGAGGATGAAAACGTTTGAGATATCAAGAGGAGCACCAGCTTCTACCACATTCAGGAAACTAACTGAATTATTTCCAGATTTAAATAGGTGAGTCTTAATTTGCTGAACATTATGGCTTGATGAAAAGAAAATGATTTGGTCAATAGAAAAATAAACAAAGTTACTTCCAATGAGCCAAGCATTTGTCTTGATGGAAGGAAATAATTTATTCTTCTCACCTTTGTTTTTATTGTGAAAGGGATGTGAGAGGGTATGTGTTTCCCACAAAAAACAATGTTTGTATGTGTGTATGTGGTTGAATAATGGCCAGAAAATATAATTTAAGTTTGAGAAATTTGTTCCTGTTCTGTCAAGCATACAAGGTGTGCATTTAAGAGCTTCTGCCTGAGAGACCGGGGCAGGGTTGGAAATAGGGGTCGGCCGATTTGGCTCAAATTTGGTACACTTAGTTACTATGGAGACTTATGCAATATGCCAAAGTTTCAGCTCCATTGCTCTTATTTGGGCTGAGTTCTAGATGTTACCCTTTTTGGGGTCCCCGAAGGCTTTTTTTATAGCCTATTTTGGGCACTTTTCAATACTTTGATTACAATATCAGGGATATTTTAAGCCAAATATAAACTCACTTTTTATTATCTCTATCCCTAGGGGGTTTTATAGCCAAACATATGGATCAAGGAAATATTTCTGTTGTCTGTGAAATAATTGTTTAGTTAATGCTCTTAAAGACATTTTTAGTGAAACTGAAAATCACCCAAATTTAAGTCGGATTTACTTGAGTGCCCACTTTTGAAATAACACAATTCCGACATGAACAGAAAGTTTAGCCCTAGGTATGTAAAAAACAAGGAGAAAATACTAAGGTTACGGCTTTTTCACTGTGTGGCCTCGCTTTGAAGATGCTAATACAGCCACTTCCGGTCTAGTCTTTTTTCCCTTATAATTAAGCTTATATCGAGTATATTGGCCAGAACTTTCCGATAACTTAACCTAAATAATACTGCCTGTAGCACTTTTACTTTCTTATTCCACCTGAACGCTAAAATTGGCAAAATATGAATATGCACGGCTGGAGATGCTCACAAAGTCACTTCCGGTCCAACAGTTCACATGAGAGGATGGTTAAGTGAGGCATTTTTATATTCAAAAAATCTGTTTGGAGCTCTTTCATTTGCAGATATTTCTAATTGCACTTAAGACTAAAGTTGGTTAAATATAGATATTCTCTCAGATTGCATCACTTCATCTAATTCTGGCTTCCTTTTGTGGATGGGTGAAAATTACAGAAAAGCGTATTTCAAAACAAAAAACTCACCCTTCCAAGCCTGGTGAAAGCTGATCGAGCAAAGGAATTTTGAAAACTTATGACGGTAAAAAGGCGCTGTTATAGCTTAACACTGTTTTCATTGTTCATGAACACCAGTCAAATTCAACAAGAATTCTGAACATATTTTCCTTGCTTTTTATCCATTAAAACTCACTATGCGTAATAGGGTGACTGTTAACGTCTTTAAGTAATTGCATTAACAATGTTCAACACCTATCATGACAGTATTTGCAGCTCTTAGATCGGTGGGTGCAGATGTACTTGTCTAGTGCAAGAGCAAAAGTGTCCTTCCTTGCTTTGGATCCAGTAACTTCTACGTCCAGCGACAAACATGCCTTTTTCAGTGTATCTAGTCGAAGGGTTTTGATCTTTCCCTCTGTAGCTAGATGACATAAATTATGCCCCTGGAACAAAATTGGGTGATCTGCCTGTACCTGACTTTCTATGACAAGCTGCAACAGTTGTAAGTTTTTGTCCTGGATGTTCGTCTCCTCATCCTCAGTTTCAATACCATGGTTTCCTTCATCAATGTTCTTTGCACGCTGAGACTTTGAGAGATTTGAGAAAAAACTTGCAATCTGCTTTGAGGTACGCCACTCAAAAGGTTGGAATAATAAGCCACCAGTCGTGTTTCTTACATGTTTCATTTCATGTTCAACCCGTTTTGGATCTGCTTTGTTGCCTGTCTTTGCTCCATCATTGAACCTTTGGATTAAGTAGTTTCTAACGTCTTCAGACATCCGGCTTGACTTTTGGACGGTCTTAAGCGCCCATCCCTCAACTGCTTCTTGGCAATCCAAAACGCCTTCATTACCAGGCTGCATTGATGGAAAAGTGCGCTGTTTCTGTAAGCTTACGTTTGATAAGATGCTGGCCCACTTTTTCTTGATGACATCGTACGCAGTGTCTTGCTCCTCCACGAAGAGATGGCGTTCCGCATCTAAATGATACTGAAGTTCTTTGTAGGTAGAAAACATCTTAACACATCCTTCTTCCTCACAAGAGAACAGGCCGGGCGAAATGGAGGAATGTCCAGCCACTGAAGCCCCAGAGCAATTAGATGGTGACGAAAACGGATTAAGAACTTTTATTGCTGTAGCTCCTTGAGCATTGGTTGTAAGGGAAGAATACGGATAAAAATGACCTTCCCCAATCTGATATGCTTTCCATGCCCGAATACCATCATCAAAGAACATAAAATTGTTCAGGTAACTGATACCTGGGATCTTTTTCACCTGTGAATTTTGGGTCGATTTATCAATTACAACGACTGCAAAACGACATCCCCTAACGCCTTCATGAGATTCAAGTGCAATTTTCATTTCTTCCGCAGTAGTGATGTCATGGCCCTCATTTACCCACCGTCGCATGTGGGTTTTCATCGAGGCAATTCTACGGTCGCAAACGTCTTTGCCCGATTGCGGATCAGAGAAATCATAGCGCTTAAACTCCACTCCATGTCTTTCGCCCATGGCTTTGAGACTCAAGAGAAGCTCAGTGTTGTGATAACAACCGGCGTTATCAGAACGTAGGAAAAATTTGGTGATGGATGGGTCTTCCATCTTAATTACGCTAAGAACGTGTTCGACTATTGACGCAACGCTGAACCAATCCTGGGTACAGGAGTCAAAGATGTGAACAAATGTGTCCACCTCAACTCTGTCCTCATCTTTGCTAGCTCTCTTAATCGAACAGGTCACATGCCAGCTTCTCCCACGCTTACCATAGAAGTCGTCCATCCTTTCGCGGAACTTCATTGGCAGAAATTTCATTGCCCAGTCCATGATCAAAAGGGTGCTTTCTTTATTAAGGTTAGTTAGGACGTCTTGCTTAGCCTTTTCCTGGACTACTGTGCGAAGCAAATGCGCCTTCCATAAGAGGATGGAATTTGTGGCCTGTTTATGGTCATACTGAGATCTAGCCCTTTGTTCTCCTGTCAAGGAAACGTTCTTGTCATTTAACTTCTCATCGATTTTTTCAACTAAACAAGTAAGCCGTGCACATTCATGACAGGATAGTTCATGCTCATGGTTGCATGAACTAGAGTAGTCACTATTATTCGGATCACTGAGCGAAAACGTGGTACAGTGATCTTTACATCTCTCTTTGCTGCCCGTGTGAGTTTTGTAATCCGTCTTCAGGTATCTCTTACCAGCCTTTAGATCCTGTTTGATAGAATTTGCCCAGGTGACATCGACCCCATTATCTTGTAAAACGTTTACAATGGATTTCAACTGATCGAAAGCCTCCGCACCTTCTGTGGCGATGTAATCAAGTCCTTGTAACGAGACCTGCTTTGAAGCAGAGCATGCCTCCAATATCCGGAAGAGTGTACGTTCACTGTATGGCTCAAAAGCTACGCTCTCGCAGTAGCTTTGGTATTGCTTGATGATTCGGGATGGAATCAAAGTTCGTATTGCCGCTGGTATAAGAAGCTTCTCTCCGCTATCCAACTTCAACGACTTTGTACCATATGATACATCTTGCAAAAGGGAAGATGAAGAAATAAAATCTAGAAAGTGATCAGTTTTCGTTGCATCAAGGCGCACTCTAATAATTTCTGGAGCATTGCTTGGTTTTCCTGGTCCTCTCAAGTCGGCGTGTCTGCGGGCATCATCGATTTGTCGTTTAGAAATACCTGGGATAATCTCCATTAGTTGGCTTTTGCTAAATGCATTTACAAACAATGATAGTATTTGCATTCGGGTGTGTCTGTTATCAGCTAACTTGTAAGCCTCCACTAGCCTTTCTGCGATGTCGTCAGGCTTTGATTGAGAAAACGGCATGGACTTCACTGTAGCAAACCACAAATCGGCTTCACTTCCAGGAGCGAGACAGTTGAAAGCTGTTTCAATAACCTCTCTAGCCTTACGCACGTAATAACCCTGTTGCCGCTCACCAAGTTCAGGCCATGGTAACCTCGATGTACTTTGAATTGGACTTACCCTACCTTCAGAAATTTGGACAATTGCATCACTTAGCAAGCATCGTTTTCTTTTCAACTCTTCTGCTTCGTCAATGTAAAGGCTACATTCAAAGCTTGTTTCCAAAGTTGAATCCAGAGAAAAATCTAAGAGTGACGGACAGTGGGTACCTGACATAAGTGATTTGTCTTGATCAACGTTTTTCAGTACTACTTCCACCTCCTGATCCTCTCCTCCACTACACAAAACTTGTCTGCCCTGAGAATAAAATATTGATTGTAAAGGTGAGAGCTGATGAGAGAGGATAAAAACGTTACAATGTTCGATTTGGAATTTTAAATCTAGGACCCAAAACAAAAGCACCTGGTTTTCTGTCAGTGGTTGTCTTTACACGAGGTTGTCATGTAAGACTTCGGAGATGTAGCCTGCATAGCATGAGTCGGCTTCTCTTTTCTGTTTTTTCTTGGACAGGCCGCGGGAACACGCGCGTCCACGAGATTTTCTTCCTTCGCTCTAAAATCACCGGCGCCTGCTACGCAGTCTATCTTAAGAGCTGCTAAGTTTTATTTAACCCAAAATGCGAGTGTGAAAGCCTAAGTAAAATCTCAAGTAATTTTATTTTGCATCTCATTAAGGACGGAAAGTTGAAACGATTCAACAAAAGTCTCAAGGGACTTGAGAGCTTTGAGAAAGGCAAAGCATGTCAATCAATCTTAATTACGTTGCGTGAGAAAATAACCTTAAGTTAACCTGAGGTAAAAAAGAATCGGTTTTGTGTCAAGCTTTATTTTACTTGAAGTATTTAAAATTCACTTGTCTCGAAAAATATTTCTAAGCTTACTTCGGCTTTACTGTGAAGACTACTAATGCCAGCAAATAGTCACGCAATAGCAATTGTTGACATTGGGTCATGAGTTGTATTGCGCTTCACACCCCTTTCATCGCTGGAATATTTTATTTGAGTAAAGAAAAGTCTCGGTTAATTTGACTCATCTGTATTTGAGGTTAAGGACAACAGCGCTGAGGATATTTTCACCCTGAAAGACAACTGCAGTATGTTTGAGATTGAACACGTGCGATTACAATATTTACATTACCTCTAGATCTTTGGAAGTTACACTTTCGGGTGTTAAATGAAGTTCTGGAATCTTTTCGTCAAAGCAGGTCTTGCAAATGGCTTTGGAAAGAAAAGAAAAACGAGCACTGTATCAGATTTTAGGTTTATTCCATGGTCCATGGTATTTGAATTCTTGAAAATAGAATTTGACTTTGTTCATTACAAGGCTATCCCAAAATAACTCAGGACAAACAAGAAACGTTCAGCATTACTTACGGGCAGCGATTGGTATCACGATCCTCGTTTGTTGGTATATTCTCTCTGAAATGTCTGCTGTCACCTTCTTGGGTTTTTTCAATTTGGAAATTCCACCTTTATGAAGAGGGTGTTGACATTGTCCAGTTAGTTCTCGTAAACGTGTGAATTTACGGCGGTGACGCGGACAAATCGTCATCTTCTTGATTTCCGCATTCACGACACCACACCTTCCAGCTTGATTCAGTATTAGTTTGTACTCAGGAAAATGTTGAAGTCTGTGCGAGGCTGAAGTTTTGGTGCCTCCAGCACCAACTTTAATCAAAAGGTGAGTTACATCGCGGTCTAGAGATGCTAAAGGCAGACTGACGGCTGGCTCACACAACTTTGAATTATCGCGAGCACCACAGAGATCATCATTACTCCAGAAAGAACATCGAATTGATGACATTGTTTTTACTACCTCAGTAGTACAATTTTATACTTTTCCAAGGACTGCCAAGAGATACTGATCATGAGAATTCATCATTAACGCAATTAAATAAGATTTTAAATTTAATTATGAGCAGCAAGTTCACGTGCAGTTTCCCCGAATTTAATTTTTCCAACTTGCCACCTCTTGTAAAAGGGTTTGAAGTGAAAAACTGCAGCGAAAAGTACGCTGTATCTCTTCAGATCATTGCTCTAAGCAAATTTGGGTGTATCGCGCAGTGACGTTTTGTTCTCACAAACAAGACTGCAGCAAAACCAAAACTAACGAGCAGCCGTGTAAAGCTCACCCTCCCCCGCCCCCCGCGCCCATCCTCTGTTTGTGCCTACTTATTATCGAAGTTACAAAGACACCTAGAGCTGAAGGCCAATGAAACTATTTAATTTATGGACATTTTCTAGCTTTCGCGGAACCTAGATGGAAATATACGATAAAAAACAAACAAACAAACAAACAAACAAAAACAAATGCTATATCGCTCTCAGATCACGACCTTGGGCTGCCTGTGCCCAAAGCGGGTGAGATGAGCAACAAGTCATGTAATCAGGTGTGAGTCATGGGGAATATTGGCTCACTGGAAACAAAAACAAATGTCAAATTCTGTGAAATACAGACGTAAGTCATCGCTAGGGGCAAGGACAGTTTGTGTTGCTCGCGGAACGATGTGGTAGTGAAGTGGTTGGGGAGAGAGTTAACATGAAATGAATTTAAAGGCCCAGGTTTAATTATGGGTTTTGGGTTTCTTTCTTTTTACTACAAACACTTTTTACTCAATAACAATTTAAAATGGCGTCACTCTTTCACCAAAGGGAAATATTTGCCTTGCATATATTCGCCAGTAGAGATGTTTTAAAAAACATCCTCATAATATATTTTGTCAACAAACTGGGATTCAACATGCGATCGAGTTTTGATTGCTGTCGCTACAAAAAAAATTGTTGTTTTCCTCAATAGACTATGAAAAATTGAAAAACATATAGGCATAAAGATACATAAACAGCTTTTTGAGATTTCATTGTGAACATAAAAATACCACTTTTAATAAAAATCCTCCAATGTGGACTGTTGGACCGGAAGTGACTTTCTCCTGAAGTAGATTTTCATATCTTGCCAATTTTAACGTTCAGGTGGAATTAGAAAGTAAACGTGCTACATATAGTATTATTTAGGTAGGTTATTGGAAAGGTTTTGGCTAACATGCTCTATATAAGCCTTATTATAAGGGGGAAATGACTAGACCGGAAGTGGCTGTATTAGCATCTTCAAAGCGAGGCCGCACAGTGAAAAAGCCGTAACCTTAGTATTTTCTCCTTGTTTTTTACATACCTAGGGCTAAACTTTCTGCTCATGTCGGAATTGTGTTATTTCAAAAGTGGGCACTCAAGTAAATCCGACTTAAATTTGGGTGATTTTCAGTTTCACTAAAAATGTCTTTAAGAGCATTAACTTAACAATTATTTCACAGACAACAGAAATATTTCTTTGATCCATATGTTTTGCTATAAGACCCTTAGGGATAGAAATAATAAAAAGTGAGTTTATATTTGGCTTAAAATATCCCTGATATTGTAATCAAAGTATTGAAAAGTGCCCAAAATAGGCTATAAAAAAAGCATTCGGGGACCCCAAAAAGGGTAACATCTAGAACTCAGCCCAAATAAGAGCAATGGAGCTGAAACTTTGGCATATTGCATAAGTCTCCATAGCAACTAACTGTACCAAATTTGAGCCAAATCGGCCGACCCCTATTTCCAAGCCTGCCCCGGTCTCTCAGGCAGAAGCTCTTAATAACTTCATAAGTAAACACTATTTCATTTTAATAACAGGAATACAGACTTCGAAATAGTCCGTGGTTCTGGTACGAACAGCTTGGCACCCTTTGCCACTCAGCCAAATAGGTGCTCTGCGAGAGACCTCAATGCCATCCGTGGACAGGGTTGTCTGTATTTGAGATTAACAGCAAGTCAGGTATTGAATTCCCGTATATATCGTCAACAGCTTTTTATGAAATGTACCAATGTATATTGTGAAGTTCATTCTACTGATGTCTTAGAATTAACGAAAAATTATTGTTTTGTACTTTTAACAGAGGAATACGTCTACTACCACTTCTACCACTACTATTACCACTACTACCATTACACAGCAGTCATCTTCTCGTGGTAAGCAAGTGTATTATTAACAACACTATTTAAATAAATAAATAAATAAATAATGACAATAATTTCATATCAATAGTACACATTTAATAGAGACGTGAAAGCAACCACTGAAAAAACGTGTAAGCATTGGCAGAGACTGAATTGCATGTTAGTTCTTTGGAACTTCTAGATGATGTATGGCAAACTAAATATTATGACTGCGATAATATTAATATTCCTAATATAATTTAAGTTATAATTTGTTTTTGTTTTGCTTCACAGGGCAACAAAGAAGTACTAACATGACATCAACACCTACAAACCCTGGTAGGCTTTGGAGACAACAGCTGAATGGTTTGTAATTTTTTTTTTCATGTCAGATTTTCCATTTTGTTTCAAATATATTATTATCATAATAGCCACAAAAACTGGTTTGAAAATTGTTAATACCACGACCAAGTTAAAATAAAAATTACATCATAGGATAAAAATTCTAAAAAGACTTTAATAAAAGGGCTTCTGATATTAAATATCAGACTTTTATAACACATATAGTTTGCTTTATCATATTTTTTTTTTTTGTTAAAAAGCACTTTACAGAAATGTGACTGGTCAATTTACATTTTGTATCATTTTTTATCAGATGGTTTATTGAGAGGCACAAGCTCAGATGAAGAACTGGCTGCCAGTGTTGCAGGGATAGAGGGTATTTACATAAACATGTTATCAAGTTTGTTAATGGTTTTACCATAACCTTTTATCGAGATCATTACCGTTAAGTTACAGATATGAAATGGCTTGAGGGATTTTGTGAAAAATAATATTGGGGATGCAGCAAGCTAAATTGTTTTCAGTCAGATCTATACATGTAGAAAAAAAAAAGATTGCTTTTATGAGTAAATGCCAAGAGCATGCTCTAAAAAAGTTTTTGCTCATAATGATAATGTTGATAATGTTTGCCGCCATGCTTTTCTTAAAATTTCTTTTTCTTTTTTGCATTTCAGATCAATTGAGTGCCAATGAAGACATGTCTAGCAATGGAGCTGCAAATATGGGTAGTGGTGGTGGTGGTACAGATGCTGTTACTGGTGGTACTGGTGGTGATGATGGTGTTGATGATGCAAGTGTGGACGAGATTAGAGATAACAGTGCTGGTGTAACGGATAATAATGATGTGGCTGGAGATAACAGTGATCAGACCGAAGGTGCCATACATGTTACTGGTGAAGATAGTGGTACTGATGCAGTCGGTGTTGCCAATGGAAGTGTGAATGAGAGTGGGAATAATGGTGCTGGTTCAATGGTCAATAATAATGTGGCTGGAGTTAACAGTGATGAGGCTGATGTGGTCATAGATGATGGTGATAATGGGGATGGTTCTGGTGCACTGGATACTGAAAGTGATGATGATGTAGTTAGAATCAATGATGCTGATGTTGTAGGTCATGATGACGGGCCTAGTAACAATGCAGATACTGGTAATGATTTGTCTGGAGACAGTGTGGATGCTAATGATAGTTTTGGTGCTGGTGGCAGTGCTGGTGCAAATGATGGTGATATGCATGCATTGGACAGTGGGAGCGATGAGGATGATATACATGTAGTTCAAGTGAAAAAAGTTGAGAATAACAGTACAGGTTAGATCTTAGACTACCATTTGAATTAATAATGACTGGTTTTCATAGACTATCAGAAATACAAATGCAATATTTTAAGTTAAGTACACATCAAGTTCATGTTGCTTTGGTCTAAGATCTCCCAAGTTCCATCTTAAAAAAAAAGCTACATGTAGCTGTAGTACTATTGAAACTATTACAAGGCTTAATTCTTGCATGCCTCTGAATTTAAATTGGTTAGTGTTAATCAGATTTGAATTTTATCTTGATTCAGTCTTATATATGGTAGAGATGGTTTCCTTTTAGGAAGTCGCCAATTGAAACTTGTTGAATTGTTTTACCTATAGGAAAGAAAAGTGGAGAAATTGCTACAGTAGTCGATGCTTCAGAGTTTGATATGGATTCTTGGGTAGTTTGTGGTATGTGTTATAGTAATAATTGAAGATTATTGAACATTGAGTTAACTAACCCCTTAACTCCCAAGAGTGCCAAACATCAAAATTTAAGAAAAAGTACTGCTGAAGAGGTTTTATTTGAATAGTGACATCATGTTGTCATAATTTATTCTGAGAGTGAAAGGGTTAAAGATCTATGACTTTTTCTAGCTCATTTGTAAAGTTTTGGAAGTGTTTGTTGATTGTTTGCTAACAGTCCTTTTTTTATAGGCACAACTGTTCCTGCATCAAATTCAAATGTGGTTTTATTTGGAGGTCTGTCATACTGTAGTTAATAATAATAATAATATTTACATATATATACATATATACAGGGTGTATTTAAAAAAAAAACGGTGAAAAAATTAACAGACCACAGGGTTATATAACTTCTACAAGCAAGCCCAGCTGCCACATTCACAACAACCGTGCCACACTTACCACCTCAGAGGTCTCAATCTCTACCCACCAGTCACCCTTATTCTAATCTACTCACCCTTATCCCTATCTACATGATTCCAGTTTAACTACATATAAATAAATGAAATAAGATTACTAAGTGAAAGAAAAAAATAAGCTAGTCAAATGTTAAATTTACTTGACAAAAAGACTATTGTCTGCAAAATAACATACATGGAAACACATGACAATAATAATTATATAAACATTTGATTATTATTATTATTCAAGGCGACAGACAAGTTACAGATGACTTTCAGGCACTCTTGCGGACCCTTGCTGCACCATGCCCTTTACAACTCCATCCTTACAGTGGACATGTCGTGAGTAATATGTTCATTGTGAAGTTAAACTGATTTCAACCAAGTCATCCCATGCACTAACATACAACTTGTTTCTTTTTCCTCTAACTACATGTAGGTGGATCAAGTAGCCACTATCAGTCGTGGGATACCCGTGTTAGCTTTATTGTGGAATGACCATTCACAGGGATCTGTCAGGTAACAATTAATTCCTTTTTAGACTTGTTAGGGTTTTCAATACAAGTTGGTGACCAGGTAATTTTACGAAAAGCACCAGAGATAAAACATTAAGTTGGTTAGATCAGGTATCCAAATTACATGAACCTGTCCCACATTTTCTTGTGTGCGCTAGTGTATTTGCATGAAGGCTGTGTCATCATAGAGTGCAGCTGTAAAACTAGTGACATAGGCAACTTAGCATTAGTCTAGGTTGTTTTGTTGGCCAAATATATACATGTAGGAGTCCTTGGACTATATGTGATTCATACATGTAATTTGAAATAATCCTTTTCTTATTTTTAGGTTATTTGCTGAAAATGCAGACCTTTGCGAACTTGCAAACTCTCAAACATCTGTGTGGCCATTAAAAAGACAGAGTCATGATTATCAAATTTGTAAGTTAACAACTTTATTAAGTCACCCAAAAGGAAACGGCATAATTAAAGAAGCCACTCAAACACAACAAGTGGTAATCTGCAGCAGTAGGCTAATTGTATAATGAATGTCATGGAATCTAGTTGATACTCAGTCCAAAACTAGAGCAGCTGTACCTCATTTAATTTGTCCTATGTTTCCATTGTCATATATATAGCAAAAGTGATAACAATAATTGTTTTTTATGGTTTCCTTTTTAAAAGTATTCTTATTAACTGATTTGCAGTGGAGAGACTGCTGCCAGGGGAGAGAATCGACGCATCACTGGCTCTGTTACTCACAAAAGTGGGTAGTGTGTTCAAAGTCCTGTTAAATTTAACAAGCAGAGGTATGTATCTTGGAATGCACCAAATTGTAGACAGCCATTAAGTTTAAGAGAAATTTTGTGTCCAAAACAATAGCAATATTAATCATGAGTACATTCATTTTTTTTACAAAAGCATGAATTGGAGGTGTTTCTTTCGAGTTCTACATGTATCTGCTACATAACCTTTGTTATACTTCTTTAATAACAATTTTTTTCTTTGTAGATAATTTAAATGATGCTGCTGTTGTGGATCAATTCAAGAGTTCCTTGGCAGATTTTTCTGAAAGGCGTGCCGACTGGTAAGTCCGCTTAACTTGCTATTGTGTTTGTTGTTCTGGACAACTTTACTCTGATAACCTGCCACACCGTATTTAAGAGTAAGGGGGCTTGCAATGTATGTAATCATTTGTGTACCAAAACAACCACGGTAGACATGGTTTTCATGACATAGGTTATATTCTGTGTCTGTCACAACCAAATGATATGTTAATCTTCGTAATTGTTCCACTAAAATTAACATAAATATGTACTTGCAGGGAGAAATCTGAAAACATCAGACTGATGAGGGAGGAGTAAGACAGAGAATATAATGAATCATTACTTGCTGATAAGAAGGTACTGAAAATTATATGATAATATGGTAATAGATAGCAAAATGTTTAAAAAACAAGCTGAGCTGTTAGCTTCTGTTTATAGAGGTAAATACAGAGGTAGCAATAATGTGCAAGTGCTTTGTCAAGACAGGACTTTCTGTCCCCTTAAAGCAGGCGTCCCACGTTTGAGTTTCCACTGGAGGTGAAACAAACAATTTAACCACAATTTATTTTTACATTGATTGCAGAAAGCAGAGTCATTAAGCTGTGGAAAGACAGACAATGCCCTGTGTGGAACAAAAAGGAAATGTGATGATGAATGTGACCTAAGCAATGTATGTCCCCTGTAATAAAAAAGCTGATCATGATCAGAGTAATGTGTTGCTTCATAGATATTTGAACTATACAAAGAAATTGATTTCCAAGTGTTTCTATTTTACAGGCATTGACAAGACCTGCAGATAACACACAGCCTTTGGACGAGAATTTTGTAAGAAGTATATTTCGTAAACATTTCACCTGTTTACTTTCTTCAATTCATATCTGAATCCTGACCATGTGTGAATGGGTGAAGCTGGTTGTTCTGAAGAATTCAGGCTGATAAATGATGTGAACTTTGTTTTCATAAAAACATACAGAAAAGTATCAGACAAGCAGTTACATTTCACTTCTAGAAAATATTTTTTGCATAATATCTTATAGGTGTGTTTTAGATCAGTCATGTCAGTGTATTTCTATTTAATTGTAGATCCGAAATAAAAGAAAACAAAGGAGACATTCCTACAGGGGAGATGGCTATTCTATAAAGGCCAAGTGGTATGACACAACATTCCAGAGTTTGTTTAACAGAGGGGCAACATTTCAGGTAAGGTATTATTTGTTGTGATCCTTGTAAGAATCAAAACCATGATAACCATATGAGATGCTACTACTGTTTTTTTTGTTTGCCGGCTTTCATCTGCTTTTGTCACTAGTCTCATTGTCACCATGGTGCAGATTTTCAATTACCCACTGTATCTCTATTTATGTAGTACTATAATATTGTATTTCTAATGGCTATTGCATTGATTGTAGGAGGTCTATGACTGGCTTGGTAGCCTTGCAGAGGTCCCCCTTTACTTCTCTCTGCATCGACCTCTGAGTACTTGCCTTATTAGCAAAGACACTGCAATTGCAGGAAATGAGATGGTATTTATATCAGAGTTGGTGAGTAATACAATTCATTGTGATGCATATATGTTGTATATTTGCATGTTGGTCCATTTCTCTTTTTAGCACAACTGGAAGTGCTCATGAATACTATATTTGCATATGAAGAAGGAAATTTAAGGAAATTTTTGTTTTCACAGACCTCACAAGAAGCATACAGTGCCTTCAATGCTACTGTAAGTGGATGTTACTTTTCTCATTCATCATTCGCCTTAAAATTTATCTTTTTGTGGAACTGAAGTTGACGATGAACATCAGAAAACATTGATGTCTACAAGTGGATTGGTGCACTTTAGATTGCATACTGAATTAAGACAAGAAATGACACCTATTCTTGAGATGCTTTTCTTCTTACATAAATCATCAAATCATCTTGTCAAATGTGTCATAGGTAAAATATATATGTAAGGGTCTATATCTTACATGTATTTCTCCCAAGTAGTGTCACTCCCAGGGTTGATGTGATTGATCAATATTTAATTTTACAAGTCAAGTTTTGTTAATGTGATTAGCCTGTGTAAGGGAAACTGGGAAAATAGAGAAATAATAGACTCCCATTTGGTTAAATCTGGAGTCGCTGGCAGCCACGGAATTCTCCTTGGCTAATTGGCATTGGGCATTAAATTCAGTCAATTTTTTTTAAGTCAGCCAATTTCTGTCAATAACATAAAAACATTTTTACTAATTAAATACCAGGGGAAATGTGATGGGTAGGTGGGGCTTGAGCTTAGCTAGGCTTGGCTAGGCTTGGATCATTTGTGGGTAAATATACGGTAGTTTTCTTACCTACGGCTCCAAATCCCAGGGGCAAATTTGATGGGTAGGTGGGGCTTGAGCTAGGCTAGGCTTGGATCATTTGTGGGTAAATATGGTTGTCTTCCCAAGGGGTCCAAATCCCAGGGGCAAATGTGATGGGCAGGTGGGGCTTGAGCTCGGCTAGGTCTGTATGGACAGGTGGGGCTTGAGCTCAGCTAGGCTTGGATCATTTGTGGGTAAATATAGTTTTCTTCCCTAGGGGTCCAAATCCCAGGGGCAAATTTGATGGGTAGGTGGGGCTTGAGCTAGGCTAGGCTTGGATCATTTGTGGGTAAATATACGGTAGTTTTCTTCCCTAGGGGTCCAAATCCCGGGGACAAATGTGATGGGCAGGTGGGGCTTGAGCTCGGCTAGGTCTGTATGGACAGGTGGGGCTTGAGCTCGGCTAGGCTTGGATCATTTGTGGGTAAATATGGTTTTCTTCCCTAGGGGTCCAAATCCCGGGGACAAATGTGATGGGCAGGTGGGGCTTGAGCTCGGCTAGGTCTGTATGGACAGGTGGGGCTTGAGCTCGGCTAGGCTTGGATCATTTGTGGGTAAATATGGTTTTCTTCCCTAGGGGTCCAAATCCCAGGGGCAAATGTGATGGGCAGGTGGGGCTTGAGCTCGGCTAGGTCTGTATGGACAGGTGGGGCTTGAGCTCGGCTAGGCTTTGATCATTTGTGGGTAAATATGGTTGTCTTCCCAAGGGCTCCAAATCCCAGGGGCAAATGTGATGGGCAGGTGGGGCTTGAGCTCGGCTAGGTCTGTATGGACAGGTGGGGCTTGAGCTCGGCTAGGCTTGGATCATTTGTGGGTAAATATGGTTTTCTTCCCTAGGGGTCCAAATCCCGGGGACAAATGTGATGGGCAGGTGGGGCTTGAGCTCGGCTAGGTCTGTATGGACAGGTGGGGCTTGAGCTCGGCTAGGCTTGGATCATTTGTGGGTAAATATGGTTTTCTTCCCTAGGGGTCCAAATCCCGGGGACAAATGTGATGGGCAGGTGGGGCTTGAGCTCGGCTAGGTCTGTATGGACAGGTGGGGCTTGAGCTCGGCTAGGCTTGGATCATTTGTGGGTAAATATGGTTTTCTTCCCTAGGGGTCCAAATCCCGGGGACAAATGTGATGGGCAGGTGGGGCTTGAGCTCGGCTAGGTCTGTATGGACAGGTGGGGCTTGAGCTCGGCTAGGCTTGGATCATTTGAGGGTAAATATGGTTTTCTTCCCTAGGGGTCCAAATCCCAGGGGCAAATGTGATGGGCAGGTGGGGCTTGAGCTCGGCTAGGTCTGTATGGACAGGTGGGGCTTGAGCTCGGCTAGGCTTGGATCATTTGTGGGTAAATATGGTTTTCTTCCCTAGGGGTCCAAATCCCAGGGGCAAATGTGATGGGCAGGTGGGGCTTGAGCTCGGCTAGGTCTGTATGGACAGGTGGGGCTTGAGCTCGGCTAGGCTTTGATCATTTGTGGGTAAATATGGTTTTCTTTCCAATTCCCAGGGGCAAATGTGATGGGTAGGTGATTCTCAAATAGCATCGTGTAACTGTAAACAAAATATCATTTTTTCACTTTGCAATCAAAAAGGGTCAAGTGATCGTCAGTCCCAAGAGTGAAGTATTTGACATTATCAACACTTTCGGGTTTCTCAACTGCAAATTTGATTTGTTGTTGTGTATTCTTTAGTCATTTCTTGTCACATTTGTCAAGAGAATGAAAATACGCATGCTTTGCATTGCCAAGGAGAAAAGAAGGAAAAAAATGACCCTTTGAAGGCAATTGACTGAGATGTTTGGAAACATATGCATTTGTCATCTGCATGTTGTGTATTACCTGAAAGGTTTGATTCAAATTCTGAACAAGTAATGTGCAATGGCGAAATTTATTAATTCACTCTAGGGCGGAACGATCGTTGACATGTTTTGTTTTTGTATGAGTTTTGTTTTTCTAGTATCAGTTGTTATTGTTGTGTTAAAAATGTATTGAACGTTGACGTAACTTGTGGATATACTGATGTATGGTGTTTTGTTTTTATTTTTGTGGTGGCGGACTGTCGTGTCCATGAGCTTTTAAGCATGTACCTTAGTGGATGACCAAAGTTCTATAAATGACAAGTCCTTTCTGTTAACCAGATTGGTGAGTTATTTGATTAAATTAAGACTGATAAGAAAGTTCTAGTATTAAACCTATTTTATTATCTCGATAGGTTTCCATGTTTGGTGATTATCAATACATTGACAACAACGAAACCTTGGAGGAAGGACCTACTGGTTCTGGTGTTGGTGTGCATGCTGGTGGGGGTGCTGCGGTTGCTAGTGTGGTTGCAGGGGCACAAAATACTGCTGGCATGGGTGCTGTTGGTGCAGGTCCACGAGATCCTGTCGGTGCGGGTCCACGAGATCCTGTTGGTGCAGGTCCACGAGATCCTGTTGGTGCGGGTCCTCCAGATCCTGTTCGTGCGCGTCCTCGAGATCCTGTTGGTGCGGGTCCACAAGATCCTGTTGGTGCGCGTCCTCGAGATCCTGTTGGTGCGGGTCCACAAGATCCTGTTGGTGCGGATCCACGAGATCCTGTTAGTACGCGTCCTCGAGATCCTGTTAGTGCGAGTCCTCGAGATCCTGTTAGTACGGGTCCACAAGATCCTGTTAGTGCGCGTCCTCGAGATCCTGTTGGCGCGGGTCCACGAGATCCAGTTGGTGCGGGTCCACGAGATCCTGTTGGTGTGGGTCCACAACATCCTGTTAGTGCGCGCCCTCGAGATCCTGTTGGCGCCGGTCCACGAGATCCTGTTAGTGCAGGTCCACAAGATCTTGTTAGTGCGCATCCTCGAGATCCTGTTGGTGCGGGTCCGCAAGATCCTGTTGGTGCTGGTCCTCCAGATCCTGTCGGTAAGGGTCCACGAGATCCTGTTAGTGCAGGTCCACAAGATCTTGTTAGTGCGCATCCTCGAGATCCTGTTGGTGCGGGTCCGCAAGATCCTGTTGGTGCTGGTCCTCCAGATCCTGTCGGTAAGGGTCCACGAGATCCTGTTAGTGCGCGTCCTCCAGATCCTGTTGGTGCAGGTCCGCAAGATCCTGTTAGTGCGCGTCCTCCAGATCCTGTTGGTGCGGGTCCGCAAGATCCTGTTAGTGCGCGTCCTCCAGATCCTGTTGGTGTGGGTCCACGAGATCCTGTCGGTGCGGATCCAGAAGATCCTGTTGGTGCGCGTCCACGAGATCCTGTTGGTGCTAAAAATACTCCTGCTTCTAGTGTGGGTGCTGGTGTCGGCCATAGTGAATCCCAACACAGGAAAAAAAGAAGAGGACAAGGCAGCAAAAAAAAAAAAAAAAAAATAGGAAAACAACACTGTGAAATTCATACGATTTCACAGGAAATGAGTAAAAGAGATGAATTTTCTTCAAGTCAAAGTTCGCATCAATATCGCTAGCAGTGAAATCTGAAAGCAGTGAAATTTCAAAGAAAATAAGAGAACAGTAGTTTTGATATACAGTATTTTTGTTATCAACGAGACTTGTCAAACTATGAACAAATCATATCAATGCAGTTACCTACAGTGGAATCCCGATTTCTCGAACCCTCGGGTTCCCGAACCTCTCAATATCTCGAACCAAACCTTGTTTCCACTGGATTTGCTTCTGTCACTAAAGCTCTATAATTTCACCCTCGATTTCTCGAACTCCCGATTTCTCGAACCAATTTGCGTTTCCCCTGGAGGTTCGAGAAATCGGGATTCCACTGTATTTAGATTTTTTATCGTGGATATTTATTTTTAAAAAGTACGAAAATCCTGAACTAGTTTTCAGGAAATACTATGAAGATTAATCAATGTTGCCAGTTGCAGTGTGGAAAAGCAAAAAGTATTGAATTTTTTACCGTATATTGAACAATTATTGCACGAGCGGCCGTCGGATATGAGATGATAGATCCAACAAGCGCGAGTGGAATAATTGTTTTATTACAAACGACTATAAATTATCGAAACATTGATTTCTACAATACAACAGAATGATGATGTACAAGCGACTTCCGGTCTAGCCATGGTATATTGGCTTTTATACCATAGTGGCTAAGCCAATCAAAACTCCCTAATTGCATTATCCAGAAGCTGTTAAAAAGCTGTATTAGTTGCTAGGAAATAAAAATATCAGATGCTATTTGCACATGAGTGAACTTTCATTCTTTAGGGATGTCATGAATGCATGCATATTTATGCACGTGTTATGTATAGCCTTCGCAGTGAAATATAAATTTCATTTCTTAGCTCGCTATTTAAAAGTTATCGTTGACCTTCGTAGGAAGGGTCGATCGGAGTTTTGGGCTTGGTTCCTACCCAGGTTTCCTGATTTTTATCCCGCTGATATGCGGCTTTTTTTGTATAGGTTTTTCCTGGCCTCCGAGTATTTTTGTTTTTTGAAATACGTATCCAATTCTCCGTGGGTTTATTCATTATGTAGTTTTCAGTCTTTTAGAGCAAATGTGTTTATGTATGAGACGTAATAAAGTGAAACCCGAAAATGTTGTTTGGTCTTTGCTATTTTTTTTATTTGTGTGTGGTAAGACAGGGACCTCCACTCCACCCTCCATCATCTGGCAGAGGGAACCAAAGTTAATGGGATTCTATTGATAATGAACAAGTTTGATAAGACCCCTTTTTTGCTGACCCATTCTTTTTCATGATATGGGTTTTATTAGAGAGAGTTTCGTAGCATTTTTTTTTCCCAGGTTGTCAGAGATTGTTCTTGTACTCCCATTGCCTTTCTAATACCCCCGCGAGAAGTCTTTTAATTCTCAGATACTACCTTTTGTATTTATATGATATATATATTCTTCTGTCTCACTATTATCCCGGATCATGGACTACCTTAGTGATAAACGCAAAATATTGAGAATCCCTTTGAAGAAATTTGACTGACAAAAGCCGCGGGAATAAGTCTGAAATCCGTGTAACAAAATGAAAGTAGAATTTAAAACTTGGGTATGAATCACTTAACTCTAAGCAAAATATCTTGAACTTGAATTCGCTTATAAAAAATGGAAAGCAGCAAAAGAATAACAAACAATCGAAGATTTTGCTTTTATACTAGCCATAGAGAAGGGAAACTTAACTAATCTTGTTCCCAGTCTCCAAATTTGTCGTCGCGACAACTCTTTTCGGAACCATTTCGACACTTGCGGAACCAGCTTCGTAATAATTTCGAACGGGTTTCGTAATTATTTTGAACCAGTTTCGGAACCATTCCGAGATTTTCGGAACCATTACGAGATTTTCGGAACCATTCCGAGAGATTCGAAACCATTTCGAATCTCGGAACTATTCCGAAATTGGAAACCATTGCGAAATTCGGAACCATTTCGAATCTCGGAATTTTTTTACGAATGGCGGGCCATATTTGCAGGGTTCCATTGCAAGTAGTGGATTCAGCCAGCACTTTAGTAGCATTGTTTGCCAGATACTTTACACGCATAATGGTTGTTTCATCAACTGGTAGTGCTGGATAGCCCGTCCAAAATTGAACCAAGCCATGCAATCCTACCTGCCCTTTGGCACCATCTATTCAGTGAAACAATGACAGAAACAGTAAACGGGAATGTTGAACTACTATATACTTTTTAGAAATATTTGTAATGAGAAATAGACACAGTGACATTTTTCAGCACACATTAAAGGAAAATAGAGAAGATGCAAAGGCAAAGGCATATTCAGAAAAAGAAAACTAAATAAGTTCCCCATGCTTCATCACTGAGGTACAGGATCTGGAGATTTATGTTTTCTTAAAACAAGTTAGCTTAATGGAGGATTAAAGGATTTTAACCCTTTAAGCCCTTAGAATGCCATTTTGGCACATACTGTTAGGACTAAGTCAATATATTTTCCAGTTAACGTAAATACAATTGTACCTCCCCCCTCTTTTTTAATGGATTGAACATCCCTAGAACTTTTGAAACCTTTTTGGCCTGGTACATTTCTGGTATGCAACATAACTGGAATTAAAACACTATAATGGGAGCTGCAAAATAAGGCTATGTTTACCTCCGTGCTGTACATGGAAATAAACAACATCTAGGGGGGAGTAGAAATATTCCTAGTCACTTCATGGTACTAAAACCAGGATGATGGGCCTCTTAACTAGAACACAGACTTAACCTACCAACCTACCTACCTAACTACCTACCTACCTACCGGTACCTACGTTTACTATGAATAAACTCACTTCTTTCAAAACCATAACGTTTTCTAATAGTTTTGTTCAAGAGATTTATAGAATTTACTCATCAACACAATTTTTAACAGTGTATCATATTAATATTTACATTTATGAAAAATGAACATTTGCATTGGGGGGGGGGGGGGGGAAAGCTTAAAAGGGTTAATTTGAATAAAATTTTTAAATAGTTGGCATTTGCTAATCTCCAGCTGTGAAAATAAAATTTCAAGCACTGAGCTATAATCACCTGTGAAAAGCTCCTCAATGTACTGTTCAAAGAATTTGCGAGCACGTTGGCACAAGGGATTACTGCTTTCATCGTACTGTATGTGTGATGCCATTTCCCTTTCATCAATGATCTCCAAGTCCTTGGGAAAGACTCTCTGTTGGAGTTCAGGGTATCTTTCTAGTAAACTGAGAAGGCTCACTCCAGACACTTTTACTTCCCCCAATCCCCTTCTTAGGTCATCTAAGGCTGGTATTCTTTTTGTCACAACCTCGGAAAGGAGAAAGCATTCATACGCCAGGTTCCTTCTCTCCTCTGTGATAGTAATATGAGGAAAGCCAGCTGACATTAGAAGCTCTGAAATATCATGTGGGCTATTTGGATCTGTAAATGCTGGCAACTGTTCCTCTCCACAGCTAAGGAGCTATTATAGATAGATAAACAAATTATTTCAAATGGTAAGCAGTGTTAACATATTAAGAACTGTAGAATGATATGGAATTAAGAGATGGGTCACCAATGTGCAAAGCCTGTATGCAGCATTTGGTAAAGGGGCACAAAGAAATGACATGCAGCACAATGTTGCATTAATTTGTTGCACTACACCTGTTTGCTAACCAAACACCTAGAACAGGCTTACTTAATAAAGTTAAAGTCAAGATTGTCAGTGCTAAGAAAATAACTGTCTCTATTCCCTCTTAATCATAAGATGGTTAATAATTTTACTCTTGGATAACAAGTTGTTCAATATATCCTTATTTCGAACAAATAAATATTTCCTTATTTCAACATATCCTTATCGCGGCCTCAAAAGTCCGCGTGGGCACAAAGAGAATAAATAAGTAAGTAATATATCCTTATTAAAGGAAAGTGGGTGCTGGCGAAGGGAAAGCCGTTATTGGGGTAGAGGACACAGGTGCTGAAAATTGGCTGATGTATTGTCTGATTGCAGAGATGTAAGATAACAAAATGACGGTCAAACATTTAGCCTCAACAAGCCAGTTGGTAACCTAAAGCGAAAGACTTTTTCTTGTTGACTCAATGGTCCAAGATTCAGCTTTAATGAGCCAGTAAGTAACCTCATTCTTTCCCTTAAAGCCCTTTTCTTTAACGCCAGATCTGTTTTTTTAATTCACCTTCCACGAATATCTGTGAAGATGGTCTTATTTACCGTAACCTTGCCGCACTCACCTTTTCACTGCTTGTAAATAGCAAGGCTAGAGGTGCGGAGTCAAATACGCATCGATTGTGACGTGACGTAATGAATTAGCCAATTGCTCATTGATGAAATTTGACAGCAAATCGTCAAAACATTGATTGTGACGTCATGTAATGAAAAGCCAAACTGTACATGCCAGAATCTGTCCAGAAAAGATCTCGCATTTTCACGGCTTATATGTTAAGTAACACTGCTGACCTTCTGAAATAGTGTGCTGGCCGTGGCTTGCTAAGGCTCGCCAGCAATAAAATTAATAATATCGTGGTCATGCACTTAGCTTCAAGATAGCTAGTTTCCAGGCATGCCACTGAAACAAAGGAAACAATTAAATGAAAATAATGTGATTAAAAATCCCAATTGGAAGGAGGCAGATGAGTGGGTATATGTAAAGCGTGTAGGATTTGAATGTGGTGCTACCAAAGACAGATCCATCCAGTGGCTGGAGGAGGGTTCAAACCTGGAACCACAGAATTACCATTTCCAGCGCATAAGACATTGGCATTAAATGTATCTTACTTCTTAACATTTTGTCTTTTTTATGCAATAGCAAATGGAATTTCTAGTCAGATTTAACAAACCTTTGTTAAGTTTTCTGCTAAAACAGGATCTGGGATGTCCTCAACACATACATGAGCTACTGCTGCATCCCTCCTTCCACTTATCAGGTATGACACAACAGCTGGGGAGAGCCCAGGAACACCATGGCAGTCGTTGAGAATAGCGTGCAGTATCATCCCTCCAGCCTGCACAAACAAGCCGCCTGACAAAACATCGTAGTTGTTAATGGGAACTAGATGCCCCACCTGACCCTCAAACAAATTTATTGAAACCCCTTGCTTTTTCAACCTTTCCATTAACAAGTGAAAAAACTCTCTCGTTACACCACCTGCATCAACTCCTGCTTCACCAACAAATTCAACACACAGTGGCCGAGTTACATCAAACCCGGGATTTGCATTTGCTTTAGAAGGTCATTTTCCCTGTCTACTTCTAAATCAATCTCACAACCAAATCGTTTCACCGCTTGGGTAGTAAAACTGTTTAGAGAGGATAAAGCATCCTCAGCTTTTACTATGGCTGAGGATGCCAAAGGGGCATTCCACTGATCTTCATCACTTGACATACTCTCATCGTTAGTTGCTGTGTAAACAAAACAAAATTAAAAAATCATTAAAATGTTGGGTTCCATTATCATGAATGGATTGATGATAATGGTGTGGCATTGTCAGGATTACTACAATGGGTTTGCAGGTTTTCAGGATTTTGGCAATAGGAAAATTCTGACTGGTATTAAAAAAAGTTGTCCTGAGCAATGCATCACTTCAAGATTTAATAAACGGGGGCCACAACATTCTGGTCTTGCCCCAAAACGGCTTAAAGATGCCGAGGGTCTTTCCTTTGCCTCCCAATCTATCGTGGGGTGGGGGTACTGAGAGGCCAGTGGCACATACCCAGCAACAATTAATTAACCCAACGAAGCAACCCAATTGGGCAGACACTCAGGTACAGAAAGAGGCATACCTCTTAAACCAAATAAAAGGTTGTTGACAGCCCCTCGTACTTCAAAGTGAGCTTGTCTGAGAGCCTGATAAATTTCTTCATCATTGTTGTCTGGGAACATTTCTTTCAGTGTTTCAAGTTTCCTTTGTTCAGAATCATATCCAGATGTTGACTGAATAGTATTAGCACTTCCATGCAAACATCTGGGACTAAGATCTCCTAGGTGAACAAGATGGAGAAGTCATTGTAATTTGTAAACTGAAAATGTGGACATTAATTTTTTTAACTAAAAAACTATGTATTTTTCCTTAAAAATTACTGAACAATAACTTGAAATTCAGTTCTGACATGCAGATCAACTCTTTATCTGACTGATGATGTTATCTGATGTTGCTCTAATTTATAACATTTCTTCACCCACTCCAGGCAGCCAGACAGGAAACCTGCGTATGGCCATTTTTAAAGAAAAATCTTGATTAACAATGTGTACATGTGGTTCCAGAAAATATCCATACCTCCCGAAAGGATGGTTTTTTGGTTTGGACACTCCCACCCCCCAGGAATATTCAGTTCTACTTCATACTTTCCTTTAAAAATTTTGGCTTTTGAGACCCCCCTCCCCCTCGGAATTTCCAATGACCATCCTTGGGAGGGGAGGTGGGTATGGATATTTTCTGGAACCACACAATTTGCAGTATAAAGAGTTATTTTTAGCAAGTTTAACAATCTTGAAACGCAAAACAATAACAAAACGTAAGCAATACACTTTGCAATACACTCTGTGTGTAATATTTACATGTACACTTTGTCCTCATGATCAGACCTAAAAATTAGCTCCTGGCTTAAAACCTGAACAATCAGCCTGCCTGCTGCATTCTTTTAAGGTGATTCCCTAGAAATAGAACTGCTGCTTCAAACTTTGCCATTTGATTGTTTATCTCAAGGGAATTTAATTTTTGAAATAAAAAAGGGGGGTCCGCATATTCGTGTAAAAGCAGCAGGACATTGAATATACACATCCATGCTTAAATACGTTTCAAGCATGCAGTGGCCTCTAGGCAATTACGAGTATTGGCAAAGTTCACTTTTCCAATAATACAATTTTCCCTCGTAGAAATTGGTCTATTATTCATTTTACAGAAAGTTGGTGTTGGCTACACTCAAATTACTAAGGAAAAAAATTGTAGATCACCATATGTGAGGGTCGTGACCCATATTCCCCCTAGAGTTGTAACTCCCATAAGCCCTTGCAGCAGAAGTGTAATAAACAAGAAAGCACATGGTTGAAAGTTGACTGTCTCTTTGTGGATTAGTTCGCTGTTTCCCCGCTTGAGGCACTGTAGGGATTCTGCTTGAAGCTCTATCGGCGAGCGAGTAACACATACTCGTTTTCAGTTAAACAAAGAGATGATTCATCTCTTATGCAAGCAAGGCTGCACAGAAAACAACCATCCTTTTTTTGGTGCGCACGAAAAACACAGTTTGCGCACGCTTATCATGCGTAAAATTCTGCGCAGTAAGGATGCGCAATGCAATACTAAGGAATCACCTTAAAGCTAATGAATATTTTTTTGGTATGATATGTCTGTATTCAACCCAGTGGTACAAAAGCACAGTTCCACACATCCAGCCTGAACTTACTGATTCTAATATTCTGGTGAGGAAGATTAATTGTTGACTGCTCGGGTCTTGATGAGCTTGGTCCAGCAGCAGTAGATAAGCCGGCAATATTAGTACATAGGGATGACTGTGGTGCCATACTTGCGATGGAAGAAATGCCTGATGCACTCTGAACATTGCCATCCTAATAGCAAAGAAGAAAAAAATGTTTTCCACACCTTACAAATTCCATTTTCTAGCTGGGTTTTTGTTAGTGAAACACAGAAGATGAAATTTTCTAATTTGCAGGCACTATATCTCACTGACCAGTCTTGATGTGCTAGCATCAGTAGATGGCCCAAAAATAACTGTCCACACTGTAAACCTGATAAAGAGATTTACAAAAAATGTCTTTGGCACCTTACAAACTCAGTCTCATGGGCATATTGGGTTCTTGCTGATCAAAGAAAGGAGCTAAGGGGCTTACAACTCTAACAAAATGAAGCTGTTTGAAGAGAACAATGTGTGAATAAAAGTCTCCCACAAAATCTGGAACGTCGCCCAAATTTTTGGGAGACCAGGGTACAAAGAAGTTGGTGTCCCATAGCTCCGGGCTAGAAGATTTTGCTGTTGGGCTAGTGGATTTTACCCACAACTTGCCCGAAAAAGCAAGTGTATGGTGGCCGAGAACTGAGTCTTCGGCACATTTTTTCTTTTTTTTCTTTATTATAAGTAGATTGAATGTAAAACAAAATGAAAATAACATTTAAATCAAATAAAAATGCAATAAAATGTAAAACAAAATGCAAGTAAAATCTCAATCAAAATACAAATGCAATTAAATTTAAAATGCAAAGTTAACTTCATTCAGATTAAAATTGACTGCACTTTAAAAGAGAATGCAAAACAGAATATAAGTAGAAGTCAAAGTCAATTAAAATTCAATAAATTTTGAAAAGAGAATGGAAAACGAAGTTAGTGGCAGTGCTCGGCCATGCGAAGATTTACTTTCGTTTGAAGTAAAATTGAAAGTAAATTATTCGCGTGGCCGAGCGCTGGCACTGCCAGACCCGCCCCAGGCCTCCAAACCAATGACTCCCATAAAGCCATTCGCGGTTTGGTTTGTATCCGCCATTTTGTTCCATGACGACAAACATGGCTGACTCTACTTGGAAAGAGGATGATAAGTTAAAAGAAGCCATGACACAGCTTGTTCAGCAAGGACTCCAAAGGATCGAGGCGCTGGACTTTCTTAAACGTGACTTCCCACAGTATCCTTGGAGCTTGAGAACTCTTGACAGGCGACTTCGTCACTTTGACATTTTCTACAACGACAAGAGTGTTGAAGTCGAAGACGTACAGACAGCGGTGGGAAACGAACTGAAAGGCCCTGGTAAGCTTTTAGGTTACCGGGCTATGCACAGAAAACTCCGCCAAGAGTATGGCATAAATGTAACCAGAGACCAGGTTTACACTGTCATGACGGAATTGGACCCAAAGGGTCTTGAAGCACGCGGCGGTATTGGGGTGAAGAAAAAAAGACAGAAAGGAAATTTTACTACAAGGGGATCAAACTGGGTTCACTCGTTAGACGGCCACGATAAACTTATGGGATACCAAAATTCGACATTCCCATTGGCTATCTATGGCTGCCTTGACACAGCAAGTAGAAAACTACTTTGGTTACGAGTCTGGACATCGAACTGTGACCCCAAAGTGATTGGACGGTGGTATTTCGATTATCTTTACGAGACAAGAGTGATGGCTGCAATGCTGAGGGTAGACAGGGGCACAGAAACTGGGGTAATGGCTACATTGCATTCCTTCTTATGAAGACATCATGGTGACATGGACCCAAGTGACTCTGTTGTTTATGGGCCTTCAACTGAAAACCAGGTAGCTTAGTTACTATACAAGTTCTTACAATATACATGGAGCCATTTTTAACGTTTAGCTTTGAAATGAGTTCTTGTGAGGGGGCGAAAATTTTGCTCAGTCCGTTGATAATGCTATCCTGTTGGGGTAGAGAGGGGAGGGATTATCATCTACTATACTGCTTATAATTCTAGAGGAGACGACAGATGCTAAGTCATTACAATGTCATTTCAGGTATAGATTGCATGCACAGATTATAAGGCCTGGTTTATGCAAAAAAGGTCATTTTTGAATCGCTATTTTGGAAACTATTTACAGCTATAATAAAGTGAATTATAGTGTATTATCGTTTGTCTCACAGTGTACAGTGTAGTCACTTGAAGGAAGTAGAACGTAACGTTTCCACTGTAAAAATTGTAAAACACGGTTGCACCACACGGTGGCTTCTGTAGTTATGCAGTCTTCAGAGCCATGTTGTAATATATTAACTAAATTCTCAGGTTATTGCTAGGAACATTCCATGCCAATATAATTGTGTTCACCTCTCACCTTGTTTGTAATTCAATCCTAGATTGAGAGATGGTGGAGAGAGCTACACGAGCGCATGGAGAAATACTATAAAGGTCATTTGTGTTGGCTCAAGGACCAAGGCCATTATCATCCACATGATGACAAAGACAGGTTGATTCACTATGCACTTCCTCAGTGTATCATTCACAGTGAAACCTGTATAAAGGGGACCTTATTAAGCGAGTACCCTGTGTTAAGCGGACACCGGAGCATTCCCCGAAGGTGTCCGCTTAATACAGGTTACACTGTGTTTATACACCTTAGAGATTGGGCTCCATGTAACCTCCCTACCTTTTTCCTGGGATCTCTTCTCTCTCACTCCAGGAGGGTGGGAAGATTAGACACCCTGGTAATGAGGTTGCTAACTTCCTGTGCTTTTTGTACCTGGTAACTGTCAATGCAACTCAATATTATGATTGAACTAAAAAAAGAATTATAAAAAAACAAGCCAGTTCTAATGCATGTAAATTATGTTTTGTCTCTGGAAAGCCAAGGTTCAGTGTCAAGACATATGGAATATCATTTGTGGCGTGAATGGTTGGGAGATGTTATGTTTTTTTTTCAATTAGCCAGACATAAAACAACCAGGGTTGTAACTCTGCGACATTTTAATTCTGTTGTGTTCCTCTCCAATCGTATAGGATGCTTCTGACGTTCATCACGATACCGCTAATACAGAAAGATCTAGATGTCTTTAGAGAGTTGGTTTGGAACACTCATAGGATACGTGCACAGAAGGACACGATTCTTCCAGATGGCATTCCAAACCACATGTATAGTTTCCCTGAACAGTATGGCCTGGAAGAATGTGGTTTGTTTGGAACACCTAATACCATTTCAGACTTGGCATTTTTCTCGTTTTGGTAATTTTCTCTTTGACTTTTCATTTGCATTACATTACAGGTCTCCCAGTTACAGAGGAAAAGCTCAAGGAGGCAGCTACTCAGTCTGGAGTGCTGACTGTTCCTGATGATTTTCTGCAGCCTGAATTTAGAGCAGAATGCGAACGTGTCTTACCAGATAGTGAAACGATTAGACCCCATGAATGCAGGGATGCATACATTTACTTAAAAAATAACTTCCAGCTGTGATTGTCTGTATTGTAGGCACTAGTGGTCCTCAGGTTGCACTAAGCTTGTGATGGGGCAGCTGGGGGATGCTCCTTCTAGTCAATAAAGTTACATAGTGTGCATAAGTTCAAGATAGATGTGACAAAAATTATTTCTGGTAAAGAAAACAATCTCTGAAACATTTTTTGTACATTGTTTTTTTTATTGACTAACAACAACTGAAAATATTATGTCATATAACGTTTTAATCATTAAACTTTATAATGTTTCACTTTTATTAATTTCTTGTAACATGGAATCAGCAAAAACGAAATTCGAAAGTGGTGAAAGACCCACATTTAGGACTATTGGTACTTTCTAGAACTGTAACACTATAAAATCAACACGTTTATATTCATAATATGAAGTTGGAACAAGTAAATTTTGTATATATTTTTGTAATTATTGATGAACTATGACAATAATGTGAACACTTCTTCAAGTTTGCCATTGGAATTAACCAGTGAAAACAAAAGTTTGAGTTGCAGAGTGATGGTTACAGCTAACATCTAACGGCAAATATGTCTACTCCATGCTGTCCTACAAAGGGCAAACACAACAGCATTCCTCATTAAAAAACAACAGTATACACAGAAAAGGGGGAGGGGTGGGGGTAGCTTATGTGGTAAACATATAGCACATGTAACAGCAAAACATATCAGAAATTAACTAACTTGGTCTAAGTTTCAGCTTTAGAAGCTTGCAATAGGAGTTGGCTGATGAACCTCAAAAAATGACTCAATTGCTCTTCCAGCCAAGTTGCCAGTACAGAACTGATAACCCCCATCCTCATTGTGTATCTCAGCTGAGGCTATTTCAGGATCGTACAAGGTATATCCTGACCCTTGGATGTCTAAAACCATAACTTTGCCTTCTGATTTCTCATACGTAAAATGAGAAAACGCCTGTGCGTTCTTACATAGCATGGTATCTTCTTCACAGACAATTCCATTGTTGTTTATAAACTTTGCAAAGTCTCCAGGGATGAACTCCTCAACTGTTAACAGCTCCCCGTCCTCTGTTTTCCCCATGTACACAGACTTGTATTCAAACAAATCTCCATATTCGTCAAGCTTGTCCTTTGCAATTGTTTCCTTCAGCTGCGATGCAAAGTTTCTTGCTAGATATTAGATCTGTACTGACTTTCTAGTATGTTCTTCTGTGGTCTGTCCTGTATCTTTAATCAGTTGAACAGCACTCTCCAGATAACTCTTAACAACCCATGTTCCTTTATTAAAGCCTTCTGTAATGCTTGTGGCTTTAAATGCCTTTCGGAAACCTCCAGCTGCAAACTCTTTCTCTTCTATGACAAATTCAGCTTGGAGTGGCACTGATGACCATTCCATGTGAGCAAAGTCAAATTTGTAGATCAGGATTTTCTTGGCTTTGTTATCAACTACCCTTCCAAGCCTAAGTATGTCCTTGATAGAAAGGCTTTTTGGGTAAAATTTACTCGTTGCAGGTGAAGGCTTCACTGGGCTTGGATGGGAGGCAGGCCTCTTCTGTGGAACTTCATATCTTGCTTTCTTTTCCTGTGGACCAAGACAAAAAATATTGAACAAAAGGAAGAACTTGCAACCATGTTAAACTGCTATCTTGAACATTGATAAAACAAAAATTGATATAACATTTTGCCAGACTTTTAAGTTCTATAATTATCGACAATGGGGGGTAAGTATTTAATCAGGGGTTCCAGACAAACACAGAGAAACTGATGAAAGCACAAGGCTGAGGGCCAAGTGCTCACTTTTGAAAAATAACTAGTATTAACTATTGGTATTGGGTATCAAGATCCGTCCACCTCACCTAAATAAATCTTATTGACTGCTGACCCAGGGGCAGATCTAGGGGGAGGTGCAGGGGGTGAACACCCCCTCCCCCAACCCCCTGAGATGAAGCCTCTTCATATTCGCTTTTAAAATTTCTTTACATCACCAGTCAGTTACGCCATTTCTTATTGGTGTATCCCCTCCTAAGGAAAATCCTGGATCCGCCCCTGCGACCTTACGAATTATTAATGAGTTTAAGAATGCTGGTTTGTAACCTTGTAGTGGAATGTAGAAAACTATAGATTGTTATGAATCAGGGAACAAAAGTTTTCTAATTCTATCCTGGAAATTTCAATCCTCCTGGGACTTCATAGTACCAAATAGTACCAATAATCTAATGTGCTGGAAGCAACAGCTGGATGCAGATTTGGTTGAATTTTGCAATTAAAACGTTTTCTAAACTTTAATACAAACAGTGGCTTTGCAAAAAGTCACTCCCCACGGATATTTCTATACACCACGAGTAAACCTGTGAGTAAACAAAACGCTTCCGCGAAGATTATTTTACTGTGACTAAAACCTCAACTACCTAAAATGTCCTTATCAGAATTCCTAGAAGAAAGGTCTTGAGTTCATAATCCAAATCCAAAATGCAAATAAAACTAGTGATTCATTTTGATTATTACGGGTTTATTGTGTTATTACCTTGCATTCCAACGATCCATCCTCATCGGAAACGACCTCCACTCCTTCGCGTTTTATAAACCGTATATAGAACACTTTTCGGTTTGGAATATGGGCCATCTTTTCGCAAGATGGCCCGCGCTCTCCAGCCAGTATGTCACAGATAAGAGTTTTTTCGATCTGAGGCCTTAAGTGCTTCTTGCAGGCGTCTTTGATGTTCGCAATCGTTATCTCTTCGTGCTCAAAAGGCACGTATTCCTGGGGCCCTATCCTAGTGTATTTCTGCTGTTTGCCTGATACATCTGCACTCATTCTCTGCACTACTATTTCTTCCGCCACAGTGCTTTCCTCTCCTGTTTTCTTGCCTTTTCTCTTAGCCTTCTGAATGGCGGCATACCGCCTCCACTCCGCCATGTTGAAGACTCACACAAAACGCGCGCATGGCTTTTTGGGAGTCATTGGTTTGGAGGCCTGGGGCGGGTCTGGCAGTGCCAGCGCTCGGCCACGCGAATAATTTACTTTCAATTTTACTTCAAACGAAAGTAAATCTTCGCATGGCCGAGCACTGCCACTAACTTCGTTTTCCATTCTCTTTTCAAAATTTATTGAATTTTAATTGACTTTGACTTCTAGTTATATTCTGTTTTGCATTCTCTTTGAAAGTGCAGTCAATTTTAATCTGAATGGAGTTAACTTTGCATTTTAAATTTAATTGCATTTGTATTTTGATTGAGATTTTACTTGCATTTTGTTTTACATTTTATTGCATTTTTATTTGATTTAAATGTTATTTTCATTTTGTTTTACATTCAATCTACTTATAATAAAGAAAAAAAAGAAAAAATGTGCCGAAGACTCAGTGGCAGTTCTCGGCCACCATACAAGTGAAACTTTTTGGGGAAACTTTTTTTGAAGAAATTAATTAGAGCAGGCTGGAAAATTGAACTTCTTTATACTCTGGGAGAAATTCTTAAAAAGTCTTAAACTTCCTGAAATTTTTACTCTACAACATCATGTCTCCTCCAAATTTCCCAAGTCTCCCAGTTCCCAGCAAAATGTCCACATTCCCAAGAGAATTTATTGCCTCCTGAAATAGACTTCCTTTAGAGTTGACACCCCCTGTGGAGATGAAGTCTTTCCTAATTAATCTAGTTATTAAAGATTATGCAGACTGCATCTCACTTACTTCTCTGAAAAAAAATGTTTTTGCCATCTTTCAAATGTGCCCTGGGTTTTTGCTGATTAAAAAGACAGGCCTAAGAGACAAATGTATATTATTATAATAACCTAGATAATGCAGACCCTACATGTATTAATCTCACTGACCAGTCTTGATGTCCTTTGTCCAACATCAGTGCATCGAGTAACTGATGTACTTGGTCCAATGCGAGAAATGGCCGATGCATCATTAACAATGCAATCCTACAAAAAAAAGATTGTATAGAACTCACCATAATTTATCAAGTTAAAAGGAAAGGAAATCCAAATCCTGATGTAGGTCTGGATATGCGAGTGTAGATTTTTACTCAATTTTCTAATTAACAACAATAATAGGACTACGAGCCCGTGTTTCTCTGAGTGAATAATCAACAAGGTGTGGCCGAGTTGACTTCATAGAAAACGAGGGCTTGTCTAATTGTTTTAGTAGAAACTCTAAAGGATTGCAGTCCAAAACCTACAATATTGTGCACCTTTAAGACAAAAATAAAAAAAGTTACTGCTTAAAGAGATACACGTACGCCACTGTGTTTTGTGAAAACAGTGAGAGAACTTATCAGATTTGCAGATTTCCAATAGAACACAGCTGAGTTTCTACTAAGTACTTTTAGTGGGAGGGAGAAGCACCCACCAGACCCAAGAGAATGGCAGAGATCAAGCTTATTATGGGACTTACATTTGTGGTAGTTGTGCAGGTAGTGGGCATAACAATTTCAACATAAATGCACCCTTGTCTGTAATTACACGAAATTCCTAATCCATCATACACAGCAGACTGTCTTGTTGTAACTTTGCCATTTTTCCTGTGCACAAAACGTAACTGTTCCTTCTTTAGCGGAGTGGCATTTGGCTTGCGTATGGGTGGCGATAAATTATAAGCCTCACAGATTGCAGTCAGAATTTCTGACTGTGAGCTTTGGTCGGAATATTCGATGTTTCCTTCCCATATTTCCCGAAATGATTTATAGCACCAAGGCTCATTATTCCTTTCCAGAATTGGGGTGTATGAGAGTGCTTGCACAACTCGACGTTTTTTCTGTGCTGAAATGTGCCTATTGTATGGTCCAAATCTTGGCCGTTGAGATGCTCTTTGTCTTCTTGATACTGGTCTGTTCTGGGCATAACTGTTCATGACATTTGTTACGTTGGCCAGAGCACTATCAATAGTTGAACCATAGCTGACAACTGGCATTGACTCTTGTTGGCCAAATATGTTCCGTAAAGCGTCAGACACTATTGAACAGAAAAGAAACCCATTTCAGTGACTTCTTCTGGTATAAGAAGCAAAGCAGATAAACATGACATCCACACTTCATGTGGGTTTAAACAAATATTTAAGAACTATAATAATTGGAGCAAATTTTTATCAATTTTTAAGCTAGGGTTATGGATTTTTGATTTTCTTTTTATTCAGTTTTTTTAGCAGGGCATCTGTCAATAACAGTTTTTATTTTAAAAGCAGAAAAGAGCTATCCTTATAAAATAAAGGTTTACTTAATCACTTACTTACTAGATTTAAATTCAAATTTGAATGATGGTGTCTTTGAAAAAAAAAATTAATTCCTTGAGATAATCAGGGCTGAGTTTTCAAACATTCATAAATAATGTCTTATGGCCCTTATAAAATAATGTTATATTATAATATTATTTTATAAAAGTTTGGGATTGGACAGACAAAACCAGTTAAGAATAACTGATACCCCTACAAAAAGGAGTTTCCACCTAATGGAGACCCCACCTTTCACTTTTTCAGTAATATTCTAATCATCATGGCTCTTGTATGTCATACTCTCAAAAGTTACTACAAATTTATCTTTTAAGAATATTATTTGCCATTAGATTCTCATACAAATATAGTAAATTAGGGGCGGAATGCATGGTCAAGCTAGCCAGTATGCCACACATAGAACCTTTTTTTTGCTTATGGTGGATTGGGGACACTAAACTAAGAAAACTTTAATAATTGCACTCAACATTGTTTGGACAAAATCCGTGGATAAATAAATTTCTGTTATTCAAAGCTCTAAAAGAGAATTAAAAAAAAAATCGTTTATATATTTATTTCTTTTTATTTTTTCACAAGAAATTTGTTTTGTAGAAGTTAAGCTCATGTCACCTTGCCAATTTGTACATACATGGCAGGTGGGATAAAAGCTCTTATCCAGTTGAAACGTGACAACATGATGTTGAGTACCTGTACCTACCCGACTGTTCCTTTTGAGCAGAACGTTGTGCAGGGGCCACGGAAGGTTCTCCTGCTCCATGATATAGAACATCTCCATCTCTGAAATTCAAAACATTTAAGCTTAAGTTAGCCATAGCGGTTTAGCATCCTGTGTTCAGTTCCCACGCCAAAGCAGCAAATGCTTCGGAAATGACATCGATTAAGAATCCCAATTCTTATTCTTACCTTAACAAAGTTACATCTTTGAGTTCCCCCAAGACCTCGTTAAATAGTTTTACCTCTTCTGGAATCTCAAGCTCTCTTCGGAGATCTTCCAAAGATTGAGGAATTACATAGTACTGGCGCAATAATATGTCAATGGTGAGTCGGCGGTTTAAACTCTTTTAAAAGGCAAACCATAGAAAGTGGTTTCAGCTTACCTTTCCGCCGTATTTCTGACCAATTGGCCGTACAAGTACACGAGATACTGCGAATGAAGTTTCACGAGGAGAAGATGATAAGCAAGTCGCCATGTTCCTCATCATTTTGCGCGGGAAAAATGGTTCGGGACATTTCATTGCCACGATACATAAAACCTATTCCGTTAGAGGCACTTTTCCTGCCATCTTATACCAATTCTGATTTCTGAACCCCGCGTATATGCACATTTTTGCACGCGTATACGTGGGCTTTGACAGGTACGCATATATACGGGTTTTTAGCAACGCGTATAGTCGTGCATTTGATTTTGCACATATACGCGTATTACATACGCGTATATACGCGATATAAATGGTTGTATATGGGATAAAAGCCCATACATAGCGATTATAAACGATTATACGCAGCAAAAAAGCCCACGTACACGATGTCGTAATTTTGAAACGGATGGCCAACCATACAGAAGAAAGACGTGTTGGGTTTGTTACCAACAGGATTTGGTAAAAGCTTAATTTTCCAACTATATCCGCGAATCATCGAGTTGGTGAAGCGCGTTGAATGCTATAACAGAAGAGCAGGTTCACGAACTTGCCGACATAGGCGTATCAGCTGTAGCTGTTGGCGATAGCCGTGAAACGGATCAAAATATACTAAAGGGCGAATACAAGTTGGTGTTCGGTAGTGCAGAAATGTGGCTGAGGAAGACCTGGATAAATAACTTCAAGAAGTCCGCCCTGAGATTTTCTGGAAACTTTTGGATTTTGAAAAACATGTTTACGTGCGGACTACTTATTCAATTACGGCGATTGTCACGGAATGGATTTTTTACGGATTGCCTTTATTCACGGGATTTGACTTTTGGATTTGACTTTCACAAGATTACTGGATTCTGTTAAGTACGAATCAGGAACTTTTATTGCGGATTTTGTTTCAAGTTTTGTCATCAAAGGCCCTCTGGATGGAATCTAATTATGGAACAAAGCAGGACTGTGCGTGGGAACTTTGTGTGAACACCTTAAAGGCTTCTTGTGAGGAATTTGTTTTCGTGGATCAAGGACTTTGCAAGTGGATTTTATTGGCAAGTAATTCAGGAACATTCGCTCAGAACTCTTTAGGAAATATTAGGGACTATTTTATCGGGATTTTGTTTGAACTTTATGCGATCAAAAGTTTCAGTGAAGGTTTTTTTTTTGTGACTCGCAGTTTTTCCCATAACTGATTTTAACCTTTGTAACCTTGAACCGATAGCGACGGCGTGATTTGTGATTTCGTGACTTATTTTTGACTTTTGTACAGGTTTTTGTGAATGATTGATGTAACGAAATTGGAATTGTATGTAGATTTACATTGTCAGAAATACCACATTACGCATTGTAAGTGTTTCCAGTTTATGTAAATAAAAGAATGACATTTTCATATCAAATTCAGTTTGGTGTTTTAGTTAGATGTGACAACTAAATAACTTATTGCTGTTTAATTAACACCGTCGTAACTCCTCATTTCTACTGCAATGTAGACGCTTCGCGCCAGAAGGGTGACAATTTTTGCGCGATAATGGATCGTGTTTTGATTGGTTCTTTTGACATCGCCGCGGGTAGTTAATATTTGTGGGCGTAAGTGGGCGAAACAGCAAGAACAATGGACTGCGAACAGGCGCTTTATTTTTCTCTTCCCCTCGTCTCGCGCTTCGCGCTCGTGTCGCGCTCCGTGCGAAATATCGCATTCGCCCCGCTTGGCTCATAAAGCGCCTGTCATGCAGGCTAATTTAACCATGAGTAACTTTCCAACACTTGTACTTTGGCTCAGTATACACTACATAGGTGCTCCCTCATTTTTATATAACATTGAATAATGATAAAATTAATGGTAATAATGTTAACAGAGAGTAGGCAAAATATTTGGTAAATAGGTACTTTTAGTGCCTCAGATATTCCTTAATGGAATAACTTTAAGGATGACCACAAGGATTGATTTTTTTTATCAATTTTAATCTCCTTAGGTGTCCCCCAGTTCTCCTTACATAAAGGAAGAATGGGAGGATTGCACATATTGGGCAAACGAAAGTGGTCGTTTCCATCTGTCAAATCTTGCAGATGGGACTTGCTTAGTGCTGATGGGGCAGAGTGACCGGACTACGTATTTCTCAGGATATCTATCATCATTATTGCAGCCACCGACATAGCAGCAGGCTTTCTTGGGCTTGAGTGACATAGAAAAACCTAAAAGAAAACAAATCAGGTGTATCTGGCTAAGTTTAAGTTAAACAAAAACAGATTTTGACCTAAAATAAACGCCGAAACTACCAACTATCGATCAACTATCAAAGTTTCAGCGAATCACAACATAAAAGAGGTAGTTTACATTACTTTATTATTATTTAACATAAGGTTTGAGCTTTCAAATAATTAAAGGCTGCACGATAAGCGGCGGAAGTGATTTCCTATTCGCCATGTGCTTGTAGCTTGTGTCACACAACTTCACAAGGCTTAAAACATTTGCTTGAAATCGGGTGAAATATTAACGCTAGTTGACTGATTTTTTATACAGAACTAGAAAAATTACTTACGTTCAATGTCTGGGAAGCTTGGGTTTTAAGGTTGGGTAGAAGAGCTATAAATGACGGAAATGTAGCTGGCGTTCACTTCGTTCGCGAATATTTTACAAAGAAATGTATGGGAATTGGTAACCGCGCTTCCAGAGTCTTTGCCTACCCGTCAAAATGGCATCGAAAACCGTGATAAGGCCTATTGCAATAGAAGATGATGACTTTAAATTGTTGTCAGTTTGTGGATGCGTGGACCTAATTTTGCCTTTTTATGTTTTAGGTTAAACTGGTGAATGGAAAGCTTGTTCCGGAAGATTGACGGATCTATTTATGTCAGAATGGTGAGTTGCGTAGGTTGGGCACTGACATTGAGGAAAGGATTTTAACATGTACAAACCAGTTTCACATTGCCCTGAAAAGGTACGCACCACTACAAACATTTCAATATATATCTGCAAGGGAAGTTATCATATGCTAAATAATAATTAAGTATTTATGTATGTATGGAGTAAGGCCCTATTCTCATCTACAAGGTAAATGGGAAGGAAAATCAGGCAGTTTATCAGATGTTACTGAAGGTTTTATTCTCATTGTACTCCTTCATTATTGAAATATACATTTTGCTATAAAAACAAAAATTTTGACAGTCCCATAAATCAAATTTTTCCAAAGGAGTTAACCCATGCTTTTGGTCAAAAAATGCCAATTTTCCATTATTTGTTTTTGCTTAAACCAAACCTCTCCTCTTGGCCTTCAAGGACCTCTTTACTATTGGAAATTCCTGACCACCTTCCTGGGGATGGGGGAGGAGTTGAGTTGTGGGATGTAACCTAACCAAGGGACGGGGCACATCTCTTTTGTAACACTTGATAAAAGCATGCAGTTGATCATGTTACAAAAAAATGCTAGAATGTGATCTTGTCCAATACAGTATAAACATACTTTATTGCATCACTTAACTTGTATTAAGAATGGTATCATTAGTGGCATCGTTGACAATTACGTTATTGCTTTCTCTGTACAAGGAAGGTGTGATTAGTTTGTCTTATGTATCCTTAAAAATTAACTATCTTTGGTATGGTTTAATTCACCTATTATTTACTATGCCATGCTTGATCAGCGAATATTGTGAAATTCTGAAATTGGCCTACTGCTACACACCAGGCTATATAATTTATCACTGATCATTTTATTACTGTCGCAGACTGTGTTATCTAAACACAGGTGTTCAAATCTCCTTAATTAAGGATTCTTTTTTTTCTTTGTAGACCTACATGTAAGTATTGAAATAATCACTTAATATTTACATACGTTTTCCAGGAGAAGCAAACATCGGTATAATTCAGAGTTCAACAAGAAGTGTTGGTAACACCACATGCCTACAGGTTCTGGCTTATGGACAGGGATGCCAGAGGAAGGGTCATCCCCTTCAGTTATCTCTTGGGGATCAATGTATCTCTGGGACTTCACTGTAAGTCGAACATTCGCCTTCTCCTTACCCTCTCCTCCAACTTCTAATCCTTTGCCTCCCATTCTCCGTTGTTCAGTCTCTCTCTGTACAGACTCACCATAGCTTCACATTAACCATGCTCAGTTGTGTGTTACTGACTAAATCAATGGCTGGTTATGACCAATTTTTGAATTTAAACAATTATTTTTGGAAATTAATTACTTCAATATTA